>NC_136266.1:34263710-34419894 GCF_964187855.1 Myxine glutinosa | reverse complement strand
ACGAAAAATCTCTTCCTACACATAAAACAAAGAAGGGAGAAGAGAGTGAAAAACCAGAGTAGGCCAGTCCAAGAGTAGGTGGGTCCAAGAGTAGGCCAACAGGGCAGGCCCAGTGCAGGTCCCACAGTCGACCCCAAGGCAGGCCCAACAGTAGGCCCCAGGGCAGGCCCAGTGGTAGGCCCTTGTGCATGCCCAGCACGAGAGGGTAGGAGTAGGTAAGTCCGCGAGTGGACCCCAAAGGCAGTAGAGGTACGGCAGCAAGAGTTCGATCAAAGTCACCCTTCAGGTCGAGAGATTGCAGCTGGAAAATCTACAACACCCGAAAAGGCACTCCGCCATGAGCCCTCCTCCAAAATGTCTCTTTCTCTCTCTCTTTCTCTCTCTCTTTCTCTCTCTCTTTCTCTCTCTTCTCTCTCTCTCTCTCTCTCTCTCTCTCTCGCCCCCTGCTGGCCGTTTCGTGTGTTGGGCGTGGCAAGATGGCGCGTGCTCGTGCTTGTGTGTTGTAGCTCCTGGCTCGTGTTGTTTTTCATCCTCTCCCCACCAACCTTTTTACCTTTCCCCTTCCTTTGGTTTTTTCCTTTTGTACTCTTGTCGTGTATGTTGACCTTTTTCCTCCCTTCCTGCTTCGTTACCACCTGTCCCTCGTTTTTTTCTCCTCCTTCGAGACAGAGAGAGGGAGAGCCAGCACGGTAAGGGTTTGTTTGAACCACGTTTTTTCCTAACGTGGTTTAAACCGTGCTTTCGTTTCTAGTTACTTAATATATATATTTTTTTTTCTATTCTTTTTTTTTTTTGGGATTATACAAATCTATTTGCTTTCACTTCGTTTCTCCTTTGACGATATGGCTAATAGGAGTAGCCAAAGGCCTGCCGATCGTGTTACCGATGAGGGTTTATCGCGTAAGCACGGGCTGTGCCTTGTCCCACCGGAGGGAGTTGAAATGGATGACATTTTGCTTGCGATTGGGGATTTGATCGACGTGAGTAACATTCGTGCCGCGTCTCGTATGAATCACAAAATTGTGGTTTTTGTTTCGCAAATAAGTCTGGCCGATATTGTTGTGCAGAATGGTTTGACCTTGGGAAACGATCTGTTTGTTCCTGTGTCGTCGATGGACACGCCGGCAGTTAAAGTCATTCTGAGCAATGTTCCGCCTTTCCTAGGTAACGAGGAAATCCTACACAAGCTAGGTGAGTTTGGCACTGTCGTCTCTCGAATCATTAGGGTTCCTCTACGTACGAGAAACGGCAGGTTGAAGCACGTACAATCGTTTAGACGTTTTTGTTTTGTTGTTCTAAAAGACGCAGCGAAGCAGTTGAACACCTCCCACACCTTTAAAGTAGGCGAGCATGAATATAGAATCTTCATGGCGACCGAGACCTTGATCTGCTACGGATGTGGAGCACACGGACACACTAAGCAGTATTGCCCAGACGCCAAGAAGACGTACGCTACAGCAGCTGGGTCGGCCCCCCCTGTAACTGATGCAGTGCCCCCCGTTCATGAGCCTGGTGGAGTACAGACGCCCACACCAGAAGACCAGGGTGTGGAAAGTGGTGGCGGTGTTGCTGAGGTTAGTGCAGCAGGGGTGCACCCAGTCGATGAGGACAAGAGGCTGCAACCTCAAGAGAATATGGTCTTTGAGGAGGTATTGATGAAAGGCACCGAGGCTAAGAGGAACCTAAAACGTACCTTTTTGAGCGCCGAGGTGGAAGACAAAGGTAGCAAAGTGATACTCGTACAAACAAACAGTATCTCAGACTATCCTGATGATTCTCAGCAAGCTGGGCAGGGTGGTGACGAAACAGAGGAGAGTAGGACTTCACCCCTTGCTCTTGTTGAAGAAAATCAATGCAGCAGTATTGGTTGTGATGATGGCACCATTGTCCCTTGTGACAACGAGCAGTCCCAGGGCCTGAGTGACAACGGTTGTTGCTCACATCCGGTTGAAACGACCAAGGATGATGGTCCAAGCAGACCTATAATAGGCAGCAGTGGTGGCACAGATGTGCCCCTTGTGATGCAACAAGAAGACTGCAGTGGTGATGACACAGAAGGTGTGCCTGCTCCTGACACACAACAAAGGAGTTTCAACGTTGATGTGGTTAGGGAGCTGGATGAGGAAGCTCAAAGCCTTGTGTCTGTGAATGATCATCAGGGAGAAGAACAGATGGAAGCAACAAAGGAAAACGTCATCAGTTTCCTAAACGAGACGTTTAGGCAACGCTACGTTGTGATCAAAGACCATTTTCCCGATGTGAAAACTTTCATCAGGGCTGCAAGACCCCTCCTGCAAAGAAATGACCCAATGGAAATCTCGGAGGCCCAATTTCAGCGTCTTCGGAAAGCGGTCACAAAGGCGAATAAGGAATTGCAGGCGGAGGGTGAGTTACCTTTGTAAATGGCTTTGCGAAAGATATGTATCGCATCCCTGAATATCAATGGGGGTTGTACCCCCTTACGAAAAATTCAGACAATTCAGGCGATGGAGAGGGTGAAAGCCGACATCATCCTGATACAGGAGACTCATGCTACGAACACCCTGGTTGCTGAATGGGGAAAACTTTATCGAGGGCAGTGGTGGCTGAGTGGGTTTACCACACCCAAAGCTGGTGTTGCCATCGCCTTGAGTGATAGAATCCCTGCTCGGAAGATTGTCTTTAAGGAAATTTATAAGGGACATCTGATAGCGGTGGATTTCTATTGCAACACGCAAAGGATCATCATTGTGAACGTATATGCACCGAGTGAGCCCATGGAAAGAAGAGTGTTCTTTTCCACTCTGCATGACTTTGTAAAAGGACTGGATACAACCGCTTTCATCTGTGTTGCTGGTGATTTCAATTGCACTATCAATCCTTCCGTAGACAGGACCGGTCATGAACCCCATCCAGCTTCTATGAGGATTTTGGAGAACATCATCAAAAATCAGCATTTGAAAGATGTTTGGAGGTTGCAACACCCAACTTCACGGTGCTATACGTGGTGCAGATGCCATGATGGGAGGATATCAATGGCAAGGCTAGACAGATTCTACGTGAATAAGCCAATGCTAAATGTGATGGCCACAACCCAGATACTCCCAACTGGTTTCACAGACCATTACCTGGTTTCAATGGGTTTTAATTTGCCTCTGACCTCAGGGGGTAGTGCGTATTGGTCACTTAATACCCACCTGCTGAATGATATGAGATTCAAAGAGGCTTTTCGAGCCGTGTGGGAAAGAATTCGGTCCTCCAAATTTGAACATGCTAACCTTCGACTGTGGTGGGACCTCGCAAAGGGTCAGGTCAAATCGTTCTGTCAACAATATAGTCTTTATGCCACTAAATTGCAAAATCTCTCGATTGATTCATTAAAGGCTGAAATTGCAGCCCTGGAGGAAAACATTAATACGGCTGGGAAAGACACTACAGGTGACCGGCTGCTATGGACTAAAAAGGCAATGTTGACTGAACTGGTACGGCAGCGAGCAATGGGCACCCTGGTACGCATGAGAATGAGTTATTTAACGTTGGATATGCCAAATAAGGCCTTGTTTGGTTTGGAGAACTCTGTTAAAAAATCACAACAGATTCATGGGCTACGTGCTGCTAATGGGCCAATAGTGACCTCCCAACAGGAGATTAAGTCTGTTTTGAAGGTTTTTTATACAAACTTGTACTCCCCCCAGAGCATAAGTAATGAGACCTTGCAGGAGCTGACTACCGGGCTTCCAAGACTTGAGGAAGACCAGCAACGCACATTGAACATGTCAGTTTCGGCTGCTGAACTTGAAACTGCTATGCGGAGCTTGAAGGATGGTAAAGCCTCTGGGATTGATGGTTTGCCCGGAGAGTTCTATAAGACTTTTTGGAAACTTGTGGGACCTGACCTGCTTGAGGTATTTGATGAATGCCTTCATGTTGGAGAGCTTCCCCTGTCCTGCAGAAGAGCAGTCATTTGCCTGTTGCCAAAGGCTGGGGACACTCAACTAGTCGAGAACTGGCGGCCTGTCTCATTGCTGTGTGCGGATTACAAGCTTTTGTCGAAGGCCTTAGCAAACCGTTTGGGAACTGTGATCAGCTCTATTGTGCACCCTGACCAGACCTACTGTGTACCAGGAAGGTCAATTTATGACAATATTTTTCTGATAAGGGATATTATTTCTTGTAATAAGTACGTGCGTGCCAGTTTTGGGTTGTTGTTTCTTGACCAAACAAAGGCTTTTGATCGTGTTGATCATACATATTTGTTTTCTGTTCTGGAGCGGATGGGTTTTGGCGAAACTTTCATTTCCTATGTCAAGCTGTTATACACTAACACCTTCTGCATGATGAAAGTAAACAACAGTTTATGTCCCCCTTTTCCTTTCCGTCGGGGTATCCGTCAAGGGTGTCCCCTTTCTGGACTTCTGTATATAATTGCCCTTGAACCACTCTTAGCATCCATCAGGCAGCGAATAACTCAGGATGTGGGAGCCGTTTTTGGTTCAAGATTTGTGGTCACAGCTTATGCTGATGATGTATGTGTTCTGATTAAGGGCCCAAGTAGTGTTGCTGCGGTGCAGCGTTGCTTTAAAGACTACTCTGCGGCCTCTTCCGCCGAAGTAAATTGGGGCAAGAGTGTAGCCTTATGGTGCGGTTCAGATAACCTTTCTTTAACACTGCCACCGTCACTCCCACATAATCTAGAGTGGAAAACAGATGGAGTCAAATATCTTGGTGTCTATCTCGGCAACCAGGAAGTAGAAACGAAGAACTGGGAAGGAATGATTGAACAAATTACACACCGGTTGAAACGATGGGAAGGACTGCTGCGATCTCTTTCTTATAAAGGCCGCTCTCTTGTTATAAATAACTTGATAGCAGCAAGATTATGGCATAAACTAATTGCCTTGCAGCCACCCAAGGAGTTGATACCAGCCATCCAGCGGGTCTTGGTTAATTTCTTTTGGAATGGATACCACTGGCTTCGGCCGCAAATACTGTACCATCCTCGGAAGGAGGGTGGACATGGAATTGTGGAGGTGTCCACCCGGCTTATGGCTTTTCGCCTACAGTCTGTGCAACGTCTGTTGTATGCTGAAGAGCTGCCCTGGCGCTCATTTGCGTTTTTCTTGTTGCAACAAGCGGGAGGCCTGTGTTATGATAGGCACTTGTTCCTGGTGAACCTTGACCGTGTCAGCTTAGTTTCAATCCCAACTTTTTATCAGGGTTTGCTGAGAGTTTGGAAAGGTTTTGGGGTTCATCGTTGCCTTGAGGCTTATAATTGCCGGATGTTTATCCAAGAGCCTATTTTCTATAACGGTTTTTTTCCATGCATTCCTCATAGTCCGACTTTGATTAGGAAATTTACTCAAGGAGGAATTGGCAAAGTTTGTGACCTGAGGGATACATCTGGGACAAAATGGATGTCTGCTGGCAGGGTGGCGGCCATTCTTGGTTTAAGATCCGTGCGTATTGTCAGCCAAATTATACGCATCGTCAAGAGGAAGTTTAAGGAGTTAAATATTGGCTGGGAAGGTATAAACAATGTCGAGGATGTTCGGCTGTCTTTCCCTGAAATTAAGGTGCTCCCAGCTCTCCAGTCGAATGGTGAACTTGTCTCTCCTTTTCATTTGGCAACAAAGGCTGGTATTCACAAGCTCCTTCGAGAAAACCAAGCATCACCCTTCTCCGGAGTAACAAGAGTGGCCTTGTGGTCCGAAAGGTTAGGGCCAGGGTCTCCTGCCACGCCACTGTGGCCTAATATGTACAAATTACCTATTTACGGGTTCCTCGCAGATATCCAGTGGAGACTAGCACATTGGGCTCTCCCTACGAACACCTTTGTTCATCACCTTGACAGCTCAGTGCCAGTAGCATGCCCCTTCTGTGTACAGAAGGAGGATCTCTTTCATGCCTATGTGAAATGCGAAAGACTAATACCTCTTTTCTTGATTCTCACACACCTTTTTGATCAGTTGTCTTTTCCTTTTACTTCACATTCTTTTATTTTTGGTGTATCTTTCAGACCCTCCTGCAAGGACTCTGGTGTCCTCCTAAACTTCTTAGCTGCTGTAGCAAAATACTCAATATATAAATCGAGGAAAATTAAAATTGATAATGGGCATGGGTTCGATGTTGTACCTATGTTTAAAGGGCTGGTGTCTGCAAGAATAAGGTTAGAGTTTGATTATTATGTGGCGAATGAAAATGTCAAACTCTTTGAATGCAAATGGTGTATCAATGAAGCCTTATGTGTTGTGAATGAATCGAATTTGTGCTTTTCTTTTTAACATTAAGAACTGTTGTTTTTTTCTATTTTTTTCTCTCCTGTAAAAATGTAACTTGACCTGGTGTGTTTTTTTGTGAAATAAATGGTGTTGCAAATTCAATTCAATTCTCTCTCTCTCTCTTTCTCTCTCTCTTTCTCTCTCTCTCTCTTTCTCTCTCTCTCTCTCTTTCTCTCTCTCTCTTTCTCTCTCTCTCTTCTCTCTTCTCTCTCTCTTTCTCTCTCTCTCTTTCTCTCTCTCTCTTCTCTCTTCTCTCTCTCTTTCTCTCTCTCTCTTTCTCTCTCTCTCTTTCTCTCTCTCTCTCTTTCTCTCTCTCTCTTCTCTCTCTCTTCTCTCTTCTCTCTCTCTCTTTCTCTTCTCTCTTCTCTTTCTCTCTCTCTTTCTTTCTCTCTCTCTCTCTTTCTCTCTCTCTCTCTTTCTCTCTCTCTCTCTCTCTTTCTCTCTCTCTCTCTTTCTCTCTCTCTCTTTCTCTCTCTCTTCTCTCTTTCTCTCTCTCTCGCTGTCTCTCTCTCTCTCGCTGTCTCTCTCTCTCTCGCTTGTCTCTCTCTCTCTCGCTGTCTCTCTCTCTCTCTCGCTGTCTCTCTCTCTCTCTCTCGCTGTCTCTCTCTCTCTCGCTGTCTCTCTCTCTCTCTCTCGCTGTCTCTCTCTCGCTGTCTCTCTCCCTCTCTCGCTGTCTCTCTCTCTCTCTCTCTCTCTCTCTCGCTGTCTCTCTCTCTCTCTCTCGCTCTCTCTCTCTCCTCTCTCTCTCTCTCGCTGTCTCTCTCTCTCTCTGTCTCTCTCTCTTCGCTGTCTCTCTCTCTCTCTCTCTCTCGCTTGTCTCTCTCTCTCTCTCGCTGTCCTCTCTCTCTCTCTCTCTCTCTCGCTGTCTCTCTCTCTCTCGCTCTCTCTCTCTCTCTCTCTCTCGCTGCTCTCTCTCTCTCTCTCTCTCGCTGTCTCTCTCTCTCTCTCTCTCTCCCTCTCTCTTTGTATGTGCTCTTTGCACAGCCACATATTTTAAGTTACAAACTCCAAACTTGGGGTATAAATATAAATTTGTGCGGGGGGAGGGGGAGGTGGTTGGGGGGGAGTAACATAGGCTATATGGCCAGTGGCCTCATGTGGGGATGTCGGGGGCCAGAGGACATTGTATTCCCCTTCTCTCCTACCTTTCCCCCCTCCCTGGACAATGCCGGGAACTTCAGCTAGTTAAGGAATAAATGTGACCAATAGTTTACAAACAAACGTTGGTTTTTATCTTTTCAAAATGTCAAACCCCATAAAGTTGTAAGAGCTGCAAGTAAAAGGCAAATCACATAAGCTTGTGATGTTTCAAGAATAGCTCGATATAGCACCTTACTGTCGAATACAATGCTTACTGTCTTGGCTCTGTAAGTTGGCCCTAATTAGATGTGCACTATCTCTGCATGCGTTCCCAAGACGATGCGCTCTCCCTTTGAAGGATAATTGCACTCCACTCTTCTCCTGGACTGTCTCGTTGAATTACGCCTTCATGTACGTGTCTTCAAGCACAATCGCTGGAATGCGTTGTGGGTTATGGGGGAACACGTGTCACGATTATCGACCACACAACAAATCTAGGTGCTGTCCCACAGTCGTGGCCAAAAATATTGGCACCCGTGCAGTTTTTTCAAATACCTCACAATTTTCTCGAAAAATAAGTTGAAATTGAGGAAAGTATTTCGTCTCCACAATTCTTTATTTTATTGTTAATATTACAGAACCTTTGTTTTACATTCAGAATTTAATATATTCTTTAAAATCACAAAATAAAAAGAACTGGCATTGACAAAATTATTGGCACGCTAGACTTAATATTTGGTAGCACCACAGTCTTTGGACAAAATAACTGCAGTCAAGCGCTTCCTATAGCCATGAATGAGCTTCCTACACCTCTCTACTGGCAATTTGGCCCACTCTTCTTGTGCAAACTGATCCAGTTCTCCCAGATTTGAAGGGTGTCATCTCCCAACTGCTGTTTTCAGATCTCCCCACAGGTGTTCAATGGGATTTATATCTGGACTCATTGCTGGCCACTTCAGAAAAGTCAGTCCAGCGTTTTGCCTTGAACCATTCCTGGGCACTTTTTGAACTGTGTTTGGGGTCATTGTCCTGCTGCAAGACCCATGACCTTCGATGAAGACCCAGATTTCTGACAATGGATTGAACATTGTGCTCCAAAATACATTGGTAATCTCCTGATTTCATGATGCCATGCACAGATTCAAGGCACCCAGTGCCAGAGGCAGCACATCAACCCCAAAACATCACTGAACCTCCTCCATGTTTGACTGTTGGGAAGGTGTTCTTTTCTTTGAAGGCTTCATTTTGTTTTCTGTAAACATAGAGATGATGTGCTTTACCAAAAAACTCAAATTTGGTCTCATCTGTCCACAGGGCATTGTCCCAGAAGGGTTTGGCTTGTTCAGGTGTGTTTTGGCAAACTCCAGTCAGGCTTTCTCAGCAGTGGGGTCCTCCTGCGTCTCCTACGATAGAACTCCCTTTTTATTGAGTTGGCAACAGATGGTGGAAGTTGAAACTGTTGTCCCTTGAGTCTGAAGTTCAGCTTGAATCTGTTTGGCAGTTGATCGATGTGCTTTCTCCACCATTCGAACTATCCTTCACTGCAATCTTCGATCAAATTTTCTCTTGCGGCCACGTCCAGGGAGGTTGGCTACTATGCCATTGGCCTTAAACTTCCTGATAACATTGCGTATGGTGGACACAGGAATTTCAAGGTCTCTGGATATGGACTGGTAGTCTTGAGATTGTCCATGCTTGGCTACAATCTTGTGTCTGACCTTTTCAGAGAATTCTCTAGTTTTCTTTCTTTTCTCCATGCTCACTGCAGTACACACAGTGACGCAAAACAGCAGAATGATTCCTTTTCTCTATTCAAACTGGTTGAATGAGTGATTTTTTGTAAGTTGTAGGCACCAGCAACTTACCACAGGCGAGTTCAAATCCAAAGTAAAGGAGAATCATCTGCTTGAAACCTAATTATTTCTAACAACTTCTAAAAGGTGCCAATAATATTGTCCGGGCCATTTTAGGATTTCTTTGTGGAATAAGCTTAGATTTAGTGATTTTTTTCAGCTTTTTTGTTTTGCTCCACTGCAAATGAAAGAGATACTGTACATATGTGGATAATAAAATATTTTTTAATTACAACAATTTTCTGGAAGAAATGGTGCATTATTGGAAAAAAGTGCATAGGTGCCAATATGTTTGGCCATGACTATATGTGTAGAAGTTCAATAAATCCTGTTTTCTTGGTTATTTTAAGTTGCAAGCTTAGCATTCTTGCCTATTCCCTCATGAACATTCTGCACATTGCATAAAAAGTTAAGAAAAGAAACATGTTGTTGTATATTTACTTTAATTTTGTCAATGGGGATTGCAAAATTAGACTCGTATATCATTGCGAACTCTGGGTACAATTTAAATGAGCGGTTTTTCTTAATGTTGTGCATGAATTGTTCGGTTCTTGCTTGTGTTTATCTGATATTTTGAATGGTGAGCCTTAACTGATACAGTTGCAGAATTCAAAAAGTCTTGGAACACTGGCAATATGTTATGACCCTCGATCACATCTGTTGACAGCCTGACACTACAATCTAGGAAATGATCCCAAAGACGTTGTGTTTCTACGAATTTGTGATGCTGTCTGCATTTGATGTGGTTTTTACATTGCAGGGTTCATCAAGCACCAATCTGGGTGACAACATACCTTTGCGCATTCCACGAGACCTCCTTAGGCCCTGATTTTTTTTTAATGCCATGAACAACCTTGAGTTCAAACATACCACATAACAATTTTAGCCAAGTTTGGTCACAATCCCATCATCAGTTGAGGAGAAGAAGTTGCAAGTGTTTACGGATGGATGGACGGATGGACAGACAGACTGACGGACGATGCACCATCCCATAAGCTCCTTAGAACTATGTTCCACATGAGCTAATGATAAAATGTTTATTACTTCACAAAAAAATTTTTTGGACAAGTATGTTGATCAGGTTTGGTTGAGATTGCATAAGTAACGACGAATGTAATCATGAGACAGATGCAAAATTGTGTATTTTAGTATGTGATGATGGATTACAGTCTTGAATTTCCCCATTTCAGGTCATGCTATATAGTCTGCATGGAACTTGCACTGACATTTAATACCAATGCGACTATACGTAGACCTTTCTTTGTTTAAAGTCAACGCTAACACAGTTGTTGGCTTTTTGAAAGTCAATCGGTTTGTGTGTTTGTGTGTGTGTGTTTGTCTGTCTGCTCACTTATACTTGCCTACAGGTCACAATTTTAAACCAACATTCACGAAACTTCGCCAAATGGTAGAGTTGGTGGTCCGATAGAATCCTAGTTCTTTTGAGGTCAAAAGGTCAACATAGGCCAAAGGTTAACCACATTTTTACCGATTTTTTTAAATCCTCAATTTTCATCTGATTGACTTCAAATTTGAATAGAATTTGCATATCATCTGACTGAATTCAACCACCAAATATTTTTGAGATCAACATAGGTCAAAAGGTCAACATAGGCCAAAGGTCAACAATGATTTAAAATTTCTAAAATCCTCAATTTTCATCTGATTGATTTGAAATTTGAATAGGATTTGCATATCAGCTGACTGAATTCAACCACCAACTAGTTTTGAGGTCAACATAGGCCAAAGGTCAATAACCTTTTCAAATTTCTAAAATCCTGAATTTTCATCCGATTTACTTGAAATTTGAAGAGGATTTTCATGTCAGCTTACTGAAACAACTACTAACTATTTTTGAGGTCAACATAGGCAAAAAATTTATCAACATAGGCCAAAGGTTAACAACCTTTTCAAATTTCTAAAATCCTCAATTTTCATCTGATTGACTTGAAATTTGAATAGGATTTTTATATCAGCTTACTGAATTGAAGCACCAATTATATTTGAGGTCAACTTCGGCCAAAAGGTCAACATAGGCCAGGTTTTAAAAATTGTGAAATTTCTTAGGATTAACTTAAAATTTGAAGATGCTTTGTATATCAGGTCACTGAATTCAACCATAAATTATTTTTGAGGTAAAAAGGATGCTCTACTGAGTGCCATTGTACTTTGTTTCTCTTTTGCCAAGTGTCGCTCTTTGAGTGATCCATTTTTTATGTTTATCTGATGGTACAAAATGATAATATTGTTACATGCATTGAATTCAAGGTATATATGAAAGGCTAGTGATGTGATTTGGGGATTTTTTTCAAAAGTGGGTTTTAAGTGTTTTTCCATCCATGGCTATCGTGCTGACCATTTTGGAACTTTACGAACAGAGCCCCGTCCTTCTGCCACAAGAGTTTGTTATTTACTAAGCTGTAGGACAGTGGGGATGATATGTTTAAAGACGATCGAGGAAGCATGCAACTTCCTGACTTTGATTGCTGCAACTTCCTGACTGCCACACCAATCCCTCCCCTCAATCTTGCCCATGTGGCAGAAAGTGACCAACAAAGTTGTACTTCAGCCAGGACAAGAATGAGAAGGGGAGGGTGGTCTTATAACTGGGAAATAACATGGATAGAAAATCATGTTACATGGAGCTTCCTTTTTGTCTGCTCATTACAAGGCTAGTGAGGTGAACAGGCCACTGCCTTCTCATTACGAGTAGCCGACTGGTAGTGGATAAAAAAATGGAAACACCAATGTAAAGTCACTTAATAGGGCGTTGAACCACAACATGCTTGTATGTTCCGTGGCATAGAGTCCACCAGCATCTGGAATTCTGCGGGAGGGATGCGGCATTATCCTTCCACAAAAAAAGTCAATCAACTCGCACCTGTTTGATGGAGGTGGAAAACGCTGTCTCAGGCATCATTCCAGAATATCCCATAAATGCTCGATCACATCTGGTGACTGAGAAGGCCATGACATACGGATAACATAAGTATCATGCTCATCAAAACATTGGGCGATCACACATTTTCTGTGAATGTGAGCATTGGGGGGATCTCCACTTGCAGCCACGCTAGCCATAATTATTGGCAACCCGGCCTGTGCAGCATTTATATGCATGACCCTAAGCATGCTGGGATGTAATTTGCTTCATTAACACATGGGCCACACCTGTGTGGAAGCCATTGCTTGGTGTCCCTCATTTACCCGTGTTCTAATTTTTTTTGTGCACTTCCTGTATGTGGTGAAATATAGTCTTGACGATAGGCTGCAATGTGAGAGTGTCATTCTAAGACTGGGGGACTTCGATCCACCATGCAATGCTGAGCTTAACGAGCACCAGTTTGAACCACCTTGATTGGCAATTACATGTAGCTTTCCTGACATTTTCATCCTGCCTTGAAGCACGTCACATTTTGCAGGTGACTTTTATCATCATGTGGCAATCCTACACTAAGGGCCTCAAGGGTCAAAGCATGCGTGATCAGGCTGTTGCCCTCCTGGGGTTTCTCACCGTCATCTAGGCCAAAATTCTCCCGCTTCTGCAAAGAGACATCGACTTCAACAAAGTCAGCACAAGGACGAAAAGGCCGAGAATGAAACACCAGCATGGAGGATCCATGATTTTAGGTTATGGGGGAAGAGGAGCAAAAATGTACTTGTTTATAAATTATTTAATTGTTTATCATTTCAGATTTATTATGACTAGCAACGGTACCCGCCCCTTACGGGCGGGGCTTCAATTGGGAGGCCCAAATGAAAAGGCAAAATATCAGAAATTGAAGGCTTTTTTTATTTTAAACGATTTATATAAACATCCGTTAAATCATATCACACGCAAATCATCAAAAAATCTAAACAGTATTTGTAGAATTTCAATAAAAGCCACATCACTGTTCATATCGGTAAATATTATTCCATCGTGTTTGGAAAAACTGGAAAATTGTAAAAATTGGAAAAACAATATATCCTATTTTACTCCAGGGGGTCCCAGGATTACCCACCCAAAATTTTGTTGCGATAAGTTCAGCCGTTTTTGCGGTACCTGGGAACAGACAGACAGACATTTGGTGAATTATTTTATAGTAAGATTCAAGTACAGATTTTGTTTTGTTTTGATTAAAAAATAAATATTTATACGTTCATAGGATGGGATAAGAACTCAGGATCTCGTGTTTCCGAAGCAATTGTTAGATTATGTTGCAACACACAGTCTACAATCTACAATGGATAGTTTAAAATCACAATGCATAAAAGGACCGAACCAATAAAAGATGTTACCAACAACGTGACGATACTCGCAATCGTCAGTAATTCCAACAAACTTACAAGGCTCTACCAGTTAGTGAAGTTATAAAAGAATCGTTCAGCTATTGTTAATGTTGTTGTTGTTGTTTAATCAGGATAATTAAAATGACGACAGAATGAGAAACTACACCGGAAGTACTTAATTGCTATCCATCTTTTGCAATATTGTTTAGTAACGAACAGACCCTGATTTTTGCCACAATCGATGTATTAGTACACTTCGAAAACGTAAATATAATTAAACACTCAAAGCATTTTTGGCTCACCTGCACTTTAGTCCGGTGAGCTTATGTGATCGAGCAGTGTCCGTAGGTAAGTGAGTTAGTCTGTCAACACTTCAGTCATTATCTCTTGAACCAAACACACAGTTTTGATGAAACTTGGCCACAAACTTCATATCTGATGCCTAATGAAGGTGTATTGACCGCATCAAATTCTTCACTCATTAAGGGGTTCTACAAGGGGGGTTTTGACTCCCCCAAAATAGGTATTTGCTCCTTTCTCCAAAACTACACACATAATTTTGATGAAACTTGCCCGCAACGTTCATCGCCCATGATGTACCAATGTTGACAGCATTAAAAATATCAGGGGCTGAGCTAAAAAATATCAGGTAACTCTGCACATTCTGCCATGTGGCACCAGCCAGCAGCCGGCGCAGTTCATACAGGAAGTGCAGTTCCAGAGGTGATAAAAGGTTAAATAGCAAGTGCAAATGAAGTGTTCCGATAAGCCAGGCCAACAAGATTAGCTGGCTTATGAACACGTGTGACCTCCAGAGTTCAGAAAGAGACAGCAGAAGGTGTGAAGGCAGATTACAGCAAGTAAAAGGAAGAGGTCACCCTTCTGCTGTAATGTGGAAGAAGTAGGCCTTGGGTCTTTTCTTCTCATCTCTTGCTTTGGACTCATTTGCTTCCAGGAGTTCCCGGTGAGATGTTGGGGCGCCATCCCACAGTGCGATTGCAAAGCATGTATCCAGTGCTGTGGTTGATATGAAGCACAATTATTGTTACAATTATGTTATTATCCACCTTAAACATGCCATGCATTTGAAGTCGCTTGCATTGTGGTTGGTTTTGGACATGCATGGATGTATCAATGAGTATTTTACCTGTTGAGGAGTACAGCCTGAATGTAAACCTCAAGGAGAAATGAATCGGGTTGGAAGCATAAGTTTACACAAATCAAATTGAACTATTTGCTAAATGTCCTTATACATAAAGCTGTTTTATAAATTAAAATATAACTTCTGATACCTTTATTTCAATGCGACGTGCATGGAAGAATAATAGAGCCTGTGATGGATGCTGTGAAGAGCAACAGATTGAGATGGTTTGGTCATGTGTTGAGGAAGGATGAAAGTGACTGGTTGAGAAGAGTGATGGAAATGAATGTAAAAGGAAGTAGAGGATGCGGAAGACCGAGAAAGACTTGGCTAAAGATGGTCGAAGAAGAAATGCGGGCAAGGGGGTTGACAAGGGGAGATGCAGAAAATAGGGCAAAATGGAGAAGATTGTCATGGGTCCCGCAAGGCTAACCCCCGCTCTTGCAGGGAAAATGGCCTTAAAATGACTGTTGTGTTGTTGTTGTGCATAGAAGAAGTTGACAGACCAGGAAAGAAGATGGCCGTGGTTGCCACAAGAGGAAAGCTTCATTGGTGCAAATGATCAAGGTGCCTGCCATACAGTTTCAAATTCCAATGTTCTTCCTGCAGTTGCCTCCTTATTCTACCACCCTGAACTCTGTTTTCAAGTTCTAGAGACAGAGTCCTGAAATCCTGTTTATGATTTTGTGCGTCCGTCCATTTTTTGAGAGAGCAGAAAAAACATATCCAAAGGTGAGTGGCCAAGTCCGAATCAAAACTGGTGAACTGAGAAGAGGAAAGAAAGATTCGCTGTTGGTTGTGATGATGGATTGCATGACCTTTCTTATAACTAGAAATATGTTTGCTGGCCTGTAGTCTAGTGGATATGTTTTTCTATCCTTCTTGTGCATGGAAATGATGTTGCCTATCTTCTAAGAACCTAGGAGCCGGTTTAAGTTGAAAGACAAGTTTGATGGAGCAGACTGAAACATGTCATGCAATCTTCATCAAACATACATGCTTGATCAATATTCAACTTAATTCACTAAAAGAATCTCAAATGAAGGATGACATTCCAAAGTATATATTCTTTTTTTCCATTTCAGAAGGCTATGCAAATAAATTCCTTGTAATCGTTTAAGACACTGTTTCTATAGGGTATGCACAAAGTCCCTTTGCAGTTAAGTTGCTGCACATCTGTAAGATGCCCTCCAACATTTCGTTGTCATTCATGAGACTTGGGAATACGCCCCAAGAGCGCTTTGCAAGCAGCCTGCTCAACTGTATTGAAGTCCCGATCTCTGAGTTAATTGATGTGTCCAGGTCTAAAAGCCTTCAAACCAAGATCCTTTCACATTATTTTCCTCAATATTGAACCTAATTTTGAATGCCTAATTCTGAAGAACGGTTTTGCGTTGAATTTTGTGACGATCTTGAACAGGATGCTTCAACAATGTCTGCATGAACCTGACCTGATGTTGGGCGACCAGAAGGTTTTGTGTCAAGAACACTCCCCATTGAGAAAGCCTTTCTTCCCATCTCCATAGTGCTTCACGTAAGAGAACAGGCTTTATAAACCTGTCCGAAAATCGTGCTGTTATGGCTTCATAGCCTATCTGCCCTCTCTCACGATCATGAATATCTAAATATCTATAAAGCTCAGTTGACTTTTTGCTCCACCAAATAACAGCGAAACGGAGTTGAATAAAAGGGTGAAAATTCTACAGATGCTGTGATAAATAACTACCTCTGTCGGTTTGAATGTTTGAAAGAGAATAGACGTCTGGATCAATTTTTGAATTAAATTTAAATCCCGATTTATACATCTCCATATATAAAGGAGGAGTGTCGTGTGTGTGTGTGTCTGTGTGTCTGTCTGGATGTCCGCTTATAACTCAAGAACTACGCATCGGAGAAAAGTTTTAGACACAGATTCGGAATCAGCATAAAATCCTGGTGGTTATAGGCTACTCTGTATTTTAATATCAATGGTTTAAAAAACCGCGCCAGCTGCAATTCCATGGTGTAGTTTGTGGCGGCGCTATTGCCCCTTTCCGATCCCGCGGTTGCGCGTACGTACAGTATACTGTACGTACATATTTATATATTTTTAATGTGCTTTTTATTGTATTTTTAATTGTTTTTTAGCTTCTTTTATTGTTAATTTATGTACTATTGTATTTATTTTAAATATATTTTTAAGGAAAACAAATGTTTTCACGTCCGTGGGAGTGACGTAAAGTCGCACATAATGACAAAATGCACGCCATTTTTTCGCGCCAAGAACGAATAAACGGTAGTTGAGATTTTATTCGAATTCGAATGCCATTAAATTTCAACTGTTGGAAACAATAATTATTTCAACTGTTGGAAATTGAAATAATTATTGTTTCCAACAGTTGAAATTTAATGGAATTCGAATTCGAATAAAATCTCAACTAAAAAAAAAAGACGTCGCGTTTTAAAATGATGACGTCATCAGCGTATTTCGGAACGTTAATTTTTCAACTTCATATTCGGAATCAGTACGTCCCAGAGCAACTACAGCACACCTTAAATGTTTAAAAAACCTTCGGGTTTTAAAATTATGACGTCATCAGCGTATTTCGTAACGTTAATTTTTCAACTTTGCCGACAATGACCCGACTTCCGTGTTCGGAATGCGGGACCAATGCCATTTGACAGGGAATAAAAAATAAATGCGACATTCAATTGACGACAATGACTTCCGACTTGACTCCCCCCTACCCCCTCCACCCTACCCCCTCCCCTTCTCCCCCTCCCCCTCCCCCCTCCCCCTCCACCTTCCCCCTCCCCCTCCCCTCCCCTTCCCCCTCCCCTCCCCTCCCCCCTCCCCCTCCCCCTTCCCCTTCCCCTGCCCCCTCCCCTCCCCCCATGACCCTCCCTTTCCCCCCTACCCCTCCCCCTCCCCTACCCCCTCCCCCTTCTCCCCTCTCCTCCCCCTCCCCCCTTGCTGCTCTCCCTCCCCATCCCCCTCCCCATCCCCCCCTCTTCTCTCCTCTCCTCCTCACCCTTCCCCTCTTCTCCCCTCCCCCTACCCCTCCCCCTCCCCACTCCCCCTCCCCTCACCCCCTTCCCCTCCCCCCTTTCTCCTTCCCCCCTCCCCGCTCCCCCTCCCCTCCCCCATCCACTTCCCCCTCCCCTCCCCCCATGGCCCCTCCCTTTCCCCCCTATCCCCTCCCCTTCTCCCCTCCCATCCCGCTTGCTCCTCCCCCCTCCCCCTCCTCCCTCCCCATCCCCATCCCTCTCCTCTCCTCTCCCCCTCCCCCTCCCCCTCCCCTTCTTCTCCCCTCCCCCCTCTTCTCCCCTCCCCCCTCCCCCACCCCCTCCCCCCCATGGCCTCCCTTTCCCCCCTACCCCCTCCCCCTCCTACCCCCTCCCCCTCCCCCCTCCCCTGCCCTCCCCCTCCCTCCTCCTCCTCCCCTCACCCCTTCCCCTCCCCCTTTCTCCATCCCTCCCCTCCCCCTTTCTCCATCCCTCCACTCCCCCTTTCTCCCTCCCCTCCCCCTTTCTCCCTCCCCCCTCCCCCTCCCACCCTCCCCTCCCCCCTCCCCCCTCCCCCTCCACTCCCCCTCCCCTCCCCCTCCCCCTCCCCCTCCCTTCCCCCCATGCCCCTCCCTTTCCCCCTACCCCCTCCCCTCCCCCTCCACCCTACCCCCTCCCCTTCTCCCCTCCTCCTCCCCCCCCCCACTCCCCCCTTGCCCCTCCCCCTCCTCCCTCCCCTCCCATCCCTCCCCCCTCCCCCTCCCATCCCTCCCCCTCCCCCTCCCCACCCCCCCTCTTCTCTCCTCTCCTCCTCCCCCTCCCCCTTCTTCTCCCCTCCCCCCTCTTCTCCCCTCCCCCCCTCTTCTCCCCTCTCCCCCTCTTCTCCCCTCTCCCCCCTCTTCTCCCCTCCCCACCCTCTCCTCCCCGCCCCCCCCCCGTTCCCCTCCCCTCCCCTTCCCCCTCCCCTCCCTTCCCCCGCCCGGCAATGCCGGGTACTTCCCATGGCCAGCTGTACGTGGGCTGCTCGAGGGTTGGAAAACCAAGCAATCTTTATGTCTTGGCACCAAGTAAGAAAACCAGAAATGTTGTATACCCAGAGGTTTTGAGAAATTGACAATTGACAAAACGTCATGTAGGAAATGTACTGTGATATTGCTCTAAAATATACATGTTCTTTTCATAATATATTTGTCTTATTCTTATTCAACCCGGGCGAAGCCGGGTACCTCAGCTAGTACAGTCTATAAACGCAAGTTGTCTGTGTGTGTGTGTGTCCGCGTTTTATTCAGAGATGGCTGAACGGATCTTCATAAAACTTTCAGAGGTTCATCAGTGAGTGTCGGACTGTTTTAAACAAACAAAAATTAAAAAAAAAAAGTTCGTTTTTTTGGAGTTAAAAAATAATAAATAATAATAATCGCTCGATAGTGCCGAAGCCTTTTTAAATGAATGACCGTTATATACAAGTACACATTTGCATAAATAAATACAAAACAATTACCAGACATTTGAATACAAATAAATCAAACAATTCCGGAAGTGTACGAATTTGGTATGGCTTCTTCTTCTTCCTGATCGGCATCACACAACTCAGAAATGTGAGCCACATTCACTCAGAAACGTGAGCCACTCCCCTTCCTCGACTGCCTTCCCCCTCCCCTCCCCTTCCCCTCCTCCACCCCCTCCCCCCTCTTCCCACCCTTCCCCCCTCCCCTTCCCCCCCCCACTCCCTTCTCCCCTCCCCTCCCCCTCCTCCTCCACCCTCCCCTCCTCCTCCCCTTCCCCCCCTCCCCTCCCCTTTAAGATATAAATTCTCTGTAAAAGAGCTGCCACTTCTGACTGCTCCCCTTCCCCCTCTCCCCACCCTTACCCCTCCCCTTCCTCCCCTCCATTATCCTCACCCTCCCCTCCCTTTAAGATATAAATTCTCCGTAAAAGAGCCTCCACTTCTGACTGCTCCCCTTCCCCCCTCCCCTTCCCCCCTCCCCTTCCCCCTCTCCCTTCCCCCCCCTCTCCTCCCCTCCCCCCCGTTCTCCTCCCCTCCCCTACCCCCCCCCCGTTCTTCTCCCCTCCCCCGCCCGGCAACCCCGGGTACTTCTGCTAGTACATCTATACACTGGCAATGTCTTTCTTTGATCATAGATTTACAGGTGTCTGCTATATCGAAGCCCTACCTGCAAAATATAACAAAACAAGAATGGCCGAATAAAATACGGTAATGGGCTGATTGGGAAACTTGCATTTAAAACACTCTTACAGGATGAACAGAATGATTGGGAAATACACATTTAATGCGCTATTAAATAATTAACTCGATGCCTCTCATCCATGTCACCCTCCCCGCGGTTATATCAGAATGAGCTGATTCGTCACACGGTCACGGATTGTTTAACCCCAATATGAGGCCATTAAAAAAATTATGTAACCCTGTTTTTTAAAATAATTTGCGTAACATATTGCTTGATTACGTAATGGAACACTTGATTACCCTGCGTTCTGACTTCCCGCGTGTCCTGATGGACTTGGTTATACCTTACTGTTATTTGACATTTTATTATATTTTTCGGTGTCCCTCATCGTGAATAACACTCGACCCAAACAAAGCCAATGGAAAACTGACGCAACAAACCCGGGCAGTGTATAATCAGCAAAGGCCTACTACAGGCATAATGTGTTAGGCCCACTAGAAAACCAAGATGGTGGCCATATCATTTTGTCTCAGTGCTATGGTGGGTGAAGTCAAGTGACAGATGTGGGTGTGGTCTAGCAGCTGTCTGACCAATAGGTGCTCATTTCAAAAATCGACCGCAACAAAAACCCCAACAACAACAGCGATGCAAAGCTCTTGTAGACCTGCGACATGTCGCAGGTAAAAAGAATGACCATACTGTGATCACAACCTGTGAAAAAAAATCTGGCAACAGGTCGATTGTGAAAGGCGCATTTAAAACACCCTTAGAATATGAACAGCATGATTGGGAAACACATTTAATGCGCTATTAAATAATTAACTCAACACCTCTCATCCATGTCACCCTCCCCATGGTTATATCAGAATGAGCAGATTCATCACACGGTGATGGATTTTTAACCCCAATATGGGGTATTAAAAAACTACGTAACTATTCTTTTTAGGGAGGCACGTACCATGCGTGCTGATGGGCCTTATTAAACCTTACCAATAATTTTTATTCGACATATGATTGGATTTTTGCAGTCCCTTATTGTGAGTAACACTCGACCCAAACAAAGCCAATGGAAATCTGATGCAACAAACCCGGGCAGTGTATAATCAGCTGAGGCCTACAGGCCTGACGTCTTTGGTCCATGCTATTCTTTTTGTGAGGTGCATACCATGTGTGCTGACTGGCTTGATTAAACCTTACTAAAAATTCAATTCGACATATGATTAGACTTTTTGGAGACCCTTATCGTGAGTAACACTCGACCCAAAAAAGCCAATGGAAATTTGACGCAACAAACTCCGGGAAGTGCATCATCTACAGAGGCCTACAGGCCTGATGTCTTAGGACCATCAGAAAACCAAGATGGCGGCCATATTATTTCATCTGGGTGCCATGGTGGGTGGAGTCGAGCAACAAATGTGGGTGGGTTCCGGCAGCTGCCCGACCAATGGGTGCACATTTCAAAAATCAACCCCCAACTAGAACCACAATAACAACAACACCAACAATCATGTGGAGCACTTGTAGACCTGAGACACGTCACAGGTAAAAATGGGGTTTATAGAAACATTTTCTTCATGCAAATGAACTTTGTGCCTACTCTGTCCAATACCCAAGGAAACTGAGAATTACTAACCTGATATGAATATCACACTAAGTTTACTAAGTTTAGCCCAAACTAGCAAAATATAACATTCCCACAATAGTGCTGTGATGCATTCATTCCCACCCTCAAAACCCACCCTTAAAAAGTTAAAATCAATATGTGTATGCACTAAGACAAAGTGCAGAGGATGCTGTCAATTGTTTTTATGTTTGAGTATTTCACCAATTTGGTAAAATACTTCAGAGTTTGATTAATATACGTTTGTTAAAATCAATTGAAAAAATGAAAAGTGGGAAACACTTCAATTATTCGTCTCGAAAACAAGTGAAAAGTTCAGCCAAGGATAAAAAGGAAACGAGCAGTCAATTTTCACCATTAACGTCAGGTAACAATGTAACATCCATACATTATATTGCGGAATACCTGGTGTTGGCTTAACGGTTAAAGTGGCTGGCTTGAGATTTTAGGGTCTTGATTTTTAACCTCTGTCGTGCCATAAAATAACACGAGGTGGGTGACTCAGCCTGTCATCATTTCGAGGTCGACAAAATGATTACCAGTTTACTGGAAACAGTGGGCACCGCATGTGGCACAGCGGTGCTTGCAACTACGATTCAACCAGGTGTGTATGCATATATTCTTAATTCGATAAAGTTTGGCTTTCGGATTAAGAGAATGCAAACAAATCTGCAGTGAAAGAGTAATATAAAAGATTTTTTGCTGTTTTGATTCTCTTTCTTCTACCTGGTCCAGGATGTTTCATGTGGACATTTTGTCAGCAGTCATCCGTATCTGCGTATTTGTGTGAAGGCACTGGTTAAATTAAGCATTATATCTTGAAAGATAAACAAACAGCAATTGCATAGTGCCTCACTGATTTGGGAAACCAACTATTTTTGGGGTCAAAAGATCAAAGGTCAAGCTTCTAAAATCATCAATTTCCATTCAAAAAATTGTCCATTTTCATCCTATTAACTTGAAAATTAAACAGAAATCGCATAGTGCATCACTGAATTGAGAAAGCAACTATTTTTGAGGTCAAAAGGTCAATGGCCAACTCAAGGTCAAACTTCTAAAATCATAAATTATCATCTGATTAACCTGATGATTAAATAAATTGCATAGTGCATCACTGAATTGGGAAACCAACTATTTTAAGGTCAAAGGTCAACTCAAGGTTAAACTTCTAAATTAATCAATTTTCATCTGAAAATTGTGCATTTTCATCCTATTCACTTGAAAATTAAGCAGGAATTGCAGAGTGCGTCACTGAATTGGGAAAGCAACTATTTTTGAAGTCAAAAGATCAAAGGTCAACTCAAGGTCAAACTTCTAAAATCATCAATTTTCATCTGAAAAATTGTCCATTTTCATCCCATTAACTTGAAAATTAAAAAGGAATCGCATAGTATAGTGCATCACTGAATTGAGAAAGCAACTATTTTTGAGGTCAAAAGGTCAACGGCCAACTCAAGGTCAAACTTCTAAAATCATCAATTATCTGATTAACCTGACGATTAAATAAATTGCATAGTGCATCACTGAATTGGGAAACCAACCAACCAACTATATCTGGGTACTTCTGTAAAGGCACAGTTGGTTAAATTAAGCATTAAATCACATTACGTGACAGAAGAGCCTTAAGAGATACAATTTAACAATATATTTGGTGGAAAAGCTTAAATAAGGAAGGATATGGCAGGCTTTGAGCTCTCACATACCTGAATCTATCTATAATTCCAGTAATCTCTGTGTGTATGTTTGTATGTTTGTATGTTTGTATGTCTGTGACCGCTGTTTCTCGACAACCACGGGTCCGATATACTTTAAACTTGCCAGGTATATTGCTGGGGACCCGAGGATGTGCCTTTTCAAGGTTTCATATTAATCGGAGAAGTAGTTACCGAGCTATGTCCAAAAAACGATTCAACCAATCAGAGAGCAGCGAGCTATCACGTGTGCCGAACGTGGCGAACAGACTCTGCCTCGGACGGCACATTTGAGAGCGTATTCATTTATTTCACGTTGGCAAACTATGTTGGCGTTAAACTATGTTTTAAAACGAATTAAAACTAATTTGCGATTCATCGTAACTGCGATGCGACCTTCCGGACAGTCAAATGAGGACGTCACTTCCGGACTTACGTAGCGGCTAGCGGGCGCCATTTGGAGGAGCTGGGAGGACTCAGTCGTGATAGAGTGAGCCTGAGTGAGTATATCAAGACAAGAACAAGATCTAGAAGGAGGTATGTACGGTGCGATTCATATAATATATTGTTTAGTTATCGTCGATGAGGAATTTGGGGGCCCGATTAACTGCAGCGCCATCCGAGCTGCGGCGTCGGGACGATACATTCATTGTACGGTAACATCACGCACTTACGGGCACGTCCTATATATATAGTACGGGCATGCCCTAGTACCTGAAATGTCACTAATATTGTGGAGAGTGCTCCCAAGATGTGCTGACAAGTAAGAGGGTTTTGTGACGGTTGATGGTTTCTATTGCATCATCCAAATACTGTGTATATGAGTGAAAACAGCATTGGAATCGATGCTCATTGTGTTTGCAATATTGGATCATTTCATCTGTCCTTGACTGTGCCTTTGAAGTTGACATTAAATTGACTGGTGCATCACGTTATCACACCTGACTGACATATTACTTATTGTCATACTAATTGGAAATACAAATGGTCAACCACTGGGGCATGTTCAGCACGAGCATTATAATGAAGAAGTGGCAATATCGTATTTGACATTAGGGAATCTCCTCCCCTCTCTTCTGCAAAATGTGATTATGGAAGTTGCTACCTGTGTAGCTCTCCCTCCCATTGTGGTCTGTTTTTCACCTGCATTGTTCCTACACATACCCGACTGGTATCTGAGCACTTAGTGTGCATGGTCTGTCTGTTTAGTTACTCCTTATTTTTACCAAGTTTAGTTACTCCTTACTTGGTTTAGTTACCAAGGAGGATGGAGGTTATGCTTTTACCCCTGTCTGTATAGTGCATCACTGAATTGGGAAAGCAACTATTTTTGAGGTCAAAAGGTCAAAGGTCAACTCAAGGTTGCTGGGACATGTTCTAGCTGGTCCGAGATTCAAACCAAGCCTAGACGGCTCAGCAGCGAGTTTGTATACCTCTAGGCCACCCTGCCAGCCCTAATTTCTGCTGAATTGGTATATTTGATTGAAAGTCTCGCTCCTGTAAAGAAAAAACACAAGATGTATAAATACGAGAGTTCATGAGGTGGCAGCGGGCAGCAGCCCTGATGGCTGGGTGGTAAAGAAATTGAGACAAGACTCAGAAAGACAGTTCCACAGGAGAGAGATGAGGGGGCAAAATAATGCTGGCAAGTGCTAAGCTTACTGTATTCTTGGAGAGGGTATCAAGCAAGGTGAGGCTTCCAGGTTGAACACATGCATCAATCCCAGTGGTTGGAGTTTGGGAGGACAGACCAGAAGACAGGAGTAGCAAGACCAGAAGAGTGATGGTAACAGACTGGAAGTCACCAACCTGCCTTTGTGAGGAAAAGGCAGAGCCTGAGACTCAACTTCCTGTAACAATATGCCAATAACACCATAAGCCTTCGATTATATGACAAGCTGACGACGTCTGAGTAAGGATTTGTCCCTGAACAGAATACAAGGCAGCAGGTGGTCTGCTTTGGATACCAGCTTGGAAATGTGATCTGCTTAATACAGGTTGTAAATGATTGTGAGCCCTCAGACCTTGAGATCTGACTAACTACATAAATATTCTCTCTATTGCAGAGGCTGGCCAAGGAACTCCTCCCACTCATCCCTCCAGGTGTTTAAAACAGCTGTTCACCACCATCTCTTATCTTCCCCCATCCAAAACCTTGATCTTTTCTACCCACGTTAATTCACTCCAGCTCCACTTTTTTGAAATACCGACTTCTTTCCTGGAAGTCCTTGCAGTGTCAATGTGTTTTATACCTCTCCCACTCCCCACCTCCCCCTTCCCATGCCTCCTCCCCCCCAAGCCCTCTCCCTCCCACAGATCTCCCGTTGTCCCTGTTCTCTGCTGTTGTACTTGTGTGCTTCCCTCTCTCTCCCTATCTTGTCTCCCGCTCCCTTTATTGTATGATTTGTGTGTTCGCTTTTTTTTTGTGATTAATGTTCGCTCCTACACGAGCCTCGATCTTGTATACAAAAATAAATAAATAAAAAATAAAAAAAGGAAATAAATTAGGGGAGATAAACCCAGCAGGTCTTTACGGAGAGACAAAGTGAGAGTGCAACATTATGGTTTTAAAAGACATGTTCCAGGTCAGTAGATCAATTGCCTATTGCCTTCTCTTGATTTGCATAGTCGTACACAGCGTGGAGACTTTTTCAAAATGATACAAGTGGGTTTTCAGTGAAAATAAGGTCATCAATGCAGACCAAAAACATGATTTGTTCTCAAAACGCTGATGGCTCTGACCTCTTGCTTGAAATTGCTATGTCTACTACGTCAACACATCCACAGTTTTCCTGTAGAATTACCAGTTACCATGAAATGACCAGGGAGGAAACCAAACTGATGATTAGAGACCAGAAAGCAAAGAAAGAGATGAGTTTTTATGTGTGTTGTGATGGTCCATTCAAATATTTTGTTTATAGAGGAGGAAGTTTCTCTCTGGCCATTCTCAGGGAGCCTCCTCAGCGCCTACAAGTCTTGGCATTTCACTCAGGCCGACTGGCATGGTCTTCGAGCAGCCATCAAACTTATAGACTGGTCTCCCATCTCTACTGTCTCTGACATCAACTCATCCTGGGAATTCTTCCAAAGAAATTTGCTCTCTCATGCACAGATTTATCCCATCTCGTCTTCAGTTGTCATACCCTTCCTCCCTTCCATGGTACACTGAAATTTGTGGTGAGGAAGTTGCCCTGAAACAACTTGCCTTTGCCTCTTGGAAGGCTAATCCAACAGAAGGCAATCTCAGTTCCTTCCACAAAGCTCGGAACAAGTGTGTGTCTAACCTCAGGAGAGCCAGGAAACAATATCTCGACTGTCAAGTTGCCCACCCCCAATAATTCACCCCAGATCCACTTTTGTGAAATACCAACTTCTTTCCTGGAAGGCCTTGCTGTGCCCATGTGTTTTATACTTCTCCCACCTCCCCCCAAGCCCTCTGCCTCCCACAGATCTCCCGATGTCCCTGCCCTCAAATGTTGTGCTTGTGTGCTTCCTCCTCTTGGGGATCTCGTCCACCGCTCCCCTTATTATATGTTTTATCTGTCTGTTTGATTTTTTTTGTGTGATTAATGTTAGCTCTTTCACGAGCCTCGATCTTGTATACAAAAAAAAAAAACGGCGCAGGGTAAGTATTCTCTGAATACCATCTATTTATACTGGCAATGCTAGGGGATTGTGGATTCCAGTGGATTCCACATTCCAGTGGATTGGGAACTGAGTACCCTCGTCCCTCTATACAAGGGGAAAGGTGACCCTCTGGACTGTGGCTCGTATCGAGCGATAAAGTTATTTGAGCATGGAATGAAGGTATTGGAAAGGGTGTTGGAGAGGAGGATATGGAAGAAAGTGAAGATTGACGAAATGCAGTTTGGATTTATGCCAGGAAGACGAACGACAGACGCGCTTTTTATTGTGAGGCAGTTGCAGGAGAAGTACATGGAGAAGAGGAAGAAGTTGTTTCTTGCGTTTGTTGATCTGGAGAAAGCATTCGATAGGGTTCCACATGAAGTAGTGACATGGGCATTGAGGAAGTTTGGAGTGGAGGAATGGTTGATCAGAGTAGTGATGGCAATGTACAAAAGAGCGTGCACAGCTGTAAGGACAAAGGACGGGAACAGTGGTGAGTTTGAGGTGAAGGTGGGAGTGCATCAGGGGTCGGTACTAAGTCCACTACTATTTGTAGCTGTGATGGAGGTGCTGGCTCGGAACGTAAAGGAGGGTTTACCGTGGGAGTTGTTATATGCAGATGATCTGGTGTTGATTGCAGAAAGTATGGATGGACTGAAGGAGAAGATGAACAAGTGGAAGGAATGTATGGAGACAAAAGGTCTGAAGGTGAATATCGGAAAAACGAAGGTGATGGCAAGTGGTAAAGCCTGTGGTGAGGTGGAAAGAACTGGGAAGTGGCCGTGTGCTGTGTGCAGGAAGGGTGTCGGAGTGAATTTCATTCAATGTGCAATGTGCGCTGAGTGGGTTCATCAAAAATGTCGTGGTTTGAGAGGGTCATTAACCAGTGTGGCAGCTACATTCAAGTGTAAGGTGTGCACAGAGAGAGCTGCAGATGGAGGAAATGTTGAGTTGGATCTTGGAGACGGCGTGAAGCTGGAAGGTGTGAAAACATTTTGTTTTCTAGGAGACATGCTGAAATGAGAAGGTGGATCAGACTCGGCAACGGTTGCTGGAGTGAGATATGCATGGAAGAATTTTTCGGGAACTGAGTGGCGTGCTGATGAGGAGGGGAGTGTCGTTGAAGCTGAAGGGAAAGGTGTATGCTGCATGTGTGAGAAGTGTTATGATTTATGGGAGTGAGATATGGGTAATGAACCTAGAGCAGCAACGAAGGCTGGAAAGGGTGGAAATGTGAATGGTTCGGTGGATGTGCGGAGTATCGTTGAGAGAGAGGAAGACAAATGATGAATTGCGAAAGGTGATGGGAATAGAGACTGTGATGGATGCTGTGAAGAGAAACAGTTTGAGATGGTTTGGTCATGTGTTGAGGAAGGATGAAAGTGACTGGTTGAGAAGAGTGATGGAAATGAATGTAGAAAGAAGTAGAGGACGGGGAAGACCGAGAAAGACTTGGCTAAAGATGGTCGAAGAAGAAATGCGGGCGAGGGGGTTAACAAGGGGAGATGCAGAAAATAGGGCAAAATGGAGAAGATTGTCATGGGGACCGCATGGCTAACCCCCGCTCTAGCAGGGAAAATGGCCTTAAAATGCCTGTTGTTGTTTGCTAGGGGAAACCATTTTATGGACATGATGTCATAATTAGATCCTTGGCTCATTATATGTGTATTACAAAGATCGCTCCATCAATTGAAATGGAATGTTGTTCTTTCAATCCTCGCCACCAAGTATCGATTCTGCAATATTGATTTTCAATGCAGCCAATCCATATGTTGCTCATGAAGTCCAAACACTGTAACACCATTGGATGCAACCGATTGATATGATGTGGATGTAGATTGATACCCAACATTAATTGAGACCATTTCACCACTGAGTGGTGATAGTAATGGAGAAGTCCAAAAGTTGTTGGTGGTTGACCCTCTGCTTCACCCCCACAGGAATTTAACCAAAAGGATTTTCTTGGAAACAACAGAATAATTTCATGTCCACATTGTTGGGCGGGTTGACTCAGCCTGTCATCCTTCCGAGGTCGGCAAATTGAGTACCAGTTCACTGGTAATTCCCTGTTTGTCGTAAAAAAAAAAAAGGCGACAAAAAGGGTTGGCGGCAGGAAGGGCATCCGGCCATAAAACATTGCTTCAAAAAGGGGACCAAAAAACAACAACAACCACGGTCCCCGAAAAAGGCCAACCCCCGCTTGCGGGGAAAAATGGCCTCTAAAGGTGGTTATTATTGTATAACGGACAGAGGCAATGCTTCCTGCCTGCACCTCACCAGAAAGAGCTTTCTCTGCATTTGATTCTGCGAGTAATCAGACCCTGGTCCACACAGCCCAAAGGTGAGTACACTATCACATGAAGTACCTTAACATCCTAAAAGAATAACATTTCGCTGAAACAAACCTGAGATTTAAAAAAAGACGTGTGTGAAATAATGGGTTCCTTATCAAAGGGCCAAAACACTGTGATCTTCTCTCTACTTTCTATTCTTTTGTTGTCAGTGAAAAAAAGTAATAATTTTAAAATGATTTGATTACACCTTTCCTCATTTGATAATTCTACATTATGCTCCGGCGAGCCCAAAATGCTTATAAATTGTGAAATTAAATCTTATGGCATTGTGTTGCGATTTGAGTGGTAGATGTACGTGGGTGTAGAGAGCGAGATTGATGGCAAGAAGGCTCAAACATGCGAGTTGGTAAAATCTCAGTGGCTGCTCTCTGCTTTGAAACACGTGATGATAGGAGAGCCAAGGAAATTATAGTGATAAAATGTTTGCACTGCTAAGGAACTGAGTCACATGGGGAATGAATCAACTGCAGGAAAGAATTGTTTAGGCATGCTTGATGATAAAATTTACCAACACGTGATCTGTTTCAAAGTGACGGTATATTATTAGATTATTTTATACATTGCATTCCAATGCGTAATCACCAAAACTATGAGAAGGCACAATCAACTTGAGGTTTTATTTCCAAAAAGAGGCACAGGCTCAGGAGGGTGCAATGTTTTGGCCCCAGAGTGGCCTTCTTCGAAGGCTTTCCTGAATGGGTGGAATGATGGACCACAATACCCAGGCATCCATGCTTTTCAAATATTCACTAGCGAGTTTGTTTTGACTTGTAAATTGCCGAGTGTATCAAACTAGCTGATGGGAAGGGTTGCCATAGTGTCACATTCCCCATCCCACCTCTCCACTGTCCCACCAACCCCTCCGCCCATCCTACCTCCACTATAACCGTTTCTCCATCAATGTTTTATTACTTGGGGGATTTTTTTGGGTTTGTTTGACAAGTATGTTGATCACTCCGGTTTGTGTGTGTGTGTGTTTCTGTGTGTTTTATTTATCTGTGTGTGTGTTTATTTGTCTGTCCACTCACTTATACTTACCTACAGGTCACAATTTTAAACTGATCTTCATGAAACTTCACCAAATGGTAGAGTTCGTGGTCTGACAGAATCCTATATATTTTTGAGGTCAAAAGGTCAACATAGGCCAAAGGTCAACCACTTTTTACAAATCTCTAAAATCCTCCATTTTCACCCGATTGACTTGAAATTTGAATCGGATTTACATATTAGCTAACTGAATTCATCCACCAACGATATTTGAGATCAGTGTAGGCCAAAAGGTTAGCAACATTTTCAAGTTTTTAAAAGCCTCAATTTTAATTTGATTGACTTGAAATTTGAATAGGATTTGAATATCAGCTAACTGAATTCAACCACCAATTATATTTGAGGTCAACATAGGCGAAAAGGTCAACATAGGCCAAATTTCTAAGATTGTCAATTTTCATCAGATTAACTTAAAATTTGAAGACCATTTCCATATCAGGTCACTGAATTCAAACACAAATTATTTGTGAGGTCAAAAGGAGGCTCTACTGAGTGCCATTCTACTTTGTTCTCTTTTGCCAAGTGTCGCTCTACGAGTGATTTTTCATTTAGTCTTTTTGTGTTTTCTAAAATTAAAATGTATCGATAATTTATTTTAAAATAATGTGTGTATGTACAGTATGTATGAGTCTGCAAAAAGATCAACTTCAATACAGCTCCCCGGAACGATCTACTTTAATATAGCGCCCCGGTGTGGGTAAGAGGTCGCCTCTACAAATAGCCAGCGAGGACCTGCATTGTTAAATGTTCCGTTTTGTTATAAAATGGAATGTGCAATAAGGATTAGGAGTGTATGATAATCCATCCAAACATTGAACAAGATAGGTAAACACCTAAAGGTGAAGCTGTAAGCTCTAGAGAGTTAGAAAGTGAAATTACCTTGCTTGATTCACTTACTGTTCGGACACATCTTGACCCTTGGCCACGGTTATGAACCCACCATTGGAGAGGTTCTGGGTGGAAAGAGTCCAATCTCAATGAACAACGGAGCCGAGCTGATGATCCAGCCAGTCACAATATTTCAAATAGTGTAATTTACAAAAAATTTAAATTTCAATGCAATATGCTTTCGGAATAACCGTTACTGTTCAATAAATGATTATAACTAACCTGCGGCAAGGAACAGATTTAGGAAAAATTAATGTCTTCAAAATGAGAGAAATAATATGTGATAACATGGTGTTATGGCTTTGCCAGAGCTCTCTAACTCTCTGCTCATTAAACATATTGTTACGGTTTCGCGCGACCCCGTTCCCTTACCAAGGGGAGATTAAGCCCCTTTGTTATTTTTGGGTCATCGCAACCACGAGACTTGAGTCGCCACTTTCGGTCAGACGCGGGACAGGGTTTCGGGACAATGTTCGCATGTACCTAAGTACCCACGCCGCCGCGGAAGCGGGGATCAAGTCTCGCATGAACCACGCATAATTTGAGTGCACCCGAGTGGATGGCGCACCACGTGGTCCGTGCTATTACCTTGTTATTGGAACCCGATTAGAGCGATATAATTCGTACTATGCTCAGTCAATGATGGAAGGGACGAAATGGTTGAATCAAAGAAATAACACGATTTATTTACACTATTATGTACAATGGTTCGGTAGAAGAACAGAGACACAGGGCAGATCTTCGTCAGTCTTAACTTATCTTCCCAGACAATGGGCCCATTCACACTCACAGGGGGATGAAGGAAGGAATGTTCATGCGCTGAACGCGCCGGCTTGGTCGTTCAGGAACAGCTCACCCGTTGTGGCCCTCGGCCGGTCAGAGCACGTCCCCCGACGAAGGCGGGAGGGAGGAATCCTCGCAGCGCGTATCTCGAACAAAGGCAGGCAGGCGGGAAAATATACGCCTCTCTGTAGCCCGACTCGGCTGTCCTTCACAGTGCGATTAATACAACGGCGCGTTTTCACTCTCGTAATTCAACGGAGGATCTGACTCAAGCTCAACCGCGAACTCAACTTGTAACTCGTCTGCCTCCCTTCCCACAACTTGGCACTCCGAACCGACTCTCACAACTTGTTCAACACCGCACACTCTCAAAACTCTCTTCAGCGCGTCTTCTCACACATGGGCTTGCCTCATAACTGAGGTGGGGGCTTCGGGCCCAGGGTTATATTGCCACGCCCTGGCCTGCCTCGAATGTTCCAAACCACGCCTTTTGCCGCAGTGCTAAGCCACTCCCCTCGAGCCCTGATTGGCGGCTCGTGCTTACCGGTCACTCCCACTTCTCCTGCCCCGCCTTCCTTTGGCCTGGATCGACTTGTCAGGCTGGCTTCGTGGTAATTTGCGCCAAAACCCAAAGCATCGAGGCGGCATAAGCATTGGAAGGAGACCTAACTCTCATTATTCTACTCAACGCAAAACTAAACATTGGAAAGGTCTACGCTTACACTTACTAAGAAATAACTGAGCTTAAATGAGGCTACATGTTGTAGTGTGACTAACTATGAGGGGAAATTAACCTTTATTTGTAAAAAAAAAAAAAACCGCAACAATATGTTGTCGATGAGTGGGAGTACTTTGTAATGGTTACTGGTGTATTCATGTTGTGTGATTGAAATTTTATTTCAAGAAGTGTGACCTCAAAAAGCAGACTTATTGCTGCATGGCAGCAACCTAATCCTAGCCAGACATTTTGGTGTACCTATTTAGAGGAATTAGTTTCTGATAATGAAGGTCTAAGAGGCAGGAAGTGTTGATAAAAAAGTTTTTTTGATTAAAAAAATAAAGTTATAATTTTCAAGTGTGAGCTGCTGGTAAGCAGTTCCCATTGATTTGAGTAGCTCAGATGGCATGTTTTATGACGATGAAATCCCCAATATTTCATCATCTTTGGTATGAACTTGAATGTTGACTTAATCATTTGGAGCTCCATCCTCCATCTCCACACAGGTTAGATGACATATTAAGGTCTGCATGGAATAGCATCCCGCAAGGCATCTTTTATCATGTTTAGGTGGTATATAACTCGTCATAATCAAGCTGTGATTATGGCAAATTCTATTCCAAATTGACGATGGACATGTGCATACATACGTGCATTCTTTTCACTTTGTGTTGAATAGAAAGCTGGAAATATACAGGAAATATACATAAATCGATGGGCTCGGTGATGTTGCTTAAAGTCTTTATGAGGAAGGATTGATAACACAAATGAAAAATCATGAATTCTATGAGAATATTCTGCTTTACATCTCTAAGGTAGATCGAATGTATTGCTGAGAAATCATTAACGTCTCCACTGGGTATTATTTGTCAGCATTAGAGACCAAAAAAATCAAGCATTATCATTCAGACAACTTTCTTTTTATCTTTACTTCCCATTACTTTTTCCCAGTGATGTACCAAATCTCAATTCGAAACAAGTCTAGAGCGACAAAATAATGGACATGCGTGGGAGAAGGAAAGAATGTGGGCCAGGCACCTCTTTTTGATGTAAAAGGTGCTGCGTGAACTGAAGGCATCATGGGCCCAGGTCAGCCGGTAAGACTGTCAAACCGTATGAATGACCTTTTCACCTAGCAGATGAGACGGCACCTTTCGAAATCACATTTGAATTCCCCTCTCTAAGGTCGAAACCATTAAACATATATATATATATATATATATATATATATATATATATATATATATATATATATATATATATATATATATATATATATATATATATATACTGTATATGTATAGTAGTGGTGCATGCTTATAAGAAATAAGAAACCGTGTTCATACATAGATACATAATAAATAGAAGATTTGTGATTATAGGCAACAATCACCGACATCTTGCTAGATATCAATTGAGGTTTTGTTTTTTTAAGGACACTTTTTCAGTTTCTACATAAAATATAATTTATGGATATTTTCTTTTTTTTTTCATTTACGGACATTATTGTCATGTTTATCTCACAGTTTAGAGTTATAGAAGTTACACTTTTCAAATGCTACATATCGATTGAGGTTTTTAATTATTATTACTATTTTTTACAGATGCTTTTATATTTTTCTATATTTTATTTTCATTTACGGATGCTTTCCAATGGTTCTGTGATGTTTACCGGTGTATTGGCTTGAATGTCCGTTGGCATGCAAAATTTCAGCTTTCTATGTCACCTGGAAGGTACCAAACATTAAAATCAGGCAGTCAGTCAGTGAGTGGTTAGAATGAGCTCCATGTATATATATATATATATTGTTACGGATCCGGGGGACGGCACTCCCCTTACCAAGGGGGGTTTAATCCCCTCGTCTTTTTAAGCTGGCCGTCTCCGCCGGTCCGGGAAGTATGACGTCACTTCTGGCCGATGGTACGTAGGGTCGTAAGCCCAATTAGTCTTAATACCTAAGTATTACCACCGGCCGTCAGCGAGGAAATACTCCCGCCCATGCCGCAGCGTAATTGATGGATTGCGCCGAACGAAGCGAACTGCGGCGCGAGCCGTTAACAATGACTAAACCCGATTGCGAAGCGGTTCGGCCAAAATCGTGCCACAGGTACTCAATCGGGAAATCACTAAAGCGATCGGATGAGAAAGAAACCAAAGTAAGGAGGAACAGGTATTTATTATTAACTATTTACACAACCAAAGAAACCAAAGGAGAGGAAAAGAAACGAAAGTAATTTAAAGAAGACACAGCACAATTCTTAAACAGGCTTAACTTATTCCCAGGGACAAGACAAACAGGACAAACTCACTTACACTAATGGGGGTTCTCAGGCAGCAATGGCTGGAGGGATGAGAAGGCAGACGGTCCACAGAACGGGCGGCAGGGAGGTCCGGGAATTGCGGCACGCCATTGGTGTCCCGCGGGCACGCACTTGTTCTTGGTTCAGTCGTGAAAACCCCCGGTCGTCAGCCTCCTTATGCGTCTCTCCGGTGCTCCTTTCTCGTGTGCCTCTGAAGCTCAGCTGCTCGTACCTTCTCCTTGCTCGTCTGCGCGTCTCTGCCTCATGCGTCGTCTGGTGGGGGCCTTGCGTCCAGGGTTTTATATCCACCCCCATGGAACCTTCACGAACCTGCGAGATCTTTTTGTCCATGCCCTCTCAAGCCATGCCCACCGATTCCTGGTTGGTCGTTAGGGGGCTCCCTGGCTCCACCTTTGATGATGAGGTGGGGCCACGCCCTTCTTCTCCGAGATGACCTCGTGGGCAATGGAGTTTTGCAGATGCTGAAAACAACCCAAAGCAGTAGCGGCGAACGCCGCCGTACTGGCGCTTTTAGGAGGCCATGGGGGTATTGTAAGGGATCCTATCTTATTTGATTTGATGCAACGGAGAGTCAACTATTAGAAACAGGTCCTTAACTGAAACACAGAATAATGATATAACTATAGAGAGGTCCTACGATTCGCTACGTGTTGTACATGGACTAACTAAGGTGCACTTATTGCAATTAACAGCCAATTAAGGGGAAATGTACTCAGGGGTTTATTTATAAGCGAATTTACTACTAAATTTACATGTGAAGGTTCTAAAAACCACAACAATATATATATATATGTATATATATATATATATATATACACAAAGAATTAAGTTAAGCACCCCCCCCCGTGTTTTTACAACCTCGCACATTACAAGTTTGTTGTCGTCAAAACAGTGTAATATACCCATGATATTGCTATATTTTCTGGAGAAGTGATATTATGGTCACATAAAAACATAACAATCATGCCGTTTTCAATATTTTATTCTGAATAATTTAAGGTGAAATTTTTTGGGAATTTTAGGCATATTTTCACCTCAATTTAAGTATGGAGCTATAGGTCCATCACGGACAGTGTGGATGACGTTTATGTTTTCTAACGTACAGTCATTGTTCTGAGAAGACCTCTAGCGATCTTTGCGTCAATAACGTGTGTAGGACCCACGTGATCGGATCACTGACTCAACCCTACGTCTCATAGACCCTGTAAGCCGTCGTATGCGTTGCTGTGGCAGGTTGAACCCCCTCGAGCACGTTTGGGACATGTTGGGACGACAAATTGCGAAGATGGTCCCTCCAATAGCCAATCTGGATGAATTGGAACGTGCATTACATCGGGAATGGAACAACCTGCCACAGCAACGCATACGACGGCTTACAGGGTCTATGAGACGTAGGGTTGAGTCAGTGATCCGATCACGTGGGTCCTACACACGTTATTGACGCAAAGATCGCTAGAGGTCTTCTCAGAACAATGACTGTACGTTAGAAAACATAAACGTCATCCACACTGTCCGTGATGGACCTATAGCTCCATACTTAAATTGAGGTGAAAATATGCCTAAAATTCCCAAAAAATTTCACCTTAAATTATTCAGAATAAAATATTGAAAACGGCATGATTGTTATGTTTTTATGTGACCATAATATCACTTCTCCAGAAAATATAGCAATATCATGGGTATATTACACTGTTTTGACGACAACAAACTTGTAATGTGCGAGGTTGTAAAAAAACGGGGGGGGTGCTTAACTTAATTCTTTGTGTATATATATATATATATATATATATATATATATATATATATATATATATATATATACATATATATATACTGTATATATATATATATATATATATATATATATATATATATATATATATATATATATATATATATATATATATATATATTGTTACGTTTGTGGGGGGGTAAACGAAGGAACACCTTAATGAAGTTTAGAATCGTATAAATTAGCATGCTCCGAGTGTCGCGAAGAAGAAGAACCCACCTCAATGTAACTAAGTAGTGTCGAATGTCCGGGTAGGATCGTATTTGTGTCTCCATACGAGGGGTGGAGATATTCTAATTATGTAGGGCATAAGGATAAACCCCAGTGTGTAATTTCCCTGGGATTTTCCCTTCATTGTTATTGCATCAAAAAGGGCCGCCATTACAATAACTACAATGATCGCACTGTAATTGGATTAATTTGCTCACAACACCGCCAGGGCTAACCAACACCAAGCACATTTGCCGATCGGCATGCAAGCCCCACCTCACGGCCTTCGACGTCATCTGAGCATTCCTAAACGGAGATAAGACTCCGCTCCCAATGACTCCGAACAAGGAGGCCACACCCGGCCTTCGTGATTGGTGGAGGCGCGATGTGATGATTGAGTGGAGCTCGGTGATTGAACAGAGTGTGACGTAATCGTGGAACATTCGAGAGTGAAGAAAAAAAGGTCGGTCGCGCCATCTTGCCATCTATCTGTCCTGGCTTCTTGGTAGACGGTCGCATGCATTCTCGTTCTCTTCGTGCCTGGTCTTGCTTGCCCGCTTTGTCTCTTGCCTGGTCACCGACGAAGGAGGACGCGATCATGCTGCGCTTCGTGCGGGGTGTGCCTAAGAGACGGTGCAGCCGAACGAGAAGGACCAAGGGAGGAGCTCTTGCCTGTTTGCCTCGCACCTGCAGCTGGTTGTGGACGTGACTTCGTGCCAACGCGTGTTTTCCCGCGCAGGGACGCGGTACCTGCGAATCACACCAAACCCTCGTTGAGACTGGAACTAAGTGGCTGCACGACACTGAACATTTATTTTCGTTTATTTTTCGACACTGAACATTTATGTATATATATATATGTATGATTTATATATGATGATTGATTTATATTTATACTAGCGTGGATTGGCTCACTACGTTTGCCTCACCACACGTCACTTTAGAGGCATGGGCTTGTTTAAACTGAAGATAATGACCTGACTGAACTTGAGTTGCTGTGTTTTCATGATTTATACCAATCATTATACAAATATTTATTTTTTACAGATGTATTTGTAATATTGAAGATATTATTTATTTTGTAATGGGTCTTCTAAATGGTCTTATGTGGTCTTTCAGATCTTAAGGGTCTCAGGATTTGGGGTATTTTGGATATTTTGGGTCTTCGTGGTCTTTAATGGTCTTCAGCATCTTTAAGTGTCTTTTGGGTGGTCAGCGTCTTTTGGATCTTTTGGGCCCTCTGGATCTTTTGGGTCTTTTTAGTTGTGTTGGGTATATAAGGATATGTCGGTCCTCTGGGTCTTTAAGGTTATTTTGGGACTTCGGGGTCTTTTGGGTCATGAGTGTCTTTTCGGTCTTCGGGTGGGGGTGGCGTGGGTGGGGTTTGGGTATTCTGGGTTATTAAGGATCTTCGGGGTATTTGGGGTCTTTTTGGGGCTTCAGAATCTTTATGGGTTTTTGAGGTATTTGGGGTCTTTTGGGTCTTCGGGTTTTTTTGAAAGTCTTCTCGGTCTCGTGTCTTGTGGGTCTTCGGGGTATTTTCGGTATTTTGGGTCTTCAAGGTTTTCAAGGGTATTTGGGGTATTTTGGAGTTTCAGGGCCTTTTGGGTTTCAGTGTTTTTTGGGTCTTTGGGGTGTTTTGGTTTTTGGGGGACTTGAAGGGTCTCCAAAGGTCTAAGGGGTCTCAGCAGTCGAAAGGGTGGAAAGGTATATTCCAACAGTACGTTATTAATAGACGTACGGAATTAATAGACAGGATGCAACTGAGTTTCAAACAGTACGTAATCAATAGACGTGTAATCACACGGCTTTACGGACAGCTTCATGGGCCGTGTTTTTCGGTTTTGTATAAATAGATATATGATTGATATATGCATGTATATACATATATTATTCTGTAGTTTCAGTGGCTGATAATTATGTGCGAGTATATTTCTCAAGGCTGTGACCAAGAGATGGTCACAGCCATCTATATTGTTCAAAAATAGGTCATCGCTTATTTAGAACGACCTCCCCAAAATAAAAGGGACGTGTTTGATTTTGTTTTGAAAGAGGAAAATTACGTTATGAGAATTACAGCAGGCTGAAGTGAATTTCCTGTACTTATGAGTTATTTCAACTACTTTAACGCCGACCAGCTAATGTTAGCAGGAGACACACAGAGCTTAATGTCCATCCGAGGGATGCTGGACTTTTTAATGCGGCGCCTTGCATGCGAAACACCAAACCGATAGTTTATCGTGAGATGGGTAATCAAACCCAGACTATAAATGTCAAAAGGTATGTGCTACCTCTATTCTACCTCCTCCTGTTGGACTATCTCCTGTATTTATGAGCATCTTACTATAATTCACCAAATGTCTGTCTGTTCCCAGGTACCGCAAAAACGGCTGAACCGATCGCAACGAAATTTTGGGTGGGTAATCCTGGGAGCCCCTGGAGGAAAATAGGCTATATTGTTCTTGCAATTTTCCAATTTTTACAATTTTCCAATTTTCCAGTTTTTTCAAACACGATGGAATAATATTTGCCGATATGAACAGTGATGTGGCTTTTATGGAAATTCTACAAATACTGTTTAGATTTTGATGATTTGCGTGTTATATGATTTAATGGATGTTTATATAAATCGTTTAAAATAAAATAAAAAGCCTTCATTTTCTGATATTTTTCCTTTTCATTTGGGCCTCCCAATTGAAGCCCTGCCCATAGGGCGGGTACTGTCGCTAGTGAGAAATAATTGAAACTTCACCAAATCGACTCATTTTCGCCACGCTTTACCTGAATGTAGAATCCAAGACTAAAAATTTGACTCAACTCAGGACTCAGGACTCAACTTGCATCCATGTCTTAATGGGTTGACTTCAAAATTGCTTAAAATGGTTTATGCACGAAAAAAAAATTGAACAACTCGTAAAGCTATTAATAGTAATCTTCTGCTAATGTGCATCGAAGGCAAAAACGTACTATTCACTGTTATACTCTAAAATTTATTAATACTAGACATTGAGGGGTAGATAAGAAAGAAATGTGACATGACCTTCACCCATTCAGACATTTAACGAATCTACCATTGGTGTTGAAGCAGCTGCATGTAATTGATTAAGCAATGAGATACCACTCAACATCTAAGAAATGAGTAAATGGTATACCGTGCATGAATATATTCATATAACTTATATTTTTGTGTTTTACCTTCTACGACACTAAACTGTGAGTATGATATGGGGCAGACATAATGGTTTAGTAGGGCAATTCCTTGAAATGAAGGTTCCTCAAATATTGGAATAAAGAATTGTTTTGCTTGTGAAAGCTGGTGTGTATCTGTGTCAGTAGGCAGGCAGAAAAATGGATGAAATCGACAGAACGTTGATCAAGGAATGCTAACAGCTGTAGGAAGCAAGGGGAAGCTGACATTTTGGGCATTAACCCTTCGGAAGAAACGAAAGAGCTCCGCCAGGCTGCTTTGGCAGTATTGATCCTGCCTTCGGGCAGAACACAAGAAAGAAGCAAAAAATGAATACATATACAGTCACATGAAAAAGTATGTACACCCCATGTAAAGTTTTGACTTTTTCAACATATTTCAACATACAGCTATTTGATCTTCATTTCAACAATATTGATAGATAAAGGTGACATAATATAACAAATATCATGAAACATTTACATTTTGTAGTCCATTGTATAATTTAAATAAACATGAATGCAAATTTCGCATGTGGAAAAAGTAAGTACACGCTTGGCTCTAATAGGTGGTATTGCCCCCTTTGGCAGAAACAACCTCAAGTAGGCGTTCCTGAATGCTGTCTACCAGTCTCTGACATCGACTGGGAGAAATTTTTGCCCACTCCTCCATGCAGAATTCTTTCAGCTGTGCGATGTTTGAGGGGTTTCTTGCATGCAGAGCTCGTTACAAATCCCCCCACAACATCTCGATGGGATTTAGATCCGGGCGTTGACTTGGCCATTCCAGAACCCTCCATTTCTTTCTTTTCAGCCATTCCTTGGTTGATTTACTGGTATGTTTAGGGTCATTGTCATGTTGCAAGGTCCACCTTTAGTTGAGCTTCAACTTTCCGACAGATGCCATCACATTATCCTCAAGCACCCTCAATGGAGAATTCATAGTGGATTCTATGATGGTGAGCTGCCCAGGCCCTGATGCAGGAAAGCTGCCCCAAACCATAATATTTCCACCACCATGCTTTACAGTTGGTATCAGGTTCTTGTGGTCAAATGCTGTCTTTGGTTTTCGCCAAACATGTCTTCTGGTACTGTGGCCAAATAGCTCTACCTTTGACTCATCTGTCCAGAGCACATTGTTCCAGGAGTGCTGGTCTTTGCCTCGGTGTTCATTGGCAAACTTTAGTCTTGCCCTGATGTTCTTTCTGGACAGCAAAGGTTTCCTCCTAGCACACCTCCCATGTAGATCAAATTTGTGCAGCCTCTTTCTAATGGTAGACTCGTGCACTTTGACATCAACAATGGCAAGAGCTACCTGTAGGTCCCATGATGACATTCTGGGGTTCTTAGAGACTTCTTTCAGCATCTTGCAGTCTGCTCTCAGGCTGAACTTGCCTGGGCGGTCTGGCCTGAACAATTTGGCAGTTGTTTGGAATCTTCTCCACTTGTAGATGATCTTCGGTACAGTCGAATGATTGATTTCAAATTGTATGGAGATCTTTTTGAATCCATTCCCAGACTCGGAGGCATCTATAACCTTCTTTCTGAAGGCCTCAGAGAGCTCTTTTGCATAGGCATAGTGACGCCGCACACTTCAACAACAAAGAGCAAACCAAACTAAATGTCTGAGGTTTAAATAAGACACGTTCCTCCAAGATCCTCTCTAACGATGTTCTAATCATTTGCACCTGAGCTGGTGCACCTGATTGGAATTTTAGGTATTTGAAGTAGTGATAAATGTAGGGGTGTACTTACTTTTTCCACATACGAAATTTGCATTTATGTTTATTTCAATTATACAATGGACTACAAAATGTAAATGTTTCATGATATTTGTTATATTATATCATCTTTATCTATCAATATTGTTGAATGAAGATCAAATAGCTGTATGTTGAAATATGTTGAAAAAGTCAAAACTTTACATGGGGTGTACTTACTTTTTCACATGACTGTATATGTATGATTAAAAAATAATAATTTGGGAATATCCAACTGATAGTATGCACTGTATGGCATTCCCATCTGATCACATAGCTCATGATGCTTACAAATTATATTAAAATTCCATATACTGTACTACATATTGTTACGTTTATTGGGGTCGGTGAAAGAATACCGTAGGAGAAGGTAGAACTGTATAGGAAATAGCATGGATCGCATGATTCATAGGAGAAATCTCGATGTACATCCGTAGGGAAACTGTAACTTAAGGTTGTTTAAATGTTCTTCACGCGGGGGTTAAAGCAGTGCTAATTAGTGGTAGGGATGAAGGATAATTTACACCAGTGCGTGCTTTCCCTCTGTAATTTCCCCTCACGTTTTTGCTGACCGAGGCCGGCCATGCAAACCTCCTTTAAACAACAACAACAACCACCAACTGCAAGCAAACAGGTTCCCGGACTAGGCTCCGCCCCCAACGGACCTCATCGACAAAAGGCCCCACCCACGAGCGAGGTGGGGAATCAGGTGCGCGGAGAGGAAAGCTGGCAGGCCACGCCCCAAGGCATGCAATTGGCCGGTAGGAGGTGGGCGGGCGAAATTGGAAGGAATAACCCAATTTGCTCTGAAGAGTAAGAAGAAGAGTTGGTCTCTCTCTTGGTTTGAACAAGAAGCTCACCATTTTCTGTGCAATTGGTGCTGACAATTGTGTGCGGATTTTGAGGAGGTTTTGGGTGGTAGCGCTCTACCAGGGAGCTGAACGCTGCGTTGTTCGGCCACAGGACAAAGAGGTGGAGAAACGAGAGGGCAGTCTTTACGACTTGCTTCATCCCTGGTTGCCCAAGGTGCCTTCGGCGGGTGGTGTTTGCGGTCGCCATCGTGTCCGCTTCCCGAGCGGGAGACTGAGAGCCTCGTCGCCCCCACTCTCCTCAAAAAGGACCCATTCGGGCCACCGATAAGTACCGGCTGGTCAAAGTGGATTTATTTATATTTTCTTTATATTTTCCCTATGTGTGTGTTCGAGATTGCGTGGAGGTACCTCAGTTGGGAAATTAATTTCCCTCAGCCTTTATTTCGATATTTTCATTCTTTCATTTGCACAGGCTTGGGATGCTAGGGTCCTGAGTTTGAATCACGGTCGATCACTGAATTAATGCCAAGGGGGTTGATTCAGCCTGTCATCCTTCCGAGGTCGGCAAATTGAGTACCAGCTTGCTGGGATGAAAGTAGGTGATAAATGTTGCTTCTGGGACACCTCCGTTTAACATGGGAAATCCCTATCTAATGTCATTTACCCCCTTGTCTTTAAAAGAAATCATAAACACCTCTATTTCTCCCTCTATGAACCTATAATCCTTCTCACCTTATGAACCTATGATCCTTCTCGCCTTATGAACCTATGATTTTCTTCCTTTATGAACCTATAATCCTTCTAGCCTTATGAACCTATGATCCTTCTCACTTCCATGTAAATTTCCCTCTCACCATCACTTTTCTTCATTTCCCCTTAACACCTCTATTCCTGACCCCCTTGGTCTTATGGGCCTTTTTCTCTTACTATCAATGATCATTGTTGTTCATTGATCATTGATTATGTTCGGGTCCTGTGCCACACACTTTTTGTTAAGCTCCGCGCCACTTTTTGCTAAGCTCCGCCCACTTTTTGTTAAGCTCCGCCCACGTTTTGTTAATCCCCGCCCCCTTTTGGTAGGCCCGCCCACTTTTGGTAGGCCCCGCCCACGTTTTACTAAAGCCCACCTACTTTATAAACTCTCCAGCATTACATTATTTTTAGTTAAGACATTACATCATTTTCTGTTGAAACATTACATCATTTTCTGTTGAAACATTACATCATTTTCTGTTGAAACATTACATCATTTTCTGTTGAGACATTACATCATTTCCAGTTAAGACATGCCCAGACTTGCCCACACTTGCCCAAGGGAATTTCCACAGGAAATGACACACCCAGTCTTTCTTATAAAAGGCACTAACCACACAGGCCTTTTCAAACACACTTTCTGCTTCACTTGAGAATGGACTACTATGCTGAAAAGGAGTTGGATAACTTTGACATTCCTTGGAGTCCTACTACCTGTGTGGAGCTCAACCTTCAGATTGATGAACTGGACTCGAACCTCTTATCAATGGAGGTAAGTTTATTTATTTATTTATTTTTTTTATTTTTTTTGTATTTATTATTTTTTTTTTTTTTTTATTTATTTTTTTTTTGTTGTTGTTGTTTTTTAAAGATAAGACTCGTGTAAGAGTCAGCAAAGTTTCTTTTAATATTCATAGAGCTTGATTTATATAAATAATAATATTGTATTAAATTAATACGTTGTTATTTTCTCTCACAGGAAATTGTATCTGAGATACAAAATGAAAATACTACTTTTGCCACAACCTGGGGTGAAATGATGATTGATTTGTTTGAAGACCTTTTGAACAACCAAGACCCACAGTTCCAGATGACCCAGCCAAAGAGTTATACCTTGGAGACTCACTAAATTTGGGAAAAACAAATTATGAGGTCTGCCTAGCTAGATGGTTCTAACTGTGGAGCCTACCTTGGAGACTCACTAAATTTGGGAAAAACAAATTATGAGGTCTGCCTAGATGGTTCTAACTGTGGAGCCTACCTTGGAGACTCACTAAATTTCATAAAATTAGGAAAAGAGTTTTACCTTGGAGACTTTGAAAACTGGTTTCGTTTTGGAGACTCTAGCTGTGTGGAGCTAAACCTTCACCTTGATAAACTCGATTCAAATTTCTCATCAATGAAGGTAATATTTTATTTTAATATACATATAATAATTGTGTATTAAATGTAAAAAATAATTAATTAATACGTTGTTATTTTCTCTCACAGGAAATTGTATCTGAGATTCAAAATGAAAATACCACTTTTGCCACAACCTGGGGTGAAATGATCGATTTGTTTAAAGACCTTTTGAGCAACCATGACCAAGAGAACGAGTTTTACCTTGATAATCCAACGAAAGAGTTTTACCTTGGAGGCTCTTTGGATTCTAAAGCAATGAACAATGTTCTTTCTTTAATGACGTTTGATTTAAGGTAAGTTCAGTTGATTAATAATCAATTAAAGTATATGTTATTTCATTCAATATTAGATAAGTAATATATTTCTTTTTTTTACATGTATTTCAGCAATATCAAGAAAGTTCAGGGAAGAAGATGCTGGAAAATACTTTCTTCCCATTTCTACTTTTTCCAACTTGAAAGCCTTGAAAGACAGAATTGGAGGAAGAGGAAAAATATATATATTGAAATACGTATTAAAAAACATTTTAAAAAAATATTGAAATACGTATTTAAAAAAAGAAAAGGCAAAAAAGATTATGCTAGGGTTAGGGTTGGGATTTTGAATGTGAGGGTTAGGGATGGGGTTGGGTTAATGGGTTAGGGATGGGTTGGGTTAGGGTTGGGATTTTGAATGTGAGGGTTAGGGATGGGTTGGGTAAGGGATGGGGATGGGTTAGGGATTGGGTTGGGTTAGGGTTCTGGATGTGAGGTGAATTTTTGAATGAATGTCAAACCTCACAGACTCATTTATCTTATATTATTATTGAATTGTTTTTAAAAAGTTGGGAAAAGATAAATAGAATTGGAAGGTCATACAAAGAGATGGAGTTAAGAACTTTTTTTTAATGGTTGATGTAATGGATTCAGTTGTTTTGACTAACAAATATGGTGTTTTAATGTGGGGGTTGGGTTAGGGTTTGTACATTATTATGACCCACTCACACACACACAAAAGTTAAGCCCCAACTAAAAAGTTGTGGGATTCTGTGTTTGGGGTTCACAGATTTAAAAACGTATCCCCATGATACACACAAAAGTTAAGCCCCAACTAAAAAGTTGTGGGATTCTGTGTTTGGGGTTCACAGATTTAAAAACGTATCCCCGTTATACACACAAAAGTTAAGCCCCAACTAAAAAGTTGTGGGATTCTGTGTTTGGGGTTCACAGATTTAAAAACGTATCCCCATTATACACACAAAAGTTAAGCCCCAACTAAAAAGTTGTGGGATTCTGTGTTTGGGGTTCACAGATTTAAAAACGTATCTCCATTACATTTTTTTATTTATTTATTATTTTCAAGGGTTATCAGCTTTGTTTTTTGTAATTCCTGTGAATAAAATGACCCTAAGATTTCTTCTCCATTTAAATCATATAATTTGTAGGTCCAAGGGACTGTATCCATTACATCAACGATTTAAAATAATTCATTAGTCCATTTTTTTGTATAACCTTTCTCAAAATGGCTTTTCCATCTGTATATTCTTACAATATCACCAACTTTGAACCTCGGTTTTCTCAAATTAATCTCCTTTTCATATTCTAATTTTGTAAATGATTCTGATGGTTTTGATTTTGTTGATGAATGAACGGTATTATTGTAATTATCTACAATACCCTGAATTAAATACACCCATTTTTGAGAACCGAGTTGTGTGAATTTTTTATATAGCCTCTCTTTCAAAGTACGATTAAAACGCTCAATAACAACTGCTTTTCCTTCATTAAAGGTGCTGTATAATTTAATACCCTCCCCCTCAAGAAATTTCATAAATATTTTGTTATAGAACTCTGTTCCCTCATCGGTCCACAGTTTCTTTGGTTTTCTTTTATCCCTATCAAATATTAGCTTAAAGGATAACATTAAAGTATCACCCTTTTTATTTTTTAAAGGAACAACCCAGGCAAATCTACTCCTCAAATCAATAACGGTTAAAGCATACCTGTATCCCCTGTCATTATTCAATTCAATTAAATCAGCGGACCATATGTAGTCAGTGTCTTTGGAATAAACCTTCCTTCTTTTAAACTTGGTGATTATAGGTTTGTGTAATTCTTCAGCCAAAAGCTCCTCAGTCTTGATGACATCATTAGAGCCTAATAGTTTTTTGAGGGTGAATAACCAAGACCAAGTTTCAATTTAGCATTTATCAAATTTCTCACAATAAACCTATCAACTTTCTCTCTCAACGTTGGATTTTGTATCAAAGACAAATTATACAACATTTCGCTGTCGGCTTTATGTTTTTCAGTCAACGTAGTGGTTTTCCCATAAGCAATATCATGCTTCATACACACTTCGTCAACCCTATTTGTAGGTTTAGACCAAGGTTTAGGATTGTCAGCCTCATCTAATCTTTTATCCAAGTTTGTTCCTGGGCCACAGAAAGAATACCCTGGAAGGTGTAATTCCCCTGGAATTCCAGTTGTTGTAAATTTGCTACCTGACAAAAACTTTTGTATGTCTCCTCCACTTTTAGGAGAGATGAATTGACACTTTTTAGAGCCACACACTTGACATATTCCTTTTTGATAAACTCTATTATTTTTAGCTTTAACATAAGAGATATTTTTAGATTTAGTTTTCTTTTTACATTTGAGACAATAACTCATATTTATTTATGAGAAAAAGTCCTACATAGTGCCAAAACCTTTTTGGTTTTCAACATATACATTTCTATCTTGATTTTTAAAACATAAAGAATCCTTAGAAATGGCTTCACTCTCTCCTCCATTTATTTACAAATAAAACTAACTAAAGTCAATAACACCAACATCAACAACTATATGTTGTATATCTGCTCTCTGAATTCATTATAGTAAATTTAAAAACCAATATGTTTGTAAGAGTCATTAATTCTTTATTTTCCTCTTCAGTGCGTTGAGATTTATTTATTTGCCGTAATACCTTCAATCTTTCATTAATCTCAGGAATGGTCATATTTTTATATTTTTCCACCCTCTCTCTTTCCTCCCTCTCCTCCTTCTCCTTCTCCTCCTTCTCCTTTTTCTCCCTTTCATCCTTCTCCTTTTTCTCCCTCTCCTCCTTCTCCTTTTTCTCCCTTTCCTCCTTCTCCTTTTTCTCCCTTTCCTCCTTCTCCTTTTTCTCTCTTTCCTCCTTCTCTTCTTCAACTCCTTCCTCATCCCTTGCTACCCTTGAGCTTGAGCCCCAAATAATATTATACATATACTCATCTGGATTTTGAGATATTCTTGTATCTATAATTATTTTTCTCATAATAGGATACCAATAAGATTTGTTGACGATTTCTAAAAGAGTTTTATATTTCATAACTTTGAGAAGTTCATTTTTATTTAATATTTTAAACAAGTCTCTATTTGTGGGTTTAACAATATCAGTATAAGGCCAGTTTTTAATGACAAAATTCCCATGTATATGCTCCACATCATAAGGTATGTAATACCGAGCACCCTTTTCTTGTAGGTATCCTTGAATACAAAAATTATAATTCTCTTGTAGTCTTCTTCCTGCCATTTATGTATCAGAAATATATGTGAGAGTAATATTATGACAGGTAATACCACCCCATCTTCCCACTACCAAATCGGTTTGTATTCCTTGGCTTTCTATCCTTATCTCATGACCTTCCTTCTTTGTCATGCTAACCATCGCTATACTATCATATATTTTTCTTTTCTTAAAACCATGTATTTGTTGTTTACTAATTGTACTTCCACATAAATCCTTATCCTCGCCAAGCGGATAATATTCTTCTTTACGAGACTGATTCAAATCATGTAGGTCTTCCAAGTTTATTGAAAAATACCAATTATACCCTAAATCAGGCATATCATACCCCCATTTATTGATTCGCATATTAACTATATGTCCTTCTTTATAAAATTCAATTGTAAGCAGATAGTTAAATTGAATGAGGAAAGGTGTATGGTCAGTATAACCAGGTGTTGTGGTTGTAAATTTTACTTGTTTAACAAAACGTGCTGTTTTATTTAAAAATATATATTGTGATAAATCACTGAATCTAATTAAGTCATTCGCATCTGTAGGGTTTGGATAATTGATTAATTTATAAGTATTCTTCATATTAATATTTTTACTTATACTATATTTTTGGCGTTCAGCCTGTGCCTTTGTATAATAATTTGATAAATCAATATCCTGAGAGGATTTTCCAAAGATAGAACCATCTTTTCCAACATAAGTCATTTATATTAGATTAAAAATGATATCATAAAAATTTTCATTATTGTTGAGTTGAAATAATACATATAAACATAATTGACCACAACATTTAGAATTAATTTCTTGAACTTGAAATGTTTGATAAACACCATTCTGTAAGAATTGTATTACTTCAACAGGCGGTGGCATACCATAACTATCAAAATAATATTTATCCTGACTATTATGAATACAAACCCAATGAGAACCATTCTGTGTGTCTAAATTCATAATAATATTCATTGTATTCTTGGACAACTTTTTTAATTCATCTCTCATACAAATAACCACATTATCAATTTTTAGTTTTTTACAATATTTAGTAAGTTCTATATTTGACGTTGTATTCTTTCCAAATTGTTTAAACCATTTATCCATTTATTTATGAGAAAGATATAACCCATTACCCCTTTTAGTTAGTTTAACACCCGCTTGAGCGATAGAGGAAAGCATATCTCCAACTAACAATCTAGCTTTATCAGGTAGACTGTCAAGTTTTTGAGCAAAATCTACAATTACACCACTTCCACTAATTTGTTTCTCCAACTCCTTGTTATGTCTTTCCAATTCTTTTTGAGCTTTTAGTTGTGCCTTCCTTTCGTTAGCAGTTTTTATCGCTGCTGAAATACCACCAGTCAATGCTCCCGCCGCACTTAAACCAGCAAATAAAGGAATTAGAAATGGGAGAAATCCTCTTCTTGACTCGTCTATTGAATATTTCTTTAACATAGGTTTTGTCATTTTAATTTTAAGTGATCCAGCATCATTTAGTGTTTTCACCTGCTCTCTTGTGAGTAAAACATCAATTCTTACTGCTCCTTTTCTTTGAAATGTATTAACATTAATAATACAAGGCTTTTGATTTTGAATACAAGATGTTAATTTATCAAGATTGATTTGATTAACATATACCCCTACCATTTATTTATGAGAAAAAACCTATGTGATATTAATCATAACACCATTATCTGTATTAATCTGTAATTCTGTTTCCTCCAAAAGCAAACAATAAGCATCAACTTCTTCATTCTCTCCTCTTTCAATGTATAGAGAAGTATCCACTCTATTAGACTATATAGTTTCCTTTTGAGAACTCAGGTCAATTGCGTAGATTGTATAAAGTTTTTGAAACGCAACCATATCCAAAATAGGTTCATTATTACCGTTGCTTTCACACACCTTTTGGTAAGACTTGTAGGCTTCCGCATAATCATTTTTTTCCCAATCAATTTCCAATCTATCTCGCGGATAAAATGTTCCATCAAGAGAAACCCGAAGTTGTTTCACCTTAGCATTATCACTCAGCGCATTATTCTTATCAGTACCCTCCTCTCCATCTGGTTTCTTAAAAATGAGCCATAGGTATCGTGGCTTTCCTTCAAGAACACCCAAATTCCAAGTGTAGGTAGTGTGTTCCAGTTTAACGTGTTGACATCTTCTTTTAAGGTATGATACATTTAGCGGTTTCTTTGAGTTAAGTCTTCTATTTAACATCTCTTCCGTTTTAAGATTAGGAGTATATTCACTAATATACCAACACAAATCATTAATAACAAATTTATTATTGTCGCCAAAAGCATTTTCAACCCCAAAAAGCAACCTATTTACATTATCATTCCTTTGTAGTTGAAATCTAATTTTAAGACCATACAAAACTTTATCATAATCACAAAATCCAAATATACCTTTCAGAGGTACTGCTACCGTAAAACTATTCTCTGCTTTTGTATCATCATTATACATTGACTTCCTTTGACTACAACCAGGGTCAGCATTTGTTCCCGTTGACATATCAGGAATAAAACCTTCAACAGCTCCCTTACCCATTCTATCACTAAACGAATATAGTGTAAATTTCATCATTTCAGATATAGCAGAGACATAATCAACCGCTTCAACCTCTTGTGTTCCAATATACAGGCGGACACTATCAAACATTTTCCAGAAGAAATCATTTACGAGTGTAGCATTAGTATTATTCGCAGCCTTAGTGAATTTAAATTTACACAGCAAGAAACTATCAGCTATATTCAAGTAAGTTTGTTGATTATTTATTTCAAAACTTTTTGTTCCGTTTGAATTCCAGTCTGTTCCTCTTATAGCATTTATCTTAAAATAGTCTTCCTTTTTAGTGGAGTTTGAAATGATAATCGTATCATCCAAATCATAGATACTATCAATCGCTTCCATACTTGTATTTATATAGCATTAAAATCGTTGAAACCCTGACCCAAGTATTTTAATGATTTTTTGTCGTTCTTGTGAAGATAGTTGAGTTTTACCTTTTTTAATTTCTTTGATTGCTTGTAATTTATGAGACTCCTTTTGAGCATCTTTTATACTCTTTATAGCACCCGCAACTGAGCCCACGGCTGAAGCAGTTGAACCAATTAGGTCTTTATGTTTAAGGATGGTTGAACCAATACCCATTAGAGTATCAATTATCCCATCTCCTTTATTTCTCAATTGATGTCCCACACCCCGTTGTCTCTTTGGTTTATAGTATCCTCTCCCAAGAAACATACCTTCACCCTTATAGTATGGTGAAAGGAACATCCCATCCCCTGTAATTATTTTATATTTTCCCAACTCGTGTTTTCTCACAATAACCATTATTTATTTATTGAAAAACTTCACGTAGGTGAATTCTGATGGATATAATTTCATCATTAAAGGATATCATACGATTATCTTGGTCGGTTATCCTAAAATTTACTCTGTATATGGTTTTTCCTGACACAGGTAAATAGACAAGATTTTTTGGTTCCATATTAAATTTATAACCAATCGGGGTTGAGTCTGCGCCGAATGAAAATATTGTATTTGTTCTTATTCCATCGTTATAAGCACCATCAATCAAATCACAATGAATTAATACTGAATTTATACTGGAGGATATTTGAATGACATTATCACTGTAAGACGTCCCGTTAGTTTCAATCTTTTTAGAAGAGAACCCCAATAGCTCTCTGAACGAATTTTCAATCGTGAAATCAACTTTATAATTATTTTTAAGTTTAATAGTTGATTTTGAAGTGTGTTTTTGAATATCTATTACAATATTTTTTGGTTCATCACCTTTTTCTTTCATAAGGCGAGAGACTTCTGAAGATATTTGAGAAATCTCGTAAGCACCGGGTGAAACGGTTATAGTTTTATATCCACTTCCTGGATTATAACTAAACTTGTTGTTTTTCTCTGTGATATTAAAAAGGGTATTGTAAGTCTCCATTGACAACAAAGATGCCTCATATTCTTTTTTGGGGTCAAGTTGTAGTGGGTAAGGGAATGAAGCTGTGTAATCACTCGTTGTGAAATTAAAACTAAGAATTGTGCTTCTCACCTTATTTAATATCTAATAAAATATCTTTGTATTGACATTTATTAATTATTTTCATATTCATCAACTGATCTAAAATGGCGGATGCTTCATTAAAACAATTGTTGTTTCCAGCCTTCTTACTACCTAACAACAATAATAACCTATTAACTAATTGTGATGGGTCATTTGGAAGAAAACTAACACCCGAACCAAGCTTACTTAAAGCATCAATAATAATATGTTTCTCCTTCTCATTCTTCTTACTTTTACCAGCAACAGAAACTCCATAATCAAGTGCGTTTAGCAACTCAATATACTCTCTATCTTCCTCTCTTTCCATTTCAAGCGGTTCATCAAAATATGGTGAATTAGAATGTCCATCTTTTGTTAGAAGAAACATTAATCTTGGGGTTAATTCAACATTTGGTTGGTCAGAACTTAAGAACACCAATTTATCATTAAATATCAATAACTTTTCTTTCACAAGATGGAACTGTGCTGGTTCTTCTGTTGGAATGAGACCTGCTCTGGTTTTTGAACCCTTCAAATATTCATTGTTTTGAAGAGCTTCTACAATATAATTGGAAAGTTTATTTACCTTCTCAAGATGCCGAAATAATCCTTCATCATCATATTCTAATTCTCCAAGTTCTTGCTCTGTCATTTGACTAAAATCTTTGAGCATTTGAAAAATTTTTGGAGTAAATTCTACCGTGGGAACTGTAGGTGAAATCGTTTGTTGAGTTTTTAAAAGTGGTTTAAAAAATTTCTCTTGTTTTCTTTCAAAGGCTTCTTCACCAGTTAGTTTCTGTCTCCTTTTCTTCTTTATGTCTTCCTGTTGCTTTACAACTTTTGAAACCAACTCTTGATGTTCTTTAAACTTTCTTACTCTTTCTTCGGTATTCATTTTCTGTATTTATTTATTGAAAAATATCATTTAGTATCTCATCTTGTTTCACAACAATATATTTATATTTTCCGATCGTGTGTTTCATATTATTTTCAAATTCCTTCTTACTACGTAATGTAGAACAATTATCTCTCCAAAAATTATTTGTATCTATTGAATTTAACTTAAATAAAATAAAAGTATTAGCATTGTTTCTTATTGAGCGCCGAGGGAGTTGAAAATATGACTGACTAAGATAAATACAATTACAAGAAGAATGTCTCCCTCTTGTATAGTAGCTATCCATTACTGTTTGGTTTCTCTCATTAACACAATCATCAAAGATAACGAGGTTCTTTTTTGATTTATCTAAATCTTGAGGTGAAGGTATATCATCCGTATTATCACTGAGAATACAAGTTATGGGTTTTGGTTTTGATTTTGATTTCTGTGTATCACAAAATAATTGTATTATATCATCAATATTATAATCATTTAGTTTGTTTTGAAGTTTAAATAAACCGATAATGTCTTCCTTTTTAAGACCCGCATTAAAACCCTGTGAGAGTAGTTGATACTCAGGTTGAAAACTTGACTTTGTAAAAATTATTAAATTATCATAATCTAAAAAATTAGGACTAAGGAGCATCTTTAAAAGTAAACAGGTTTTTCCACATCCGCTTGAACCGACTATTAGACATCTCAATGAATTTGGAAGATTTTTATGGTTATTAAATTTTATCTTATTTTCCCAAACGGGTAAAAAATCATTCATTTATATATTTGGAAAACAAGTCATCCAACTTTTTTTGAGTTTTTTGAGAAACTATATTTTATCCTGAGTTCAGGTTTAATTTCAAAATAATCCATTATTTTGTTTATATAGTATCTTGTATTAACATTTCCATTAAAATTATTTTGAATAATAAATATCATTAAACCCTTATACATTTCCTCAATACAAATAGTCTCTTCCCTTGTAAGAAATGGTGTATTATCACCATAATACTTAACATTCATCTCTCTTATTAATCTTGTAAAGTAATTCATTTTTGGTTCTAATTTAAAAGAGTTATATATTTTTCTATATTTTTTATTATCATTAATTAGAAGATAATCACAGAAAATACATTGTTTATATGCTTCTGATTCTGTATTAAGCCCCACTCTACCACAAGCTGGACAATTCTCTAATTTATCATATGGATAGTCTGGAAATTCTAAATATCCTTCAGAATTTATCATATTTATAAAGTAAAATTATACTTAAAACAAAGTGCCTTTTTTAGAGGCTTTTTTAAAGATGAAACTGTGCTTAAAGTAAAACACCTTTGAGCTTTTCAACTCATTTTATGTATATAACTTTACTTAAACTAAACGCAAATTTATTAGCTAATAAATACAATGTTTCAAAACACAAAAGACAAATTTCAATCAATCTCTACTTCGGTGGAAGATATAGAAAAATATGTCAAAGATGTTAAATTGAACAAAGATAAATATGGAAATTTTTGGATTAAACCCATAATGGAGAATAACATGTGTCCTTTTATTAAATTTACGGGACAAGCTATGTTAATTAATAACTCTATTAAAGTAAATTTGACAAAAGTTTCTCCACTACTACTAACAATTTACTCAAAGCTTGAAAAGGTCATTGATAAAGAAGCTTTGAAAATGAATGATAAGACCATCAACGATTCTAGAGGAAACATTTGTATATTCTTTAATAGACCCAAAGATGTGGGTGAAATTAATAATATGAATATTAGTGGTGAACTATCATTCCGTACTCTGATTATTAGAGATTATTTGAAAATAACATTTAATGTAAAAAATATTGTGGTTATTAGTTCTAATGAAAGAAAATATATAGATATTGATGGAAGTTTAATGGTATGTAAATGAGTGATATTAACAGTCAATACTCTGAGAGTTATTATACTGAGAGTCTAGGATCTGAAGATAGTTATGATACTAATAGTTTGTGTTCAAATGATAGTTATGAGAGTAGCTTTATTGATGACTCAGATAGTGAAATTGAAATTGATGAACTAGAGTATCTAAACTTTCTGGCTAATACATAGACGCTTTACTTTAAGTAAAGTTATATACATAAAACGAGTTGAAAAGCTCAAAGGTGTTTTACTTTAAGTAAAGCTATATACATAAAACGAGTTGAAAAGCTCAAAGGTGTTTTACTTTAAGTAAAGTTATATATATAAAACGAGTTGAAAAGCTCAAAGGTGTTTTACTTTAAGTAAAGTTATATACATAAAACGAGTTGAAAAGCTCAAAGGTAAACGTTTTACTTTAAGCACAGTTTCATCTTTTAAAAAGCCTCTAAAAAAGGCACTTTGTTTTAAGTATAATTTTACTATATAAATAAATATGATCAAAGCAACGTATTGCGATGTTTGTGAACAAGAATATAAACAATACAAAAGACACCTTAAAACTAACAAACACACATTTAATCTACTTCACCTACTATCTCCTATTCAGAAGGAAACAAAACACTGTTCTGCATGTAATAAAAATATCCTCAAGAAAGGCTTCGAAATACATCTTAAAACAATTCTACATTTATCAAATTTTATCACAACTAAAAACTCTGATGGCGCATTCAAAGGACATATTAAAATAAGAGTCTTTAACTTCAAACCTCCTGAACCAGAGTCTATAGTTGATGCTGTAGAAATAGTTAAACCTGCTGTTCAAACGTTGATTGAAAAAACACTAAAAGAAATGAAACCACTTAAATTTTATATGGGAGTAAAATTAGAAATGACAAAGGACGAAGGAGTTATAGATACACCATACATGAGAACTGAGCCACACTTTATATCTTCATATCAAGATTTTAAAACATCAGGAGTCTATGATGAACTTATTAAACAAGAGCAAGATGTGGATAATTCAATCGTAGGAAGTGGATTCAATATAGGAAAAATTATTTACATAGACATTCATATTCTTAAATCAGATCCTCTAAAAGCTTCTTCCTACATTGATTTACCCAGTGTTATCAAAAATAGAAAAGCAGTTATCAATATCAAAAATAAAGACAATAAATGTTTTCTCTGGTCTATTCTAGCACACTTACATCCTCCACATTTTCATGATGAAAGAGTATCTCATTATAAAAAATATGAGAATACATTAAATACGAAAGATCTAAAGTTTCCGATGGCTTTAAATGATATTCCTAAATTTGAAAAGATAAATAATTTATCAGTTAATGTTTATGGTCTAACAGAAACAAACAGCATTCAGGTTTTAAAGCTTTCTGACAATTGTAAACAAACTCATATTAATCTTCTATATTTTAATTCAGAGGAAAATTCACATTATACATACATTAAAGATATTGCTAAATTAATAAAACCACAAGTATGTAAAAGAACAAATAAAATATATATTTGTTTGTGTTGCCTTAACTTCTTCCATACACAAGAAAGATTAGATAAACATTCAAATTATTGTGGTGAACATAAATCAACGGTAATCAATATGCCTAAAGAAGGCTCAAATATCACATTCAAAGATGAAAAGAAAAAGATCAAACATCCATTTGTTATATATGCTGATTTTGAAAGTATTCTAGAAAAAATAGATACTGCTTCTCCAGATCCAAAAGAATCATACACAAATAAATATCAAAAACATACTCCTTGCGGTTTTTGTTATTATATCAAATCATCCGTTGGTGGTGAATATAACAAGTTAGAGGAGTATAGAGGCTCAAATACCCCAGAGGAGTTTGTGAAACGACTAGAAAAAGACTGTGTCAGATTAACCAAGATAATGAGAGAAACTAATAAACCAATGTCCTTGACGAGTGAACAGAAAAGGGAATTTAGAAAAAACAATGTTTGTCATATTTGTGAGGAAAAAATTGGTGAAGGTCTAAAGGTTAGAGATCATTGTCATCTCACTGGTAAATATAGAGGTCCAGCTCATCAAAGTTGTAATATTAATTATCAACTCCCCTCTTTCATTCCTGTCTTTCTTCATAACAATGCTCATTATGATACGCATCTATTTATTAATGAACTTTCAAAGACATCTGGACACATTTCAGCAATTCCTAACACAGATCAGAAATACATTTCATTCACAAAAACAATTCACACATCTCCTATTACTCATATCAGATTTCTTGATACATTTAAATTCATGGCAAGTCCATTGGCTAACTTGGTTCAAAATCTAAAAGAGTTTCCATGTCTTTCAGAGTATTTTTCAGATAAAGATTTTCTAACACAAAAGGGAATTTACCCCTATTACTATATGGACTCATTTGAGAGATTCAATGAAACACAACTTCCTTTAAAAGAAAATTTCGATAACAAATTAAACAACAGTCATATATCTGATAAAGATTATGTACACGCACAAAATGTTTGGGAAAAATATAACATCAAGAATCTTGGTGAGTATCACGATTTGTATCTCAAAACTGATGTGCTTTTATTGGCCGATGTATTTGAAGCCTTTAGATCTGTTTGTCGCACTGGATATGGATTGGATCCTGCTCACTACTACACAGCACCTGGATTGGCTTGGAGCGCGATGTTGAAAATGACAAAACAAGATTTGGATTTGCTAACCGATGTCGATATGCTTTTGATGATTGAAAAGGCAAAAAGAGGTGGAATTTCACAAGTATGCTCGAGCAGATACGCAAAAGCAAATAACAAATATCTTCCAAATTATGATTCAACGAAAGAGAGTTCTTACTTGATGTACTATGACGCAAACAACTTGTATGGCTGGGCAATGTCTCAAGCTCTTCCTTATGGGAAACTAAGATGGGTAAAGGAAAAAGACTACACAAAGGTTTTACAAGATGTATGTATCTCTACACAAAAAGAATTGGATGATTCAAAGGTTGGTTATTATTTTGAGGTCGATTTAAAATATCCTGAAGAACTTCATATCAAACATAAAGATCTTCCATTTGCTTGTGAGAAAGAAAGTCCAAAGAAAGAATGGTTGAGTGATTATCAACGATCGTTTGATATAGGTGAATCAACAGAAAAATTACTTACTACATTATATAACAAGAAAAATTATGTACTACACCAAAGAAATTTGCGACAATATTTATCAAAAGGTCTAAGAGTAGAGAAGATCCACAGGGTTCTAAAGTTCAATCAAAGTCATTGGTTAAAGGGGTACATTGATTTTAATACACAAAGAAGAACAGAGTCAAAAACAGATTTTGAGAAAGACTTTTATAAATTGATGAATAATGCGGTCTTTGGTAAGACCATGGAGAATGTGAGGAAAAGACAAAATATCAGACTAGCAACATCTTGGGAACAAGCATCAAAATTAATTAATAGACCGAGTTTTACTAGAGCTGAGGTCTTTACTGAGAACTTTTGTGCGATCCATTTGGTTAAAGAGAGTATTGAAATGGACAAACCTATTTACATTGGAACATCAATTCTTGACTTGTCAAAGTCATTAATGTATGATTACTTTTATATTAATCTAAAATCAAAGTATAAGGATAATGTGTCATTGTTGTATATGGATACTGATAGTTTTATTTTGAAAATTAATACTGATGATGTTTATTCAGACATGAAAAAGGACATTAATATCTATGATACAAGTAATTACAGTCCAGAGAGTGAGTTGTTCTCTTCTAAAAATAAAAAGGTGATTGGAAAGTTCAAGGATGAATTGGGAGGAAATGTTATGAGTGAATTTGTGGGATTGAGGTCGAAGGCTTATGCTTATAAATACATTGTGAATAACGTTGAAAAGACTGATAAGAAGTTAAAAGGTGTAAAGAAAAATGTCATTAAAGAAACAATAAACTTTAAGGATTATTATAACTGTTTAACAACAAAGAAAGAAGAGTTTAGAAAGATTAATGGAATAAGAAGTTATAAACATCAATTATATTCAGAAGAGGTGAATAAGAAAGCATTGGGGGGGGCTTTTGATGATAAGAGGTTTATTTTAGAAAATGGAATTGATAGTCTCCCTTATGGTTATATAAGTATATAAGTGATAAGATATATAAGTGATAAGATATATAAGTGATAAGATATAAGTGATAAGATATATAAGTGATAAGATATATAAGTGATAAGATATATATAAGTGATAAGATATATATAAGTGATAAGTTAAAAAGGGGGGTTAGGGATTTTAACGGGCTACCACCACCTTTTTTCTATTATATAAATGATAGAACCAAGTATCAACCAGACTAAAGAGTGGAGGTGTAATCAACCTTGGTATATAAATGGAAAACATAACGAATGTGAAAAATATCAGATTCAAGAGGTTGAGAGAATCACTGGTCAGAAGGTTCTCAAGACGGATAAACGTATTCATTTGTTAAGTGGGGTAATGGAGGGCGGGAAGAAAAATATATTAGAGTGGAGTGAGAACATTAATGGTTATCAATCGGATAATAAATATTATAATTTTAAAATGGTATGTGGGAGAGGAGGAGGTCAAACAAGAACCCTCCGTGAAACATACCACTTTATACTTTCACAACAAAAGGTTAAGGAACCTGTATACTTTATAAATATACTTGATGGGGATGAGTTCTATAGGAGAATGGAACTCTTAAAAAAGTTAGAAAGAGATAATATATTTATAGGCTCATTAGTAGAGTGGTCTAAGGAACTACATTAAGGGGCTAGTGGGGGGAATAGGGTAAAAATTACATGGAAGTGAGAATGATCATAGGTTCATAAGGCTAGAAGGATTATAGGTTCATAAAGGAAGAAAATCATAGGTTCATAAGGCGAGAAGGATCATAGGTTCATAAGGTGAGAAGGATTATAGGTTCATAGAGGGAGAAATAGAGGTGTTTATGATTTTTTTTAAAGACAAGGGGGTAAATGACATTAGATAGGGATTTCCCATGTTAAACGGAGGTGTCCCAGAAGCAACATTTATCACCTACTGATGAATGATCCCGGTGTGTACCCAGATGTAGAATAGGTACACCGTATCCCTGCGCATTGTAAGAGGCGACTAAGGGTTGGCGTCAGGAAGGGCATCCAGCCATAAAAACATTGCCTCAAACGGGGAACCATGATTGTCATGGGGCCGCAAGGCTAACCCCCGCTCTAGCCGGAAATTGGCCTTAAAAATGATCATTCATTCATTCTTTTGTTTACATTAAATAATTATTGTTGAATTTATTGTGGTGTTTGCATGTTTTGTGGGTTCGGGAATAAACTCGTGTATTTTTTCGTTCAGATAAACGCTTCGCATTCCTTCATTCCCACGCACGACAAAAATCACCGTCATCTTCGGCTGATCGCCTCGGGGGTAAAAACTGTTTGGCTATTCGTCCAAGGCTGGTCTGAACTAGCTATGGACAGAACAATATTTATTGAAGCAGATGTACCTCATTGATCAACCAAAGAGACAATTGTTACAGACACGACTTTGATGTTAAGGTGGGCCGAGCGGAATGGCCGCCGTGTCCGCACAAGTTACCCGATTATACTCGAACGTTTGCCGAGTCGCGCTACGCTAAATCAATTGAGGAAAAGGACACAACGGCTGGGATTCAAATGACACGACACCATCCATCATTGCTTCGGATATGAAATCTTTCCTCTTCTCCAATGGCTTGATCTCTGATCATCAATTTGGTTTCAGACCAGGTCACTCTACTCTGGACATGCTGCTTCTGCTGTCTCAACAATGGATGGAGGTCCTCAATGCCAAACAGGAAATCAGAGCTGTCTCCCTTGACATATCAAGGGCCTTTGATACGGTCTGGCACCCAGCTCTGCTCACCAAACTCTCCTCCTATGGTATCCATGGAAATCTCCATGCATGGCTTGCGGACTTCCTCTCTGGTCGTAGTCAACGTGTGGCCCTGAATGGATTTCTCTCATCTCCCCTTCCTGTACAGGCTGGAGTTCCCCAAGGAAGTGTGCTGGGCCCTGTGCTTTTTCTGGTCTTTATCAATGATCTCTCTGACTCTCTGGAAAATCCTCTCTATCTCTTTGCTGATGACTCCACTCTCTGCCGCTCCATTCCTCTTCCCTCAGATCGGCAGTCTGCAGCCTCCTCACTCTCTGAAGACCTGGACAAAATCACAGACTGGTCAAACAAGTGGAACATGCCTTTCAATCCTGCCAAATCTCACTCTCTTACTATGTCTCTCCGAAAAGATCGACTGGACAACCCTCCCATCTACTTTCTCAACAATCCTCTCCAAGAAGTTCTGTCACTCAAGCTTTTGGGTCTCACTATCTGCCATGATCTTTCTTGGGAAAACCACATTTCCAAGCTGGCCTCCAAAGCCAGTCGCCGACTGGGCATCCTCCGTCGTGCGAAGTCCTTCCTCGGCACACCTGAGCTCCTCACCACTTACAAGGCTTTCATCCGCAGCTCAATGGAATACTGTTCTCCCCTATGGGCTGGTGCTCCTGCCTCACACCTGGCTCGGCTTCACGCTGTTGAATCCAAAGCTTTCAAAATCATTGGAATCTCCCGCGATGAAGCTATCTCTGAGGGCCTTTCACTCACTCACCGCAGGCAGGTAGGTGGTCTTTCTGTCTTCTACCGACTCCTCTCCGGCCTTGCTCCCCCAGCTCTCTCTGTGCTCTGTCCCCCAAATATTCCTACAGGTCGCACAAGATCTGCCAGCAACCCTCTGATGGTTAAACTGCCGAAATCTCGGCTCTCTGCTCACCTTCACTCTTTCATTCCTCTTTTCTCCCGCCTGTGGAACAAACTCCCACATTCCCTTCAATCCCTCTCCTCCCTCCAGGTCTTTAAAACAGCTGTTCACCACCATCTCTTATCTTCCCCCATCCATAACCTTGATCTTTTCTACCCCCACTAATTCACCCCAGATCCACCTTGTTTGAAATTCCAACTTATTTCCTGGAAATCCTGGCAGTGTCCATATGTTTATACCTCTCCCACCCCCCCCCCTTCACATGCCTCCCCCCCTTCACATGCCTCCCCCCCTTCACATGCCTCCCCCCCAAAGCCCTCTCCCTCCCACAGATCTCTCGATGTCTCCATGTCTCTCGGTCCCTGCTCTCAAATGTTGTGTTTGTGTCCTTCCCCCTCTCTCCCCATCTTGTCTACCGCTCCCGATGTTATTTGTTTTATGTGTCTGTTTGTCTTTCTGTGTGATTAATGTTCGCTCTTTCACGAGCCTCGATCTTGTATACAAAAAAAAAAAAAAAAAAAAAGAGATACGGCTCAAAATCTAAAAAAAATGAGGACATGGGATACATACAGTACATTGATCTATTCATATAATTCCTCTTTTTGTGTCTTCTCTCCTACCTATTAGGGACATTATTAGGAGTTTTCCCTATTAGGAGAATTCAAAGTCTTTCACGAACAAGATATAATCGTGAAAGAAATGCCTACGTTTATTTTATTTTAAAATTGCAAATGTTTACAATATATAACGACACTAATGTCTTATAATATTCTTGTCACACTTGTCATATGCGTACAAGCTCCTCCAAATACCTTAGTTCACTGTCGAAAGAAAAATAATCACATCCAGTTATTTGTAAATCTTCTACTATTTAAGACAGCCATTGGTCTGTCTGTCTGTCTGTCTGTCTGTTTGTGTTGCCATTTTTCTCAGAGATGGCTGAACGCATCTACGTCAAACTTTCAGAGGTTCATCAGTGAGTGCCTGGGAGTGTTTTGGGGACTTTTTTTTTTTTTTAGTTTGTTTTTGGGGATTAAAAAAAAATCGCTCTATAGTGCCTAAACCTTTTTTGATTAATGACAATTATATACAAGTACACATTCGCATATATAAATACAAAACAATCACCAGACATTTGAACACAAATAATAAAACGATTCGAAAAGCGGTCAAAGTTGGTGCAAATATGGCTTCTTCTTCTTCCTGAACATCATCATACTTAACTCAGAAACGTGATGAACGGCACATTCAGCAGCATATATTCAACAAAAAGGTGAAATGATGATTTGACATTTGTTATGGATTCTGATTTATATGTAATTGCTTTTCCATTATATTTGCCCACATTTCAAATACGTTAATGTTTCTTTTTCGCTTGAGCAATGCCGGGTACTCTTTTATACTTATTGGCTATAAACACTTTTTTCTTTACTCACGGTACAAATATAACTTTGTCTGGGGGGGGGGGGGGGGTTACAAAGGCTATGTGTACCCCCCCCCCACCCCTCACCCCCCACCCCCCATCCCCCACCTCCGCAAAGCCGGGTACTCCTGCTTGTAAAAAATACAAAAACTGTGAAAGTACAGTTTTATTTTTAACTTTCTGAACAAGTCTTATTAATTAAAGTCGTTAATCCTAATAAAAGTGTAACGGATGTCAAGTGTTTGTAAGCACTTTGTGATCACTTTCCACTTTTATTGATGTAAACACACGATTCACGAGTTTTGTTTTACGTTATGAGCAAGACAACTCATTAATACTAATTCATGAATACTACTTTCCCAGCAGAAAATAAACATCGTTGTTTATAATATAACCAATTAACGGTGAAACAATTAAAAGCAAATGCCCTCCTTACCCACAGCCAGGGCTTATCTCGCCTAATCCATGCGAACCCGTTGCATGCCAGAAATCTCAAAAGACTCTGCATGTCAATACGCTGTAAACACAAGGTGCCACGGATGGGGTAGAAATAATCAATAAAACTAATCCAACTTCTTGGCTTGAGATTAATATTTTAAAAGGTGGTTCGTATTATATTCTGCTTTATAACAGCAGTTGTCACTTATATTTTTGTAAGTATCATAATCAATGTCTCAAAACTGAAAAAAATTATGTGGGATATCTAAGTGCCCTGAACTGTTATGTATTCACCCCTATTTGTTTGTCTGTCTATTCATCTGTGAGCAGGATATATCAACAGGTTATGGATGGATGCGGACGAAACTTGGTGGACAGGTTGGGTGTGCGACGAGGATGAATTGGTTATATTTTGCTGAAGATCCAGAACCGGATACTGAATTTTTAAAGGTGATTCTTCACCATTGAGAGATAGGGCCAAAACTATACATACAGTAACACAATATCTCAAAACGTTGTGGACAGATTATGACAAATCTTGGTGGATGAGTTGGTTAGGTGACAAGAACAAGCAAATTAGATTTTGCTTCGCGTCCGGATCCAGATCCGGTCTATCATTGGGATACAAAACCTAAAATGTTCAGCCTGGCCGAGGTATGCTTTCTACCGAATGCCGTTCTACATTTAAATATTTCTATAATGACACCTCAAAAAATATTTTCCATTGCATCTGGAACCGTAGGTTTTTATTCTGATAAAGATAAAAATGGCCTATTTCTGACATGACAATCAAATGCTCATAATGAATTGGTAATTTCTGCATTACAAAGCTTTTACACAATTTGCAAAATTTACTGATTTCTCTCATTTCATATTTACCCTCGCCAAAGGAGAGGGTATTTAATTTGAGTCTGTTTGTTACTTGCCGGAAAAGATTCCGGCAAGTATATTGGTTGGTTGGTTTGTCTGTTTGTTACTTGTCGGAAAAGATTCCGGCAAGTATGTTGGTTGGTTGGTTTGTTACTTGCCGGAAAAGATTCCTTGTCTGTCTACGTTAATGTCTGTCTGTCTGTCCTTGTCTGTCTACGCACCGTTGCACGTAAAATCGCCAAACTTTACACACGTCTTGCCCTGGAATAGACTCTGCCCAATTTTTAACTCTCTCGGCCCAAGGCCTCCATTATGACGTCATAATTTGATAATTCGACAAGTACAAAACTTAATCCAATCAAGATGCAATTTCTTGAGTGACATGACGGCATAAACTGGTGGTGAAAAAAAAAATTATGACGTCATTGGTCACGTGGTTCGGTCGCCATATTGGAAAAACCGAAAAACTTTGCACCTCTTTATCTCTGAAAGTGCTGAATAGAAAAAATTGCGACATGGCTCATTTTAAAGAACTCTCCATGGGGAATAAAATATGTTAATGATGATGTCTTAGGTGCCTCAATTATGACGTCATAATTCGACAAGTACAAAACTTCATTCGATCAAGATGAAATTTCTTGAGCATAATCTAGGAATAAATTAGTTTAGAAAACAAATGATGATGACGTCACCGGTCACGTGGTTCGGCCGCCATATTTGTCCAAAATGGCCGATTTAAAAAAAGTACATTCCGGCAAGTCCTCGGTCTCTGACCGATTTTACATCTGTTTGTCTGTCTGTCTGTTTGTCTGTCTGTCTGTGCGCAGTACGACATCTACACCATTGCACATAGAATCGCCATACTTTACACACATATTTGTCTTGCCCTGTAATAGACTGTGTCAAATTTTTAACTCTCTCGGCCCAAGGCCTCCATAATGACATCATAATTCGATAATTCGACAAGTACAAAACTTCATCCAATCAAGATGCAATTTCTTGAGCATAATCTAGGGATAAATTGGTGGAGAAAAAATAATAATGAAGACGTCATCGGTCACGTGGTTCAGCCGCCATAGTTGTTTCAAAACAAAAGCCTTAAAAACCACTGAAAACACATCCTGGTGAGGATCTGCAATCTCTGATTGCTCTTTCTTGTTATTATATTGCAAATGCGGGATATTTAGCTCATTGTGGATGGTCATGTGGGCTTAGAGCTAAGTGCACTCGTTTTTAACCTGTCTAGTCTGGGTTAGAATCTTGACCCAGCTGTAAACTGTCATTTTGAGGTTTTGCATGTGGGGTAACATCAATTTGTTAGCCATCTGTTGGAAGGACGTTAAGTTAGAGGGCACGTCTGCCAGCACTGGTTGTTTGTGCATGCTAAATATCCAATGATCTATTTTGCGAAGCGTCACGAAGTTATTGCCAGCAACTGCCCTGACTAACTGCTGGGAAGGCAATGGCAAACCACCCATGCCCATAAATCTTGTCAAGAGCCTGCTTCAGTAGCACAGAGACGCTGTAAATAGTGTGGTATTTTCATGATGGATGGTTTTGTAAAGTCAGGTTATACAAGCCCCTTTAGACTATCAAAGTGAAATCGAACTAACCTTAATAAGTTCCTTTACATGGGTTCAAAAGGTTCTCCAAACGAGAAGTTAACAAGTTAAATACATACAAAACATGTATACCTCGAAGGGCACTCGATCGAGAGCATACCTCCACCAGGCTGAACAGTTTACGTTTTGTATCCCACTGAGAGGCTGGATCTGGATTCAAACCTGAACCAAAATCGAATCAGTTTGTTCTTCTAATCAACCCAAGCAACTCATCCACCAAGTTTTGTCATAACTTTCCCACAACGTTTGAGATATCGTGATGCCAAGGGGGTTGATTCAGCCTGTCATGCTTCCGAGGTCGGTATATATGTACATTATATACTTTTTGGCCCAGTATATCAATGGTGAAGAATCACCTTTAAAAATTATAGTATCCGGATCTTCACCAAAATCAAATAATTCCGTCCTTGTCAAACACCCAACCTGTCCACCAAGTTTCGTCCGAATCCGTCCATAAGTTATATTGACATTCATATTATATATTTTTATTATACTGTATTTTCAAACTAATTATACATCATCATCATCATCATCAACCATGCGCTATATAGAGCATTTGTTCTACCGAAAGAGTTTCTTGGTAAGGGTTACAATATTGTATGGATCGCCACTCCGACGCAGGATACAATACTGAGTGTGCAGGAGTTTGGAATTTGTTCAGGGTGCCGGCAATAACTTGCCTACTCTGTTGACACCGTTGGATAAGCTTGATGTTGGCTTGACAGTTAAAGTAGCTGGCTGAAGATCTTAGGGTCTTGAGTTCGAGCCTCCGTCGTGCCACTGAAATGACACCATTCAGCCTATCATCGTTCCGAGGTCGACAAACTGAGTACCAGCTTACTGGCAACATGGGGCACTGCATCATCGGCACAGCTACACTTCCAGAAAATGATACAAACAGCAGCCTTAGGCTGCATACGAAACAACAACAACCATTGAGTGTTAGGGCTAAAGCAAAAATGTAGCACGTTATATCAAAAAGTTAAGCACAGATTCAGCACGTTATCACAAATCAAACTGATAATGTTCATATGCAATGATATCCCATTTATCTTGTATCCCAGAGATAGTCATCGTGCAACAATGTATTGCTGAGGGCACAAGACAAAGATGTTGTTTTTTTGCCATCTGATTTTTGCATGTACAATATATATGCATTTTTAGCCGCGTCGCAGACGCTGCTAATAGAGTGCCCTCTGCTGTTGTTGTTGTTCTTCTTGTTCTTCCTCTTCTTGTTCTTCTTGTTCTTGCAGAGAAGACAAAACCTCAAAGCTCCACCCATTCTGGGAACCATAGCTCCACCCATTTTGGGAGAGGCTTCATATAAACAAATATCCACCATTTTATTAACTCGCATAGCTTTGAGGCCTGTTTTGTAGGCCCGTGGTGTCTTCCTCTCTCACACAGTTTTATTTGAAATCAAATTCGATATATCATTTCATTTTTCACAGTCGCTAACATAGTTTTAGACTCGGTTGAAAAAAAAACGGGAAGAAAATCCGATGAAAGTTTCCCTTTATAGAACGAAATGAATTCTCAAAGGCCTGTAACTTCAAGTCCATTGAGATATTTTTTTACAATCACGGCATGGTCAGTCATACACCGCCCGAAATAACAGACGGGAAAATGCCGAGATATATTAAAAATTCGTCCATTTGATGACAATCGTCACGATGAAATATTTCATTTATACGTCGTCACAATAATGTGGAGAGAGGAGCATAGCTTCGTTCACGTGTCGCCACACACGGGAAATTGCCGAGATAATTTTTTTTTATCGCGGCATGGTCAGTCATACACCGCCTGAAATAACAGATGGGAAAATGCCAAGATATATTAAAAATTCGTCGCCACACACGGGAAATTGCCGAGATATATTTTCACTTTGCACAAAAATAACATCAAGTAATCGAATCAATAGGAATGTCCTGTGCCTATAACATCGACGTTATAGGCACAGCTGCATCTAGGCATTGTGTAATATCGACGCGGCTTTTGTTTTAATTAAAACTTTTTGTACTTGTGAAAAGGTGAAATACAGGGTGACCACCAAAAAACGGTATACCGACCTCATACCTCCAATAACTTCCTCCATACTAATGATATCCTTTTACTTTTTACAGATGTGCAAAGTGGAGTTCGTATGTCCTCAGCAGTAGAGAGCCCCATTTTTTTTGTTGTTCAACCTGCCTTGGACAATTAACGAAAAATTGTTTTCAGTCGAAATCTACCTGAGAACGAAATCCTTCGAGAAGACTCAAATCGAGTTCAGGGTTAGATGCTTCAGGACAATGTGTCCCGAAGAAGGTCACAATTCATAATATTATCTACAAACAGCAATGATTGACAAAATCCGTTCAATCACCGCACTGCATTGTCAGAGTAATAGACAATTTTCCCCGACAGTAAGAGTCCGACATCCAGAGCAGGTGCTCTAACCTCAATCAAAACAATGACATTAAAGATACCCATCTGGAGCGTTCCAGAATGATCAAGCTTCAGATGAAACAAATCTGTACGAAAGAATGTCATCTATACTAATAACATAGCCTGTGTTTCTGCTTCTGTGTCTGCGTGTGTGTGTGTGTGTGTGTGTGTGTGTGTGTGTGTGTGTGTGTGTGTCTGCGTGTCTGCTTCTGTGTCTGCTTGTGTGGGTGTGTGTGTGTGCTTCTGTGTCAACTGTGTCTGCTTGTGTGTTTGTCAGCGCCATACCTCCATGAACATGACAGCTAGAAACTTCAAACTTTGGATGCACACTAAGGGGACCCGCACCATGTGCACTTGTGTATGATTTGTTTTTAATTCGATTTAAAAAGAAAAATGTAATTGCATGCTTTTCCCATCACTGAGAACGGGTACTTTTGCTATATGTAATAGACGGCTGCAATTGGCACAAATTGTCCTAAAATTCCAACTACCTGACAATTGGCTTTTAAAGAAGCCATTGTGTTACTTAAAATATGGTGATAATTAACTAGCAGAGTACCCGCCCTACGGGCGATCTTGTTCCAAGCGGGCAACACATATTTCTGCCATCGGATATTTTCTGTTGACACAACTACTTTGACTTCGATTTCTTGTTGATTTCCTTTGGTAATATTGCTCTTGCTGATTTCTGTTCAACCTTGGTGTCCTTGGTTTTTGAGGCATCTCAATTTTCCAGAAAAAAAAAATCAAACGTCACCCGAGCTAACAATACCCACAACCAACCCACACCCTTCTGTTTCCCCTCCCCTCCACCATCCCCTCACAATCCCCCATAAAGCATCACCCTACCTAACAATACCCATAATAACGCCACACCCCTCCACCCCTCCACTTCCCCCCACAAAACTCCTTCAACCGTCACCCGAGCTAACAATACCCATGACTATCTTACACCCCTCCCCCATCCCGTCACAATCGCCTATCAACCATAACCCTAGCTAACAATACCCATGACCACCCCACACCCCTTACCCCACTCTACCATCCCCTCACAATCCCATATCAACCATCACCTTATCTAACAATACCCCAAGACAACCCTACAGCCATCCCCCCACTCCACAATCCCCCTTCAACCATCAGCCGAGCTAACAACACCCATTACCACCTTACCCCCCTCCCCCATCCCATCACAATCCCCCATAAACTATCACTCCAGCTAACAATACCCATTACCACCCCACACCCATCACCCCTCTCCACCACCCCTCACAATCCCCTATCAACCATCACCCTAACAATTGGGACTGACACAATCTGTCAATTTCCCGACCCGGGTCCTCAATCAATGGAGTATCTTCTCTTCTAGACTTGGTTATGACAAACTTCCCTGCAAATGTCTGCTGCTCTTCTTCTGCTCCAATCGGTTCTTCTGATCATGTGCTTTTTAAAGTGGACATCTCTGGCCATTCTCAAAGAGCCTCCTCAGCGTCGACGAATCTGGCATTTCACTCAGGCCAACTGGCACGGTCTACAAGCAGCCATCAATCATCTGGACTGGTCTACTGCCTCTGACATCAATTCTTCCAAAGCAAACGGCTCTCTCTCATGCACAGATTTATCCCATCTCGTCTTCAGTTGTCTTACCCTTCCTCCCGTCCATGGTACACTGAATCTTGTGGTGAGGCAGTTGCCCTGAAACAACTTGCCTTTGCCTCTTGGAAGGGAAATCCAACTGAAGGCAATCCACCAAGCTCGGAACAAGTGTGTGTCTACCCTCAGGAGTGCCAGAAAGCACTATCTCTCCACACTCAAGAATGAACTCTCAAACCTGTCTCCTTCCTCCAAATCCTGGTGGCATCTCGTAAAATCCGTTTCTGGTGTTTGTTCCCGCTCCATCCCATCCCTCAACTCAAATGGCTACACAGCTGACTCCGCACGTGAAAAAGCTGAATGCCTCAACTCTGTGTTTGCCTCAAAATCTTGTGTCCCAAACCCATCTCTCTCTGTTCCCACCTTACCCAGTCGAACCCAACTGCTCCTGGACTCTGTGTTATTCTCTCCTGACAAGGTGGAGAAGTTTTTGTCAAACCTCGACTCTGATTCTGCAACAGGACCAGACGGCATCAGGCCAAGGATCTTGAAATCCTGCTCTGCCGCTCTATCTCACACTCTCTATGTTCTTTTCACCCTCTCTTTTGCTCAAGGTCATCTGCCAGCTTCTTGGAAATCAGCAAACATTACTGCTTTCCACAAAAAGGTGCAAAAACAGATCCTTGCAACTACAGACCAATCAGCCTGCTCCCAATTATCAGCAAAGTCATGGAATCCATCATTGCTTCGGATATCAAATCCTTCCTCTTCTCCAATGGCTTGATCTCCGATCATCAATTTGGATTCAGACCAGGTCATTCTTCTCTGGACATGTTGCTTCTGCTGTCTCAACAATAGATGGAGATCCTCAATGCCAAACAGGAAATCAGAGCTGTCTCCCTTGACATATCACGTGCTTTTGATACGGTCTGGCACCCAGCTCTGCTCACCAAACTCTCCTCCTATGGTATCCATGGAAATCTCCACGCATGGCTTACGGACTTCCTCTCTGGTCGTAGTCATCATGTGGCCCTGAATGGATTTCTCTCATCTCCCCTTCCTGTTCTGGCTGGAGTTCCCCAAGGTAGTGTTCTGGGCCCTGTGCTTTTTCTGGTCTTCATCAATGATCTCTCCGACTCTCTGGAAAATCATCTCTATCTCTTTGATGATGACTCCACTCTCTGCCGCTCCATTCCTCATCCCTTAGATCGGCAGTCTGCAGCCTCCTCACTCTCTGCAGACCTGAACAAAATCACAACTGTTCAAACAAGTGGAACATGTCTTTCAATCCTGAAAAATCTCACACACTTTCTTTCTGAAAAGACCGACTGGACAACCCTCCCATCTACTTTCTCAACAATCCTCTCCAAGAAGTTCTGTCGCTCAAGCTCTTGGGTCTCACTATCTGCCATGATCTTTCTTGGGAAAACCACATTTCCAAGCTGGCCTCCAAAGCCAGTCACCGACTTGGCATTCTCCATCATGCAAAGTCCTTCCTTGGCACACTGTTCTGTTCCTCTGGCACACTGAAATACTGTTCCCCCCTCTGGGCCGGTGCTCCTGCCTCACACCTAGCTCGGCTTCTCGCTGTTGAAACCAAAGCTTGCAGAATCATTGGAAGCTCCTGCGATGAAGCTAACTCCGAGGGCCTTTCACTCACTCACCGCAGGCAGGTTTGTGGTCTTTCTGTCTTCTACCGACTCCTCTCTGGCCTTGCTCCCCCAGCTCTCTCTGTGCTCTGTCCCCCAAATATTCCTACATGTCGCACAAGATCTGCCAGCAACCCTCTTATGGTTAAACTGACAAAATCTCGGCTCTCTTCTCACCTTCACTCTTTCATTACCCTTTTCTCCCGCCGCTGGAACAAACTCCCCCACTCCCTTCAATCCCACTCCCCCCTCCAGGTGTTTAAAACAGCTGTTCACCACCATCTCTTATCTTCCCCCATCCAAAACCTTGATCTTTTCTACCCCCGCTAATTCATCCAAGATCCACTTTTTGAAATTCCAACTTCTTTCCTGGAAGTCCTTGCAGTGTCGATATGTTTTATACCTCTCCCACCTCCCCCCCCCCCACCCCCCCCCCCAAGCCCTCTCCTTCCCACAGTTCTCTCGATGTCCCTGCTCTCAAATGTTGTTTGTGTCCTCCCCCCCCCCCTCTCTCCCCATCTTGTCTACCGCTCCCCTTATTTTGTGTTTTGTGCCGGTTTGACTTTTTTGTGTGATTAATGTTAGCTCTTTCACGAGCCTCGATCTTGTATTTAAAAAAAAAAAAAAAAAAACCCTAGCTGACAATACCCCCAAGAGAATCCTCCCCCCCCCCCCCCCCCCCCCACTTTATCATCCCCAATCAGTATCGGAATCTGAGCTCGCAATGCACCATTTCTCTATGGACCATTGCCGGCAGGATAACGGTGAGTTCACAAAATGACATCACTGGCAATTTCAAAAATCGACAGTCTCAGGTTTTTTTGGCACTTTGTGATTGGCAAATAATAATAAAAATTCCCTTCAAATTAGACCGTAGTTGATGATTGCCAATGGTTTTTCAGACAAATTGCATTTGGGTTCCCCTTTAAGGGTCTTTTCGGTCTGTTCAGTCATTTGGTGTCTGTTCAGTCATTTGGGTCTGTTCAGTCTTTTGGGTATTGATGGTCTTTTGGGTCTTGATTGTCTTTTGGGTCTTTATGGTCTTTTGGGTCTTTTCAGTCTTTGGGGCCTTTTCGGTTTTTGTGGTCTTTTCATTCTTTGGAGTTTTTTTAGACTTTAAGGATCTTTGGGGTGTTTTGGGTCTTTTCAGTGTTTGGGATATTTTTGGTCGTTTGGTCTTTAAGGGTCTTTGGGGTATTTTGGGTCTTTGGCGTCCATTGGGTCTTTGGGTCTTTTTGATCTTTTGGGTCTTTAAGGGTCTTTTTGTCTTTTTGGTATTGTTGCGGATATGGCATTTGGCCTCCATATCCGCTTGTAAATATTCCCCTATTTCCCCAATACTCCCCAACTATCCCCAATCCCCCATTCCCTAGTCCCATTGCCTGTAAATAACACTCTGTAGAACCGACCTTCCCCTTTTTCCCCCATTAAATGTCGTGCCCAGGTCCACCGCATCTCACGTAGACAACTTTCGGACATCTTGCTAGTTATTCTTAGTCTATGTCAGTTAAGGACTCGTTTCCATTAATTCTGACTCTTCGTTGCACCAGAATGTGATTGTATGGCACCAGTAGTGAGTTTAGGACCTCCCCATACCTCCTCCCATCTTCCCCATGAAACAACAACAACAACAACAACTACAACAACAGAGGAGATTGGGGGCGGCGCGGCGCGGGGAGTGTGCGTCCTCACTCCGGCGTGGTTAGCCGCCATTGCCCATGCGCTCCACGGGGTTACCACGAAGGGGCTGGCTGTCAGCTCCTCGTCAGGGGCGGAGCCGGTAACCCCCCCGCACCCAATAAGAAGGGCGGACCGATTCCATCTGGGGCGGAGCTAACTAGCCGAGGGCGTGTCACTCCCCGCCGGATATACGCAGCGACTTACCGGACGTGACGTGAGATGCGCCCCCAGCTTGAAGAAGAGCCAGTCGCCACCTCCGAGCGCTGAGTGAGGCCTCCCGCATCTCTGGACCGGACCGGGTCGAGTCTGTCCCTGAGCCAAGAGATGCACTTTGAGCTGAGACAAGGAGGGTCACAAAGAGCTGGGTCATCAGAGCAAGAGCGCATGAGGAGATGGGAAGAGAGAAGGCTTGAGACCAACAGAGGTGATGAGTGCACAGCACAAGAGGGTTGCCTGACGCGAGAGATCGTGCCTTGCCTGAGAGGAAATCCCATCATTACTGAGAGAGCGAGAGGGTCGTGGCGTTGACGCAACCACGTTGGTTCCAGCGGTTGTCGTGTTCGCTTTAAACCACGACGCGAGGTCGGAACGGAACCTCGACGGCTGAACGAGCCGAACCGGCTGCCTTTGCCAGCTGAACGGACCACCTCCTGTCATTCCCCGCGTGAGTCAGTGTCTTTTGTTTGTTCCGTCCTGGGAATAAGTTAAGTCTGTATAACTATAAGCTAGTATTTGCACTGTGTCACCTGCGTCTTATGTGTTGTAAATAAACCTTGATTGCTTTCTTTTTGCTTGTGTGTAAATAGCCAATAAATTCAGTCGTATTTCCAAACCTTTCTTGCCTTCTTTTTCCTCTTTGCATTCGTCGCCTTTGTCTTTTCCCTATTGACTAGCTGTGGTGCGACCCGGCCAACGTTTGGGTGGAATCGGGTGAGTCGGGGATCCTGTTAGGTCGCGGCAATACCAAACCGCTCGGTAACTAACATCTTAAACCGCGATCTGTAACAATTCGTGTCAGGAGTGGGATTCGAGGCCCGACCAAATTTTTTTTTTTTTTAAACGAATAGAGAAAAAAAAAAAAATTTGGTCAAAATTTGGAGCGGCCGAAATTTGTTTTGTTTTATAAAACCCGAATTTTGAAATCGCGCCATGGCTGGTCAAGGCGACGGGATGCCGGTGGGAGAGATAGACGGGGTAGAATCGACCCAGGACCTCGGGGAAATGTATGTGGAGGAAAGGGTGGAGGAGAGTAAAGAAGGTGTGGTTGAGGGGGTATCAGGTGCACAAAATGGCGCTCTCGCGCACGTGGTTACAGCGGCACCAAATTTTGCCGCGCCCATGACCGTAGTATTGTTGGATTCGAACCTTGTGCTACAAATGGAGGCCCTCATGCTAGAAATGGAAAACAGGATAGGAAACCAAATTGAAGCAATAACGAACAGAATGGGTGACCGCATGCAAAAATGTGGGGAGACCATGGATCGCATGGTGGGCGAAAGGGTCCCATGGGTGCACAAGGAAGTAACGCGGGTCGAAAAGCGCTGGTTGAGCGAAGCGGAGGAAAGCACGGGTACAATGACGGGGGTAGAAATCGCGACACGGGGTTTGGAAAAGCCGGCGACCGCTGAGGTAGAGGAGGGTGTTTTATTAAAGCCAACGGTCGCCGAGGTTAATAAAGAAAAAGCAGTAGCGGGAATTAAAATTGAAGAGATGACGGAGGTAGCCCGGGAATTGCAGGGAGAAATGGATTATGTACAAAGTCCCTGCTCACATCACGATGCTGGCCTAATCCGAAAGGAAGTTTGCAGGTTTTGGTGCAGGGAGGAAGAAGAACCCCGAAGGTGAGACGTGCTGTGTATTGTGCTGGGAGATTTTGTAAATGGATGTTTAGCGACAAAAGAATTGTCGCGCGATTGGGATCGATATGGCACCCGGGCGTTGGTGAAGGGTCCCGTGTGAGTGGAAATGGCACGCGTGGGAGAAAAAAGTGTGCGTCGGCGAGTGGGTGTGCTATAAAGTGTGGGAGTGAAACCGAGTGCGAGCGAGAATGCACGTCGGGGTGTACGGAGTGTGACACGAATAGTGAGTTGGTGATGGCGCAGGTGCGAGAGGGCACATCGGAGCGCGAGTGTGAAACCGAGTGCGAGCGAGAATGCACGTCGGGGTGTACGAAGTGTGACACGGAGAGTAAGGTGGTGGTGGAACGTGTGCGAGGAAGCACACCTGAGTTGGTCATGGCGCGGGTGTGGGAGAGCCCATGTGAGCGCGTTAGTGGGTGGATGCAAGAGTGCACGCCCATGGTGAGTGTTACGGAGGACGTAACGGAGGAGAGGTGTGGACCAAAGTGTGCGCGAGAGGTGTGGTGTGTAACAGGGAGAGCGTTGGTGGAATGTACGGACGGCGTTGGAACGCCAGGTTTTGTGAGCGTGAAAGGGGTAGCGTATGCTTGTGAGCATGCAAGTAAAGCATCAACGGTAATCGGGGTAGTGGTTAGGGCGACGGATAGCCGATGCGAGCACTCGGGGCGCGGTGTGATTTGTTGGATGCAGGGCCCGGCGCGGATCGATGCTGCGTCGCTTCTCTTCGAAGCGTCGTTGCCGATTCGGGCTTGGCCCCGCCCCGCACGGTCGAGTCTGGGCTTTGTCGGGCGAGGCGACCGGTCCGGTTCAAGGGCGAGTGGGAGGAGGCGGAACGGTGCCCCCTCGTGGGGACGGGGTTCCGACCGGGGGAGATTGAGCCATCGGGCCCGGGACCGCATGGTGCCGCACCGAGATGGTGCGTGGAGCCTCGGTCCAACCAAACCACCTCCCTTGAACCGAAAGCCGGACGGACTCAACCTGCAGGCGACCAAACCACCCGAATTCATTGCTCGGCTTTACGAACCGAGTTTAATGATGTCACGGCGCACCGAGAGGATCTAATAAGTAGACGGGTGATGAGGATAGTGTTTTGGCCCCAAAATTAGAGAAAAACAAAATTTGATGATTGGCAAAGGATTGGCAGTAATGATTGGCAGATGATGGGCAGTGATTGGCCAAATTTTTGATTTGTTGAAATTTGATGTGCAAAATTGGTAGTGAGCGATGGGCCCGGTGGGTAAGGCTGGCATCCCTGCCACCCTTCCCAAGTGGGGCAAATGCGCTATAGATTATGGGGTGTATGGCAGTGAAAACTAGCCCGGGTGGGTTAGGTTATATTGTGTGTAGGGACCTAGAAGATGACATTAGGTGACGTTAAGTTTAGTTAGTGACTGATACCTGTAGTGGGGACGCAGGTAGTTTAGTGTGGATGATAATGACGTGGGAGCGCAATAGTTTAAAGGGACGACTGGGAAGCGCAAGTTTCAGAGGGGAGTAGTTAGCTGAGATGATGCCGTGTGTGTGAGAATTGAACAGGTGTGATTGCACAGGTGTGCAACTGAACAGGTGTGTGGAGCAGTGTATGAGGGAGTAGTGGTGATTGCGTGTTGTGTTGACCAAATGGTCCAGGAAGAGGAGGAGGGTGCAGGTGGCACCAGGTAGGATTGCACAGGTGTGCAACGACAGGTGAATGAAAGACAGGTGTATGGAATAAATGGTATGGAGTATAGGAATGGATGGTCGTGGAGTGAGTGTGGTGGAAATTGTGGAGTGGAGTGGATGGTGCGAAGGTGTGAATGGGGGAAGAGTGGACCCCCATCACGGATACCCGGGGCGGGTAGTGTAAGTGTTAGGTAGAGGGTACAGGTAAATTGTGGTTGGATATTGGCATCTGTGGTGCGGGTGACAGAATGGTATTTGGATGGGTGCATTAGTGTTGTGGAAATGGCTGGGCGTGTAGCCTGTTAGTGTGTGTAGTTGGTTTGGGCACTCCACCACTGTGAGGATGTCGGCCAGGTGAGGCCGCAGGTGGGCTCTGGGAGCCGTTAGTGTCAGTGGGGCCCGAGGATCCGGAGGACGGACCCGGGTAGCCCAGTGCCAGAGAGGGCACCGAGTGGGGAGAGCGCCAGAGGGCCTTCCCCAGGTAGTTAGGTTAGGGCAGGGAGCAGGTAAGCTCGGAGGCAACTGCAGTGGTGGGGGTGTGCAGGTGGGTAGACCTGCTGGGAGAGTTACACGTCGCGGCCCAGAAATTGTGCGAGGGCACCGGGAGATGAATCGGGGGAGTGAGACCCCAAATTGAAAAGCACCACAGTTTGGTCAATGGGAATTGGTTTTTAGAACCCATAGTGTAAGTTGGCCAATGGATTGGCAGGGAGAGACCCCGGGTAGTGTAAAGTGTGTTAAAATCATTTAGAGGATAGTTAGGATGAAGGATCTCCTCGCACCATCTGCATCCACTCACCTGAGGTGACAGGTACTCCGCACCATGCCATGTTTTGTTATTTTTACTGTGCAAATGTTTGGATGGTGAGACGCATCATGACGTGGGTGTGACATTGTGCTTTGATGTTCCATCTCTGCCTCCTTATGAGGACTGATGATGAATTTGGTGATGGCAAATTTTGCAGTAGAGGGATTGTGGAGACGAATTTGGTATAGGGGAAATATGGGGAAGACGTGACAGTAGTGACGAATTTGTAAATGTGTAAATTTTTGTACATATGGGGTAAGGGTAGGGTAGGTGACAGGGGGGTGACGTACGGTAGGGACGAGCTTTCTCACTTCGCCCTCCGTACGCATTTCGCCTTGCATTGCCTTATTGATGTGTACCCTTGTGACCTTACCCCTCGCTCAATTGTCTTTCCCCTTTTGTCTCCCACATGACCTGTGCGCCGTTGGGCGCCGAGGGGAGCGTGCGTGGGTCGGCCATTGTGCGCCCGAAATTCCCAGAACCAGCTGTCTGCATCGATGCACCACATTATGGACCACATGTCTGTGGCCGAGCACCACCTATGGACCCCATGGGTTGGGGCATGGCCCCTCTGCTGGAACCGGCCATGAGGGCCTGAAATCTTGCTGGCGGACCTTGGCCACAGGGCACCGATGCCCCACAGGTGAACCACACATAGTCGGCCCTGTGGGCCATAAATAAAGAAAATAAAAAGGACACATTGGGCACACTTTATTGCAAATAGGCCGCCAGTAAGCAAAGCAAAAGAATGACAACAACTGGAAGAAATAATAATAACCAGCAGAGGGAGCCGAAGAGCAAGAGACACCTGCAGGGTTAGGGGTTGTTGAATTTATTTTATTGTTGAACATTGATGAACAATGGTGACTGAACCGGATGGTGCTGACTGGTGCTTGGGGTGGTGCTTTCGGTGCTTGGAAGGGGTGCTCTGCACATTATTAAAGGCCGTAAGGCCACAGAGCACTCGTGGGTTGGTGTATCGATGCTGGCATGCGTGCTCTCTCTATGCATAACATCTGCATGTGTTCCTCCAAAAACAGGTCCTGGATCGTAGTGTAAATATCAGTGTAGTAGTGTAAATAATGCTCCCTACCGGCTGTATGTTTAGTTTGAGAATTCTTTCCGCGATTCGGTTATCCTGTGGGCGTGTTTCTGTGAGGAGAAGGGTGCAACGTCGCAGGGGGACATATTTACTCATTTGTGAATATCTGTAAAACTGTCGCACTCAGGGTAGAGTTAATAGTAGAGGGAACTACATCTGAGTGCCACACTAAAATAGGTAAAAATTTATCGGGTCGGGACACCCCGAGGGTAGAGAAGGGTGCAATGTTGCGGATATGGCATTTGGCCTCCATATCCGCTTGTAAATATTCCCCTATTTCCCCAATACTCCCCAACTATCCCCAATCCCCCATTCCCTAGTCCCATTGCCTGTAAATAACACTCTGTAGAACCGACCTTCCCCTTTTTCCCCCATTAAATGTCGTGCCCAGGTCCACCGCATCTCACGTAGACAACTTTCGGACATCTTGCTAGTTATTCTTAGTCTATGTCAGTTAAGGACTCGTTTCCATTAATTCTGACTCTTCGTTGCACCAGAATGTGATTGTATGGCACCAGTAGTGAGTTTAGGACCTCCCCATACCTCCTCCCATCTTCCCCATGAAACAACAACAACAACTACAACAACAGAGGAGATTGGGGGCGGCGCGGCGCGGGGAGTGTGCGTCCTCACTCCGGCGTGGTTAGCCGCCATTGCCCATGCGCTCCACGGGGTTACCACGAAGGGGCTGGCTGTCAGCTCCTCGTCAGGGGCGGAGCCGGTAACCCCCCCGCACCCAATAAGAAGGGCGGACCGATTCCATCTGGGGCGGAGCTAACTAGCCGAGGGCGTGTCACTCCCCGCCGGATATACGCAGCGACTTACCGGACGTGACGTGAGATGCGCCCCCAGCTTGAAGAAGAGCCAGTCGCCACCTCCGAGCGCTGAGTGAGGCCTCCCGCATCTCTGGACCGGACCGGGTCGAGTCTGTCCCTGAGCCAAGAGATGCACTTTGAGCTGAGACAAGGAGGGTCACAAAGAGCTGGGTCATCAGAGCAAGAGCGCATGAGGAGATGGGAAGAGAGAAGGCTTGAGACCAACAGAGGTGATGAGTGCACAGCACAAGAGGGTTGCCTGACGCGAGAGATCGTGCCTTGCCTGAGAGGAAATCCCATCATTACTGAGAGAGCGAGAGGGTCGTGGCGTCGACGCAACCACGTTGGTTCCAGCGGTTGTCGTGTTCGCTTTAAACCACGACGCGAGGTCGGAACGGAACCTCGACGGCTGAACGAGCCGAACCGGCTGCCTTTGCCAGCTGAACGGACCACCTCCTGTCATTCCCCGCGTGAGTCAGTGTCTTTTGTTTGTTCCGTCCTGGGAATAAGTTAAGTCTGTATAACTATAAGCTAGTATTTGCACTGTGTCACCTGCGTCTTATGTGTTGTAAATAAACCTTGATTGCTTTCTTTTTGCTTGTGTGTAAATAGCCAATAAATTCAGTCGTATTTCCAAACCTTTCTTGCCTTCTTTTTCCTCTTTGCATTCGTCGCCTTTGTCTTTTCCCTATTGACTAGCTGTGGTGCGACCCGGCCAACGTTTGGGTGGAATCGGGTGAGTCGGGGATCCTGTTAGGTCGCGGCAATACCAAACCGCTCGGTAACTAACATCTTAAACCGCGATCTGTAACAGTATTTTGGGTCTTCAATGATCTTTGGGATATTTTGGGCCTTTGGGTCTTCAGGGTCCTTAAAGGTCTTTGGAATATTTTGGGTCTTCGGGGTATTTTGGGTCCTCTGGGTCTTTAAGGGTGTTCAGGGTCTTTTGGTTCTTGTGTCTTCGGGGTATTTAAGGGTCGTTGGGGTCTTCAGGGTATTTTGGGTCTTTAAGGGTCTTTGGAGTATTTTGAGTCTTCAGGGTCTTTTGGTTCTCTTGGGTCGTTGGGGTCTTGAAGGGTCTTCGGGGTCTTCAGGATCTTTTGTTTCTCTTGGGTCTTTTGGGTCTTTGGGGTTGTTAAGGGTCTTTAGAATATTTTCAGTGTTTGGGGTATTTTAGGTCTTCTGGGTATTTTGGGTGTTTGGGGTCTTTGGAGTCAATTGGGTCTTTTCAGTCTTTTCAGTCTTTGGGATATTTTAGGTCTTCGGGGTCTTTGGGGTCCTTTGTGTCTCTGGTGTCTTTTCAGTCTTTTTAGTCTTTGGGGCCTTTTAGTTCCTCTGGGTCCTTTAGGTCATCGGGGTCTTTTGGGATATTTATGGTCCATGGGTTATTTAGGGTCCTCGGGGTCTTTTGGGTCCTCTGTGTCTTTGTGGTCTTGTAGGTCCTCTGGGTGTTGAGGGGGGAGGGGCAGTCTTTTGGGTCCTCTGGGTACTTTAGGTTAAGTATTTCATGTTACATTTGTGGGTGGAGTCAGGTCAGCTGTCCAACCAATGGGTGAAGAGCAGACATACATACATACATACACACATACAAACACTTGCTCCTATCTGAATTACACAGATAAACTAGATGGTATTCATAGAATACTTACCTTGTGCAGTCGACTTGGTGCGAGGCAACTCTTCTGTTTTTGATCGTTTTTTTTCTTTGATCCAATATGGCTGCCAGACCATGTGAGCGATTACATCATAAATTTATATTCTCTAATATAATTGTTGCATAGATCACGCTCAATAAATTTCAAACTGATCAGACGAAGCGTTGTCCCTGTCGAATTATGATGTCATAATTGTGGCACCAATTATGTCATCATTAACAACACCCATTCTCCATGCAGAGCTCTTTACAATGAGGCATGGTTTCAATTTTTTCCCATGGAGTGGATTTAGAGATATGGAGGTCCAAAGTTTTTCCGTTTTTCCAAGATGGCGCCTGTACCACGTGACCTATTACGTCATAATAATCATTAAAAAAATTCTACACGAGGTGGCACTCCTATAGTACAAATTTCATATCCATCGGACTAACAGTTGCAGAGGAAAAAAATTTTTCATACTGATCAGATCAAGCACTGTGCTTGTCGAATTATGACGTCATAATGAAGGCACCGATGACGTCATAATCAACATATCTTATTCCCCATGGGGAGTACTTGACAATGAGCCTTGTTTCAACTTTTTCCATTGAGCAGTTTGGGAGATATAGAGCTATAACATTTTTCATAGATGGCGTCCGTACCATGTGACCTTTGATGTCATAATTATGAATAATAAAAAATTATACAGGTGGAGGCGCTCCTATGGTAAAATTTCGTGTCAATTGGACCAACGGTTGCCGAGAAAATAAATTTTAAAAATGCACACATGCTACACGTACACAACCGAATGCCAAATCCTGCTTTTCGTTTTGCGAGCGCAGGGTAAAAATAGTGACTTGGGGATGGAGTATGCAATAACTTGCCAGTTTGCTTTCTTGATGTAGGTTGGATGCATTTATTCATTGAGTGTGGTTTCAGACACATACTAAAAATTCCTGTGGACTTTTTATACCTAGGTCAAGGCTCGTAGGAAGAGCTGGACAGCATAAGGTGAGCATACTGACATTGAGTTGGACATTAAGACATACTGACAACAGGGTCAGTTGAGGTGCACAAATAGACAAGGAAACACAAACAATATCAAAGAAACATCAAACGACAAACAACATCAACAAAAATAGTGACCACCTTGCTTCATTGTGATTCTTCTTGGTGTATACTCGCGTTGGCAGCCCCAAGTGGTGTGCCTCCTCCAAGTAGGGTGATGAGAATTAAGCTAAGTCTGCACTTAAGGGGAATTTTCAATTCTTGGGCCAGACTCTCTGGGGCACAATTAGTAAGAGAGGAATTACAATCTGACAATCATGACTGTCATAAGTACAAAATCTTTTTTACCTTAAGTTTCATTTTTAGCGCACAGTCAAACAAAAGAATAAGTGAAAAATATTTTTATCTGTTACTAATCGGAGCAGCTTCCATCTGTGTGTTATGCTTTATTCTAAAGGGTTCCTGCTTTTATAGAATAATCCAAATGGTACCGTTACAAAGCTATAATCGATTTGCTTGTTTTTTTTGTTTTTTTAATTATTATAATTTTATTTTTCACATTTCAAAGGCGGGTCGACAGCATTCTGTACCCCTAAATAAAGGAGGTACATTTCACATGCAGTCTTTAACAGCCACATTATATAACACGTTAACTTATAGGTACGTTATAAGTACATATTGCATTAACGGTGCGTGGTGCGCTGTCTTGAACGTTTTACTGCACGATGCCGAAGTCCAGCATTATTTGGAATTATTTTCTGATTAACCCGCTTGATAAAAATTTAGTCGATCGATGTACTTACTGTGTAGGACAGTTTGTTCAGAATGGAATCCCTTTGTAACCCGGGGACCTCCTGTACTGTATTTTTATGGTGTAGCCCAAAGGGGAAAAGCCGTCTAGAACAGTGTTTGTCTGTCCGTATGTATGTATGTATGTACGTACATACGTCCCTCACAAACGTACATCAATCAGAGCTGAGGATCTGGTCACATGACGGGGGTGATGTGATGTGATTACGTCTGTGATGTCATTACGGCGTTTGAAGGCTGACTCCACACACCACCATTTTGATTATTATGTCGTACAGGCCGTACATGTCATCAAAGCTGTCATATATCACTTTAGCCAAAGCCATGCTCTACCTTAACGTTTTTCATTCAGTGTGAAACACAAACAAACCGATTGTTAACATGACCATAAAATATCGAAAGCATAGACATTACGAGTCTTCCAACAACACAGCATGTATAGGCCTTAGGCTTCATGCCTTCATGCCTCACCTTCAGGCCACTTCGGACAAATTAGCCCAGGTTTCTTAATACAGTAGTATCGTCTTCGTAATGATAATAATAACATTAATAATAAGAATATAATAAATATAATCATAATACAGCAATCCCTTTTTCTTGACTGCAACGTTACTGGATTGAAGCGGTGTATGGTTGGTTCATTGTTCACTCGAAACATATAGAATAAACCAGTGTCTCAATGCAATCTCCTTACTTCCATGGTGAGAGACAGCTTACAGACTTATAGTACTTCAAAAATACTCAATACTTACATTATTTGCTAACTGGTATGGCTAACCCCCACTCCAGCAGGGAAAATGGCCTTAAAATGCCTGTTGTGTGTGTGTACTTGCTAACTGGTATCTCCACCCAGGTCATACTATCTTCTTCAACTAAAGTATCAAACAAGCCCGGCTATGCCGCTGTTAGACTTTAAGTCTTGGTTTTATAAAACTTGCTTTTCACACGACCAGACAAGTACAAAACATTTAATTTTATATCCCTCAATAGCTTATTGAATGAGCACATGGTAGCTTATCATTCAATTAAAAATAACAGGATGCTGTGCCGTTCGATGCACCAATCGATTACAGAAGGGATTTAAGATGCCTCGATTCACAGCCACTCAATAACGTCAATTGCGGCACCGCACGGATCCGGCATGGTATCCACTTCATGTGTGCACAATGCACTATGATGTCATTATTTAACACTTTATAATCGGCAATTTTTTTTTATCGCAAATGGTTAAAGTCAAATTTTCGAATCTGCCCAACACTAATATATATATATATATTTATTTATATATATATATATATATATATATATATATATATATATATATATATATATATATATATATATATAAATATATATATATATGCATATATATATATATATATATATATATATTTATATATATATATTTAAATATATATAAATATTTATATTTTATATATATATATATATATATATATATTGTTGTGGTTTTGTGAATAAAGGATGACCCCCCCCCCCCCCCCCCCCCTCGTAGGTAGACGCACCACAACATGTAGCCTCACTTTAGTTCAGTTATCTCTTAGTAAATGTAAGCATAGTCTCCTTTCCTGTGTTAGTTTTGCATTGAGCAGGTCAGTAAGTGTAGGCCTCAATTGGGCTAGAATGCCATGTGCTCGGCCTGGAACAAGTCTGGCAAGGCCGAAGGGAGGAGCTGCAGGGAGTGGCCGGTAAGCAGCTATCCGCCAACCAGAGCTCAAGGGGGGTGGCTCACCACGGCAATGAGAGGAGGGGCTTGGAACATTCGGGTAAGGCCGAGGAGGGGCCATATAACACCCTGCCCCGAGCCCCCCGCGTGAGAATCGGTGAGAACGACAGAGTGAGTCAGAGTTGCCCAGAACGAGAGAGAGTGCGTCAGAGCTGAGAGAGTCAGAGTGAGAGTCTCCCAGTCAGAGCTGTTGTCCCACCATGAGTGGATTGAGTTGCTTGTTATAGCCCTCTGTACACGAACTCTCCCCGTGCCCTGCGCTCTGCTGTTGCCTGTATTAATCGCGCTGTGTGAAGACGACCCATTCCGGGCCACAGACGCGCGATCTTATTGCCTGCGCTCGTAGCACATGTGCCGTGAACAACCGAGGGCCACGCTGGGCGAGCTGCCCGGAGTGAATGACGCGTGAGGAGCGCGAACTGTCCTTCCTTCTTTTCCCTGCGTGAGTGAGTGGGCCCTTTGTCTGGGGATAAGTTAAGACTGCTTAAGCCTGCTCTGTGTCTCTTCGCCCTGTACATTGTAAATAAACCTGTTCTTCCTTCTATTTGATCGTCCCCGTCAGTTCCATCTATTGGCCTAGCATCGCACGAATAAAACCGCTCGAATCGGGTTCAATAAAAGTAACGGCACGAGTGACGTGATACGCAAACCGCTCGGCGTACTCGATTAGCGTGGCTTGTGCTAGGTCCGGTTCCCATTTTCGTGGCAGCGTGGGTACCAAAGGTACGTGTGGAATCGACCCGATACCCTTTTCCACGCTCGCTGGGGGAGTGGTGACTCGGCGTCGTGGACCCGAAGACCCGAGGGGGAAAAGGGGTTTAACCTCCCCTCTGTACTTCGACGGGCTTCAGGAGATCCGCAATAAATTGGTGTCTGGGAGTGGGATAATTGGACCTAGAGCGCGCTTTACGCACTCAAAATTACGAGCGAACGAAATTTAGTTGTAAAAACCAAATTAAATTCGTACGATGGCTGGCCAAGGCGGTCAAATGCCGGTGGGGGTAGTAGAGGAAGAATTAATGGCCCAGGACCAACAGGGACAGTTGGTAGTGGAGGCTGAAGAGGGTGCGGCAGTAGGTAAAGACAATGGCCGCGCTTCGCCAAACCCGTTGACCCGTTGTGCAAGTTGTGCAACGGGAGGCCAAACCCGTTGTGCAAGTGAGTGTTGAAGACATGCAGTTATTCATGACTCTATTTAAGAAGGAAATGGACAAGATATTTGATCGAATGGATAGGAGGGAGGAGGCGAGATGTGAGGAGAATAAAAAGATGTTTGATCGCATGGACACCGAAATAATCGAATCCAGGTGCAACATGGACACAATGGGGGAGGACATTGGGTGCAAGCCGAGCGGGAAGGTCGCGGTGGTACGCGACGGGGTGAAGCGGTGCGGAGAGCGCGTGGGGAGCGAGCTAGAGCAGAGGACAGCCAAGTTGGCAGGGGCTATGGGAGTCACGACACGGGGTGTAGAGGAGCCGGTGATCGTCGCATTGGAAAACCAAATTTTGGGGGCGAAGGCTGAGGTGGAAAAGGAAATTCTAGGGGCGCCGACGATTGTCGTATTACAAAAAAGAAGAAAAGACCGGGGCTGAAGAGACAGAAAAAACAGAAAATAAATCACGGGAGAAGGTAATGGAACACGTGCAGAGTCTGTGTTTTCACCATGATGCCGTGCTTGTTCACCCAATAAAAAGTTTGCAGGTGCTGGTGAAGGAGGGCCCCGAGGTGAGTAGCACAAATGGCGGGAATGTGTTTGGTGCGAACGGGTGCTCGGCGCGATTGGGAGAGAGGCGAGACCCGGGCGTTCGCGATGGGCCCATTGTGCGGTGTACGAGTGAGAGTGGTACGGAATGCGAGAAGCAAGAGTGTGCACCGGAGTGTGCGAGGGCCGAGTGTGTGGAGAGAGAGTGTGCACCGGAGTGTGCGATGGCCAAGTGTGCACCGGAGTGTGCGATGGCCGAGTGTGCACCGGGGTGTGCGAGGGCCGAGTGTGTGGAGAGAGAGTGTGCACCGGAGTGTGCGATGGCCGAGTGTGCACCGGAGTGTGCGATGGTCGAGTGTGTGGAGAGAGTGTGCGATAGCGGAGTGTGAGTGAGAGTGCACACCAGAGTGTGTGGAGGAGTGTGCACCGGAGTGTGTGTGGGAGGAGTGTTCACCGGAGTGTGCAATGGGCGAGTGTGTAGAGGAAAAGTGTGCACCGGAGTGTGCAGAAAAAGAGTGCACACCGGAGTGTGTGGGGGAAGCGTGTGCACCAGAGAGTGCTACACTGGAGTGTGTGAAAGGTGTGAGTGCACCTGGGTGGTGTGCACCGGAGTGTGCAATAACAGAGTGTGAGGGAGAATGCACACCGAAGTGTGTGAGAGACGAGTGTGCACCGGAGTGTGCGATAGCGGAGTGTGGGGGAGAATGCACACCGGAGTGTGTGTGGGTAGAGTGTGCACCGGATTGTGAGCGAGAGTGCACACCAGAGTGTGTGGAGGAGTGCACACCGGAGTGTGTGTGGGAGGAGTGTGCACCGGAGTGTGCGATGGGCGAGTGTGTAGAGGAAAAGTGTGCACCGGAGTGTGCAGAAAAGGAGTGTGCCGAGTGTGTGGACTACCACACAGAACGAAGTGTGTGAGAACGAAGTGTGTGAGGGGCGCGTGTGCGCCTGGGTGTGCGAGTGTGGGGTGGGTCGCGCGTGGTGAGGACAAGGCTCATGCATCGACACAGACCGGGGTAGCGCGTAGTGGGACTGGTAGCGTACGTGAGCCCCCAGTGAGTTGTGTGCTGCAGGGACCGGAGGGGATCAGTGCCGCGTCGGTCTCACAAGGACCGGCGTGCACGATTCGTACCGGCCCCCACACTGTATGGTTGGTACCGTATGGCGGCAAGGCCGATCGGCCGGGTTCAAGGGGAGGTTCGGGTTGTCGGAGCCATGCACCTGGTCGGGTGCGGTGCTCCGACCGTGGCCGGTTGGGTCACCGTGCGTGGGACCGCGAGGCCCCGCGCAGCGATGGAGCCCGGCACCTGGGCCCATCGATTCCTCCCCCCTTGGATCGAAAATGCCGGACGGACACCCCATACAGGCGACCAACCACCCGCATGGATCGCTCGGCCCTTCGAGGCCGAGCTGTGACAAAGTACCTCCATAGATGGGGGCTCGTGGTTTAGAGGACTGTGGAGAGTAGTGTACCCCACGTGGGGGAATGGTAGTGTCACCATTCCTCACACGGGGGGGGGCCATGAGCATTAGTTTAGGGGGATGGCAGTGTTAGGCCCATGGATGGGCCAGCCATGGTTGCCTCCATGGGGCACTGAAGCTAGCCGAGGGAGGGCTAGGATAACGTTAGGGACTTAGAAGACAGTAGAGACTGAGATTTAAGTAGTGACACCTGAACTATAGAGGGGACGTAGAGTGTTTAGGTGGTTGATAAAGAAAAAGGGTGTGCTTAGTTTAAAGGGACGACGGGGAAGCACGAGTTGTAGGGGAAGTAGTTAGGTAGATGATGCTGTGTGTGTGAGGAATTGTGTGGAAAATAAAAGGAGTTGTGTGGTAGTGTTTTAGGAATTGTGCAATGGTGTGTGAAAGTAGTGGTGTGAGAAAAATGGTCTGTACGATAAATGATGTGGAATGATAGGTGTGGAATGATAGGTGTGGAATGCATGGTGCGAAGGACTGAATGGGGGGAGTGGAACCCATTCACGAAAGCCCGGGGGTGGTAGTGTAAAGCCAGGTAGAGGGCATAGGTAAATTGTATGGATATTGACACCTGTGGTGCGGGTAGTGGAAAGAAGTGCTTTGTAGGGTGCATGAGTCAGTGACATGGCTGGGCGTGTGGCTTAATTTGTGTGTATGGTTATTGGGGACTCTGCCACTGGTAGTTTATCGGCCAGGTGAGGCCGCAGGTAGGCTCTGGGAGCCGGTTAGGTTAGTTTGTGAGTGGGGCCCGAGGATCCATGGGAAGGACCTGGGTTGCCCGATGCCAAGGTGGGCATAGAGGGGGTAATTGCCAGGGATGGCATTCCCCGGTTAGGTAGTTGTGAGGAGCAGGCATGCTCGGGAGGTGGCTTCAGTGGTGGATGTGCGCAGGTAGGTAGACCTGCTGGTAGAGCCACACGACCCAGCCCCGAAATTGTGCGAGGGCACAGAGAGAGAAAATTTGTGGAAGTGAGACCCAAATTTGGAGGGCACCACAGTGTGGGCAATGGGAATTCGGGTTCTTAGAACCACATAGTTTAAAGAGGCCGATTGGCAGGGTACGACCCCGGGTAGTGTAAATGAGTAATGCCGTTAGTGTACTTAGGATATGAGAAATCCCTTCGCACCATCCACAGCCAGTCACCGAGGAGGACGAGCTCCACACCGAGGCTCTGTAAGCCGTTTGAGTAGTGAGACGCATCACGACGTGGGGGAGACATCGTTTTGTTCCATCCCTTCCTTCCTGGGAGGGATTTGGAGATGAATTTGGAATAGAGGGGGATATGGGAGACAAGACGTAGAGACTGATTGTAAATACAAGGGAGGCTAGGGTAGTGTAGCCAACGGTGGGGGGTACGGACGGCTAGGGACGAGCTTGCTCTGCTCGTTCTACCGCGTCCCTCGCACTGCACCAGGCATGGTGGTGCCTGGTCACATGTTTTTCATGTGCCACTGTGTCCTTTCCGCTTGCTTGTTGTGCTTTGTCTTCCCTCCCCGCCCCAGGACCATTTTGGAGGCCGAACTGTGCAGCATCCATTCTGCCGTGACACACCTGTGCATCCGAAAAGCGCAGCACCTTGCTGCCAGTCCTTTTGCTGCACCCTTGCTACATCTGTGCAGCTGACCTGTGCAGCACTTTGCTGCCAAACCCATTTTTGCTGCACCCTTTTGCTGCACTCATGGACCACAAGCCTTGTGGCCTCGCACCTCTGCTGTGCAGCATCTTGCTGCAAAATCAAGCAGGGCCAGTTTTTTGTTTTTAATAAATTTGCAAAACTTTCTAAAATCCTGTTTTCTCTTTGTCATTATGGGGTATTGAGTGTAGATTGATGAGGGAAAAAATGAATTTAAACGATTTCAGCATAAGGCTGCAAAATAACAAAATGTGAAAAAAGTGAAGGTGTCTGAATACTTTCTGAATGCACTGTATGTATAATTTGAGAAACATGGGCTGAAAATGAGCATGGAGAAGATGGAGTTGATGTGTGTGGGGCAGCTGAGAAAATAAATGATTATTGGGTTAGAGGGGAAAGAGATCAGACAAGGAAATTGGTTTGAGTATGTGGGTGGAACAGTGACCAGGGATGGTAAGTCAGAGTCAGAGGTGCGGAGGAGGATTCAGGTGGGTGCGAATTTGTGGAGGAGAGTGGAGGGTGCAATGGTAGACAGAAAGATTTCAAGGAGACTGAAAGGAAAAGTTCTGCTGTCGTGTGTAACACTGGCCTACTTTTACAGTTTGGAGACTGTGGTAGTGACAGAGAGACAACAATGGAGGATACAGGTTTGTGAGAACAACTGGGTCAAGAGGATTGCGGGAGTGAAGAGGGTGGATAGAAAGAGAATGGATGAGCTGAGGGAGGAGATTGGTGTGCAAATTAGATTGAGGGGGGATTGGTTAAATGCCAGCTGAGATGGGCTGGACATTTGGTGCAGATGGGGGAAGAGAGAATGGCAAAGATAATGGAGAAGTTGGGGAAACAAGGTAGGAGGAAAATACGTCGGCCACGGTTGAGATGGGAGGATTGTGTGAAGAGGAATATCAGTAAAGTGGGGTGGATGGTGTGGTAAATTTAATCTTATCTATTGATCAAACCTTGTGTCTAACTCGGTTGTAGATAAAACTGAGTTCAAAAGTCATTTGCAGCCAGTTTAATAAAAGCGAACATGCCGCAGGAAGACTGGGGGGAGGGGGGAGGTCATAAATAACAACTATAGGTGTTTCCCCTTAAATGCAACCTTTTAAATATATTGGGGATGGATCAACTATTGAAAAAGAACATATCATGCAAAATGGATTTTAATTCTACACACTGTAGTCAGCCGGGGTGAGAACAAGCCTGCCATGCTCTCATGCCAGGCGACAAAATGCCTGGCATCCCAAGGCTGTCTTTGATGGCAGGCAGCTTGGCGGAGGCTTACAGAGGGAGAACTGCATGTTCACAGCTAATATCTGGGAAATTCGGCCATTGAGGAATGTTGTTGTCTCAGTAACCAACTGGAGGTCTCCGAATTGGCTGGATCATGGGAGCCCAACTTTGTGATGTCAATGTTCATATCTCCTCAAGCCCCCCTTGCCTCCTTCTCCACCATCCTCCTCCCCCCCCCCCCCCCCTAACCCCCCAGCCTTCTGCCTCGGCAACCTCAAACTCACACAACCACCTTCTCTAAAATAAACAGCTGAACACTATATAAATGATTTTTGTGCAACGACTCGGGCTGAGAACAGAGGGGAGTGGAGGAGTATTGTGGTCATGGTAGGGCAGGAGCTTGGTGCTATCGGCCCTCACCCATTATCAAGGGAAGAGGAGGAGAACAACAAACAATCCCATGTTCACAAATGTCTTTCTCTCTCTGGTTGTGTTCCTTATCCATGGCCACATTCTTAAAGCTACAAACTCCATACTTGGGGTATAGTTACTACATTGTGAGGGAAGTAACATGGGCTACGTGGCCAAGCGTATCAAAAGCCTATTTCTATCAAGTATCAGTAAACAAATAAAGGAAAATAATAAAATAAGATTCAAATTTGAAACTATATTTATTCTGTACCTATCTTCAGCAAACTCCTGAAATCGATATGTGCTCTATCAATAGATGCCATTTTAAAAACTGTTGATTACACTATTTAAGTTTTTGTAGTTGATATTGACGATAGTTATTCTGAAATTATGTGAGGACACGACTAAAAGTGAAGGTTTCGAAAGTTTTCATTTTTAAAAATAGGCTTTTCATACTTTAACAAAAATTAATCTGCTTTACTTAAAATGGAAAATACTTTGAATTAGCATCAGATTAATTAGTACCGATTATCTTTTTGATTGGCCGGTAAGGGTTTTAAGTGTAGGTCTGCCCTGACATCTATGTCAGGGTGACCTTCAGGATGAAGCGTTTTCCATGTGGTGAGCTGTTTAGCTCTGCCTTTACAAAGCTTGGGCTGAATTTTTAATAGGACAGCATTCAGCTGACCTGAAATCCCTTTCACTGCATTTTGTGTCACAGCAATCTGATCAAACATGCAGAAAATTAAATACGATAAAGCGAGAGTTGCAAAGGGCCAGTGTGCTCTCTTGACCACACTGACAGTGCTGTGGTCACTTGGTCTTGTCCTCTCTGAGCTTTTCCTTCCATTCCTCCAAAGTCCAGAATCTGCTGACCTCTTCTTCTGGCTTGCCAGGCAATCTTATTATTGATTTATTGTGTTTGAGCAAGCGAGTGTGGGCCACTGGTGTGAAGTGTGCTTCCAGTCAACACAAAAAAAAGGTGAAAATCATTTTATAATCGACAACAATAATAATAATAATTGTAATTAAAGAAAATAATGACTGTGCTTCAGCCACAATGGTGGATTTATAACCACAATTCTTTGTGTGTCAAAGCCATTTTCCCTCTACTTCTTGACATCCTAAATGAGTCAACTTAATTGCAGGGCTTCACCTCAAATGTATTGTTGTGGAAATTACTCCTTTGGGTTAATACATGCTTAATATAACGTAATTATTTCCTTAATGAGTGTTCAGAATAATGAAAAAAGTAATTAAATATGATATTAGATATATGTCATCATTATGTTTAGACAGATGATGTTCACCCACCCTATTGTCTGTGTCTAAAAACCCCAACCCCACTGACCTTTTCTTTGATGTTTTTACCCTCTGTTTCTGGCATAAATGTTTATTTTAGCGTTTTGCTCGGCCGTAAGGTGCCAAATATAGGCGGCAGAACATCATCCTCCCTTCAGGACCGAGAGGCCTTGCAAAATTGGGTGAAATGGTGGCAGAGAGAGTTCGCCCTCACCCACCTGCTGGGACATGGAGCAACAGCAGCCAGGAGAAGAGGGGCTGAGTGCGTCAACATGGTGGGCAGGGGCCAATGGGATAAAGGCGATTGCCACTGGGGTTGAGGGGGGGGAGAGGGGTAGCAGCCGAGGAGATGCCTGGGAACCTCTCTTAGGATCATGCAAGTGAGCTGCAGTGGGGTTCCCTCCCTCCCGATCCATCACCTTTTGCTGCTGTGGCCTTCGCCATGCCCTACCCAGATCTCCTCACCCTCTCTTATCTTGTGCCAGGATCGGTCTGAGGCACGACTTGTGCCTTGCCTGCTCATGCCTCCTGCTGGATTAAGCTGTGTCCTGCTGGGCGCGGCTTGCAGTATTTCCTTCCTACCTCTGTGTCTAACAGTGATTGATTGGGCCCTAAGACAAAAACTATTTTAGTATCTGTTGTGTTCCGTTCATCTTTGCTTCATTGACGTGTATTTTGTAGTGGGTAAAAGGGTTATTGGTTATTGCTTGATTGTTATTTGTGATTCCTTCTTCTAAATTCCCTAAGCATCTGCCATTTCCTTTTCAAATATACATGGTCTCAGGTGAATTATAGTTGTCCTGGTAGCTTAATTTGGTGGTTTCCATAAGTCCTGTTAAGGGTCGGCTGCAGTCTACTAACAGCTCGGCTGCGGTTAAGGGTCAGCTAACAGCTTGGCTGTGGTCCATGTACCTCTAGATAAGATAGTGTCACGTGATTCAGGATCGCTCAGCCCAGATCAGATCAGTTACATGATCATCTTTCGGTGTAGCACTTGGGTGGCTTGACGGTCCCATGGGCACGATATCAGGAGTGGAAAGGCCATGATCTAGCCCAAGACCGCGGGCTCCCATCTGACTGCTGCGGTTGGTTTGACGCGACCCACTGAATGCGAACCAGGCAACTGGGACGAGTCCGATGATTGCAGCAATATCATTCTTTTCTTATACAATAAGATTATTTGCTTAGGTTTTTACATTGTCCAGGGCTACTGCAGGAGCTGCCAGTGGATTGCAGTGAGAAACTTCTCATCCTATACTATTCGTTCCTGTAGGGGGCGCTGCACTGTAACTGACCCTGTGTAACACCGCCTCTTTACTATTTTGTTGTTTCGTCGCTACTTTGTTTTCTATGATTGGATTTTTATTGGTAAATGGAAGATGGAGATTCATGGCCTTCGTAGCTGTCAAAATGTCTTCGGGGTTTTACTGCTACTGCACATGTTGGCTGGTATCTATTCTTCACTTCACGGACATTCTTTACAAGATGGCGTCATCACGTATACTCGTGAGGCCTTGCTGAACCTGCGTTTCAATGGTATTGGTGATGCTACACAGAGAGTTGTGAACTTGGCATTGAATGGTGTTTTCAGAATTAAGGAAAAGAAAAAACGAGGTTCTCGTAGAGGTCTTAGTCAGCGGCTTAAACGCAGAAACCACAAGGTACCCCTCCCTGTTTTGACTTTGATTAACTCTTGCTCGATGAAGAACAAAACTGATGACCTGGATGCCCTCCTGAGGTTTGACTGGTACTATCCAACCTCATCTGTGGTGTGTTTCACCGAGACATGGCTTGGTGAAGGGGATGACGTGTCCTTTGATGGATTTGAGATTATCAGGGCCGATAGAGATGCCTCACCGGGCAAGGCCAAAGGTGGCGGTTTGTGTATGCTGGTGAATTTGAATTTGGCCAAACATTTTATGGTACGTGAAGGGTACTGTTCCAAGGACGTGGAGATACTGACAGTGTCTTTCCGACCCTACTACCTGCCACGGGAATTTGGTCAATGCACTATTATTCTGGTGTATGCACCGGGGCCAGACTTTAAGTGCGCATCGGAACGAATCGCAGAAAGTTACAATGGAGCGTCCTCCCGTTCAGTGGATCAATCTATCCTGATTCTTGGGGATTTCAATTGATGTGACCTCGATCAGAACTCCCTCAGCTCGATCAGAATGTGGATGTTGCTACCCGTGGTAACAGGACTTTGGACAAATGTTACGGTAACATTGTACATGCTTATTTGGCGAAATGTGCTCCTGCGATCGAACGATCAGACCACAAGGTGGTCCGTCTCTTGCCTACATACAGACCAAAGGTGAAAAGGATGCCGGTTCCTTGCAAGACGGTTAAAACCAGAACGGCGGAGGATAACGAACGTTTGAAGGGCTGTTTCATATGCACAGACTGGGATGTATTTTTTGATTGGCGAATTTTATCATGTCAAAAATATTGCGGGTGGCGAAGAAAGAACTGTGCTCTGTCATCAGCAAGTGTAAACAGTCGTACAAGGATAAGATTGAAGAACAACTACACGATGGTGATGTTCGTACCGCCTGGAGGGGACACAGGCATATGATGGGCATGAATGAGAGGCTCAAGGATGGTAGATTGCCCATCAATGTTCCTGATTCCAAATTTATGGATGAATTGAGTGACTTTTACACGAGATTTGATGTTCCACAAAACTGAGTAAAATGTGAAGCTCTCTGTGAGGCTCTAGATACTCGAGCGTGTCCCATGCCGGTAATTTGTGAACCTGATGTCTTGAGGTGTTTTAGGGCGTTGAGTAAAAGGAAGGCTTGTGGTCAAGATGGCATTAAGTCTTGTATTCTGAAAGAGTGCTGTTTAGAACTTAGTAATGTTTTTACTCGATTGTTTCAGTTACTTCTAACTACTCATACTGTTCCTATTTGTTGGAAAAAGTCCATCATTATTCCCGTGCCAAAAACTGTTCACCCAAGGCAGCTCAATGATTATAGAACTGTTGCCCTTACCTCCATATTGTGTAAATGTATGGAGAAATTTATGGTGAAGTTTATAACATCAGATGTAACTCCTAAATTGGATCCTTTACAATTTGCATACAAAGCAAGACGAGGTGTTGAAGATGTCTGGCTCAGTTTACTTCATCTAATCACAAGTCACCTTGACCAGAATGGATCCTACGTTCGTGTGTTATTTTTTGATTGTTTTGTTAGATGTTTTTTGTTTTTTTTGTATACAAAATCGAGGTTCATGTAAGAGCTAACACATGGAACATGAAAACATGCACAGACACATAAAACATGCAATGAAGGGAGTGGGAGACAAGAGGGGGAGGGAGAGGGAAGCACACAAGCACAAAAACAGAAGGGAACGAGGACGTCGGTAGATCTATGGAAAGCGGAGGGCTGGGCGGGGAGGGAGAGGTACACGGTATAAAGCAAAAAAAACATTTCAGGAATTTCAGAAAAGAAGTTGGGGATTGAAAGAGGTGGATTTGGGGTGTTTTGACGGAGGTAGAAAAGATCAAGGTTTTGGATGGGGTAAGATAAGAGATGGTGGTGAACAGCTGTTTTAAAGACCTGGAGGAGAAAGATTGAAGAGAGTGTGGGAGTTTGTTCCAGAGGCGGGAGAAAAGAGGAATGAAGGAGTGAAGGTGAGCAGAGAGTCTTGATTTTGACAGTTTCACAAGAAGAGTGTTGCTGGCAGAATGCAAGGATTGTATCTTCTCAGGAAGTTGAATTCATTTGGTGTTAGCTCACGTCTGATGCGGATGTTGACCAATTCCTTACTGATCAGTGTTTTGTCATTTAATTTGATTTCTTGGTACAGTGGTTGGTGTTGTTGTTGGTGTTGGCCTGGTGCTGGCTTAGCGGTTAGGGTGCCGCGGCTTGGGATCCTAGGATCCTGGGTTCAAATCCCGGTCGATCGCTGAATTAACGCCAGGGGGGTTGACTCAGCCTGTCATCCTTCCGAGGTCGGCAAATTGAGTACCAGCTTGCTGGGATGAATGATCCCGGTGTGTACCCCGGTTTAGAATAGGTACACCTTATCCCTGCGCATCGTAAGAGCGTGACCAAGGGTTGGCGTCAGGAAGGGCATCCGGCCATAAAAACATTGCCTCAAACAGGGAACCATGATTGTCATGGGGCCCGCAAGGCTAACCCCCGCTCTAGCGGGGAAAATGGCCTTAAAACGTTCATTCATTCTTGGTACAGTTGTCTTAATGTTTGGAATAAGTCACGATTGAGAAAGGTCATTACGCTGGCATTTAAAGTGGGTGGGCCTTCAACCAGTATGGAGTCTCTACACTTGCAAGCATTGAAAAGGAAGGGGGTGCAGGTGTGTACCGATGAAAGTCATTTCTTGAACGGACTCTTTGAAAAACTGCCATCAGGGAGACGCTTTCGTGTAAGGAGGATGAAGAACATTTTCAAAAAGTCATTTGTACCATCTTTTACGTGTATCCTCCCCACACGGAATCTTGTGGTGAGGCAGTTGCCCTGAAACAACTTGCCTTCGCCTCCTGGAAGGCAAATCCAACGAAAGGAAATCTCATTTCCTTTCACAAAGCCCGAAACAAGTGTGTGTCCACCCTCAGGAGAGCCAGGAAACAATATCTCTCCACTCTCAAGACTGAACTCTCAAACCTGTCTCCCTCTTCCAAATCCTGGTGGAGTCTGGTCAAATCTGTTTCTGGTGTTTGTTCCCACTCCATCCCCTCCCTTAACTCAAATGGCTACACAGCTGACTCCACACGTGAAAAAGCTGAATGCCTCAACTCTGTGTTTGCCTCAAAATCTTGTGTCCCAACCCATCCCTCTCTGTACCCACCATACCCAGTCATACCCAGCTGCTCCTGGCCTCTGTGTCCTTCTCTCCTGGCAAGGTGGAGAAGTTTCTATCAATCCTCGACCCTGATTCTGCAACTGGACCAGACAGCATCAGCCCACAGGTCCTAAAATCCTGCTCTGCTGCTCTTTCTCTCCCTCTCTCTGTTCTCTTCACCCTCTCTTTTGCTCAAGGTGATTTGCCATCAGCTTGGAAATCAGCCAACATCACCACTTTACATAAAAAAGGTGCAAAAACAGATCCTTGCAACTACAGACCAATCAGCCTACTCCCAATTATCAGCAAAGTCATGGAATCCATCATTGCTTTGGATATCAAATCTTTCCTCTTCTCTGATGGCTTGATCTCTGATCATCAATTTGGTTTCAGACCAGGTCACTCTACTCTGGACATGCTGCTTCTGCTGTCTCAACAATGGATGGAGGTCCTCAATGCCAAACAGGAAATTAGAGCTGTCTCCCTTGACATATTACGTGCCTTTGATACGATCTGGCACCCTGCTCTACTCACCAAACTCTCCTCCTATGGTAAGGGGTGTTGCAAAACATTTTACCTTTTTTTCCCCCGAGAACCCGTTGCGGTTGTGCACGCATTCGGGGGAAAAAATGGTAAAATGTTTTGCAACACCCCTTATCCATGGAAATCTCCACGCATGGCTTGCGGACTTCCTCTCTAGTCATATTCAACATGTGGCCCTGAATGGGCTTCTCTCATCTCCCCTTCCTGTTCAGGCTGGAGTTCCCCAAGGCAGTGTTCTGGGCCCTGTGCTTTTTCTGGTCTTCATCACAGATCTCTCTGACTCCCTTGAAAATCCTCTCTATCTCTTTGCTGATGACTCCACTCTGCCGCTCCATTCCTCATCCCTCAGATCGGCAGTCTGCAGCATCCTCACTCTCTGCAGCCCTGGACAAAATCACAGACTGGTCAAACAAGTGGAACATGTCTTTCAATCCTGAAAAATCTCACATTCTTACTATGTCTCTCCGAAAAGACCGACTGGACAACCCTCCAATCTACTTTCTGAACAATCCTCTCCAAGAAGTTCTGTCACTCAAGCTTTTGGGTCTCACTATCTGCCATGATCTTTCCTGGGAAAACCACATGTCCAATCTGGCCTCCAAAGCCAGTCGCTGACTAGGCATCCTCCGTCATGCGAAGTCCTTCCTTGACACACTTGAGCTCCTCACCACATACAAGGCTTTCATCAGCAGCTCAATGGAATAGTGTTCTCCCCTCTGGGCCGGTGCTCCTGCCTCACACTTAGCTCGGCTTCACGCTGTTGAAACCAAAGCTTTCAGAATCATTGGAATCTCCCGCGATGAAGCTCACTCTTAGGGCCTTTCACTCACTCATTGCAGGCAGGTAGGTGGTGTTTCTGTCTTCTACCGACTCCTATCTGGCCTAGTTCCCCCAGCTCTCTCTGTGCTCTGTCCCCCAAATATTCCTACAGGTCGCACAAGATCCGCCAGTAACCCTCTTCTGGTGAAATTGCCAAAATCAAGACTCTGCTCACCTTCACTCATTCATTCCTCTTTACTCCCACCTCTGGAACAATCTCCCTCACTCTCTTCAATCCCACTCCTCCCTCCAGGTCTTTAAAACAGCTGTTCACCACCATCTCTTATCTTCCCCATCCAAAACCTTGATCTTTTCTACCCCCGCTAATTTCACGCCAGATTCACTTTTTGGAAATTGTGTGTACCCCGGTTTAGAATAGGTACACCATATCCCTGCTTGTCTTAAGAGGCGACTAATAGGGTTGGCGTCAGGAAGGGCATCCGGCAATAAAAACATTGCCTCAAAAAGAGAATCATGACAATTACAACGAGATATGGGCAGAGTACAGCCTGAAGTACCCCGTGGGGGACCCCACTCCCTCTTGTCAAAACTCAAGGTGGGGAACCCGATTGAAGCAAGGGTGGAAATCACTCCATTTATGACGACGAAAAGTCTGATGCCCGACGTGGAGATCGGTTTCTGAGGTTTGGGACGTGGAATGTTGGGACAATGACAGGGAGATCAGGAGAAGTGATGGAAGTATTGGTCAGAAGAAGAGTGGACATATGTTGTGTGCAGGAGACAAGATGGAAGGGAAGTGGTGTGAGAATGGTGAAGGGTAGGCAGGGACAGAAATACAAGTTTGTGTGGCAAGGGTGCCCAGAAGGCGTGAATGGTGTTGGTGTCCTGTTTTCTGAGGAGTTTGTAGACAGTGTGGTGAGTGTGACGAGAGTGAGTGAAAGGTTGATGATGGTGAAAATGATGATTGGAAAGCTCTTGGTGAACGTCATCTCGGGATATGCTACGCAGGTTGGTCGGAGCAATGAAGAGAAGGACAAGTTCTGGTGTGCAATAGAGAAGCTGATGGAAAACGTGAAAGATAAGGAAGTTGTTGTGGTAGGAGGAGACCTAAATGGACATGTAGGAAGGAGTATGGACGGTTTTGAGGGAGTTCATGGGGGTTACGGATATGGTGTGAGAAATGGATGAGGTGAAAGGATTTTGGAGTTTGCTGATGGAGCTGATTTGTTGATTTGTAACACTCAGTTCCAGAAAGAGGATAATAAGCTTGTTACATACACGTCAGGTGGGTCGACGACAACCGCTGACTACCTGATGGTGCGTAGGCGAGATAGGGGGCACCTGCGGGACACAAAGGTGATCCCGGGGGAGGAGGCTGTTTCACAGCACCACTTGGTTGTCTGCGACATAAGGTTGAAAGGTGCGAGGAGAGCTCGGCGGGTGAAGTACCAATGAAGAATGAAGGTGTGGAGGTTGAAAGAGGTGACAGTGAGGGAGGCATTAAAAGAGAGGCTGAGTATGGTAGAGGATGATGTGGTTGAGCTTGAAAGTGGTTGGATGTCAATGAAAGAAAGTCTGTTGGGAGCCGTTGGTGAGGTATGTGGATGGACAAAAGGACCACCGAGGCGCTGGGAAACATGGTAGTGGGATGATGAAGTTGGAAAGAAGATTGACGAGAAGAGGAAGAAGTTCAAGGAGTGGCAGAAGGCGAAGGGTACGGGGGCAGAAAAGGAAGAGCATGAAAGTTATAAGGCAGCCAAGAAGGCTGCAAAGAAAGGTAGCAAAGGCGCAGGAGGCATGTCGGAAAATGTTAGGATAACGTTTGGATTTGGAAGAGGGTCAGAGAGCGGTATTCAGGATGGCAAAGCAGATAGCAAAAGAGAGGTGTGATGTGATGGGGGTGAGTTGCTTGAAGGATGAAGTGGGACAAATCGTTGTGGACCCAGATGGAATTAAAGGAAGATGGAAGAGATATATGGAAATACTGTTGAATGCAGAGAATGAATGGGATGGCAACATAGAGAACTCAATTCAATGTCGGAGTGAACTCAATTCAATGTACAATGTGCGCTGAGTGGGTTCATCAAAAATGTAGTGGTTTGAGAGGGTCATTAACCAGTGTGGCAGCTACATTCAAGTGTAAGGTGTGCACAGATGGAGCTGCAGATGGAGGAAATGTTGAGTTGGATCTTGGAGACAGCATGAAGCTGGATGGTGTGAAAACATTTTGTTACCTAGGAGACATACTGAATGGAGAAGGTGGATCAGACTCGGCAACGGTTGCTAGAGTGAGATGTGCATGGAAGAAGTTTCGGGAACTGAGTGGCATGCTGACGAGGAGGGGAGTGTCGTTGAAGCTGAAGGGAAAGGTGTATGCTGCATGTGTGAGAAGTGTTATGATTTATGGGAGTGAGACATGGGTAATGAACGTAGAGCAGCAACGAAGGCTGGAAAGGATGGAAATGCGAATGGTTCGGTGGATGTGTGGAGTATTGTTGAGAGAGAGGAAGCCAAATGATGAATTGCGAAAGATGATGGGATTAGAGCCTGTGATAGATGCTGTGAAGAGAAACAGTTTGAGATGGTTTGGTCATGTGTTGGTGAAGGATGAAAGTGACTGGTTGAGAAGAGTGATGGAAATGAATGTGGAAGGAAGTAGAGGACGGGGAAGACCGAGAAAGACTTGGCTAAAGATGGTCGAAGAAGAAATGCGGGCCAGGAGGTTAACAAGGGGAGATGCAGAAAATAGGGCAAAATGGAGAACATTGTCATGGGGACCGCAAGGCTAACCCCCGCTCTTGCAGGGAAAATGGCCTTTTAAAATGCCTGTTGTTGTGTTGTATTCACTTTTTTGAAATACTGTACCAACTTCCTTCCTGGAAGTCCATGCAGTGTCCTTGTGTTTTATACTTCTCCCACCTCCCCCCCCCCCCCCATTCCCACACCTGCTCCCCCCAAGCCCTCTCCCTCCCTCAGATCTCCGGATGTCCCTGCTCTCAAATGTTGTGTTTGTGTGCTTCCCCTTCTCTCCCCATCTTGTCTACCACTCCCCTTATTATATACTTTGTGTGTCTGTTTGATTTTTTGTGTGATAAATGTTAGCTCCTTCACGAGCCTCAATCCTGTAGATATATATATATATATATATATATATATATATATATATATATATTTATATATATATATATATATATATATACATATATATATATATATATATAGACTTGGCATTTAATATGGAATATTTTTTTTGTGGGGGTGAACTTACTTTTCAAGATGACTTAGAACCAAAAGTTCATTGGAATTATGTTGAAATTATTCTAGATTTTGTTAATGTGACGTTTAAAAGAAACAAAAACCACATTTGACATTTCGAAGCAAATAAATTGATCCTCAAAAGTGATGTAAACTGATATCGAACTCAATTCACGGACAGTACTGTGTTAAACTTCTGTACGTTTTCCAGAAGTATCTCTTTATTTTGCACATTAACCAAAAAAAAATTCAACAAAAACAAAAGCTAAATTATGACTGGGATTACGGACAGTAAAATTACAGTTCAGTACTTCGTGTAACCCCCACGAGCATTCAGCAGAGCACGTACATGTTGAGGCATGCTGTTCATGAGATTTGCCAAGGTTTGGACAGGAATCGCTTGCCATGCAGTGACAATAGTCTGCTGCAATTCATGCACAGAGGTCGGCTGCTGGTCCAAGTTGTCGATTTGATGCGTTAATTCTGCCCACAAGTTCTCTATCGGATTCATATCCGGGGACATGGCAGGCCACTCCATATGCTCTCCACCACGTTCAGCAAGAAAGTGTTGGATCATGCGAGCACGATGAGGCCGTGCATTGTCATCTTGGAAGACAAAATTTCCTCGAAAGGCTGCATGAGCAAATGGAAGCAATGTTTCTTCCAGAATGACCCTGTAATTGAACTGGTTCAGGTTTCCATTCAGAACAACCAGGTCAGTTTTGCCCCCTGCATGAAAAGCAGCCCAAACGGTCACCCCACCACCTCCAGCTTGGACTCTTGGCACTATACAATCTTCATTGTGGGCTTCATGCACTTGTCTGCGCACTCGGACGCGGCCATCTTGACGATAGACCAGAAATCTAGACTCGTCACTGAAGGTCACGTGATTCCAGTGTCCTGGCTGCCATTGACGGTGCTCTCTGGCCCACTGCAATCGGCGCTGGCTGTGTTGTCTGGTCAGGCGTGGCTTTCTCAGGGGACGCCTGGCACGATAGCCTGATTGAACCAGTCGTTGGTTGACTAGCCTTCTGGATACAGGCACATTTGTCAGTTGATGCCACTCAGCCCTACGCCGATTAGCTGACTTGGTACGGCCATTGCAGACTAACCGGTGCAGCTGGCGATCATCTCTCCTTGTGGTTCTGCGTGGACGTCCTGGCCTCTGTATTGGAGTAGGGACACCCATCTGAGCATTTCGTTTCAGGATCTTTGACACCTGACCTTGAGTGATGCCATACTGCTGAGCAATAGCACGCTGTTTCATGCCAGAATTTCGTAAAGCCACCACTCCATGACAAACAGCATTGTCAAGTTGACGGACCATCTCCAGAGGAAGCGGCAATAACTTTTGTAGACGTGCAGCAGTTGTTTTCCACTAATACAGAATACAACAATCCTTGTATACCCGATTGTGAAGCCAATCGTCAAATGTACCTGTCCTTACATTTTGTCATGCCACCTGTGATATAATCCTGTTATTGACTTCTTGCTGCGAAAGACATTCAGTGACATGGTTCTTTCAACAAAGACATCACCGAAGGGTAAAAAAAACTCACCAGATTGATATACTGAGTTCAGAAAGTAAGCCCAAGTCAAGAAAAAAAAATATTCCATATTAAATGCCAAGTCTGTATATATATATATATAATTAATATTCCGAGCCATATTGCTGTTTCGTCAAACTTCCATATTTTATATCATTTTATTTTGTTTTCTTATTCCCTCTGTGTTTTGTTTTATGATGGTTAACTAACAGTGTAATAATTCTTAATTGTCAGTGTTTTAATTTTTAATTGTAAAACAGTGTAATCAAATAATAATTTCCCTGAATATGGGACAATAAAGATTTTCTATTAATTTCTCTTACCCTGTAAAATGTAAGGTTGATGTGGGTGTTCCACTTCCAACATCGAGTGGTCAGATAAATTCCACTTCAACATTTTTTTTCTATTTGTATGAGAGATATGTGGTACTCATCTCATTTTAAAAGTCGAGGACATTTTTTGAATATCTTGGGACCTGGACATATTTTAAGCTAATTATTGCTCGTACCTACACGAGAAAATGGCCTTAAAACGATCATTCATTCATTGCTCGTACCTACTGCAAATAACAACTAGAACGAGTAATCAAAGATTGCACACCTTCACCCGGACTTGGTTTGTGTGGTTTTATATTATGTATTTTATAGGCGCACTCTCATTCTAATTGTACATACTTTATAGATGTACTCACATTCTAATTGTACATACAGAGTGGCCACAGTCTCTCTGCATAATAGTGTGTCCTCTTACTTAATTACCCCCGCCACCAAAGGTGGATGGACGTTATGTTTTCACCCCTGTCTGTCTGTCCGTTTGTTTGTTTGTGAACAAAATATCTCGAAAAGTTGTGGACGGATTCGAACGAAATTTGGCAGAGAGGTAGCGTATGTGACAAGGAGAAAATGATTAGATTTGGAGAAGATTCGGATCGGATCAGGCTACTAGAATTTTAAAAGTGATTCTTCACCATTGGGAGATCGGGTCAAAAACGATACATAGCGGGATATCTCAAAAGGTTGTGGACGGATTTGGACGAAACTTGGTGGACCGGTTGGATGTGTGAGAAGGACTAATCGATTAGATTTTGGTGAAGATCTGAATATGGATTAGGATATGAGAATTGTTTAATTTTTAAGTGATTCTTCACCATTGAGTGATCAGGCTAAAACCAACATATAGCAGGATATCTCAAAACGTTATGGTATGATTTGGACGAAACTTGGTGGACAGGTTGTATATGTGACAAGGAAGAATCGATTCAATTTTGGTGAAGATCCGAGCCGGATCCGGCTGGTATAATCTTTTAAGTGATTCTTCACCATTGGGAGATAGGGACAATAGCAGGATATCTCAAATATATATACAGCATATATATATATCCTGCTATGTATCGATGATATATATATATATATATTGTTGTGGATATGAGGATTGTGTTTTTTTTATTGTGTTTTTTTTATTACTGCTTTATTCTGGACCCTCCTGCCTCCAGTCTGTGTATAAAGGTCAAAGGGCGTTCCCGTAATTAATTCAATAAAACATACACGAAGGACACCATATATCCCTGTTCAGTAGTTATATCCTTATTCTGTGTATTAGGCTAAGGCTTTGTCTTCCATTAATTTGACACTCCATTGCACTGCATTAAATAAAGTAGATCCCTCCGACATGACATCTTCAAAGTGCCAGGTTTGCCAGGTTTGCTGCAATTGCCAACTGCATTTGGGCGGTTTTCTTCGTTCGCCATTGCTGCCCTTTGGCTGGGGCTAGCTCGAATCGCCCCAAAACCACCATTGGCCACGAGGTAAGGTCGGGAAAGAAGGGCGTGTCTCCACCTCGTCATAGAGGGGAGGAGTGAACCAGCCCTTGCCGACCAACCCAGAACGAGGGGTTGGCTTTAGAGGGCGGAGAAAGAACGTTTGGGGGAGGTTCGCAAAAGGGTCAAGGGTGGGGCTTATATAACCCGAGGAAGATGCCCCCAGAGAGAGTGGAGTAGGGAGGAGATCAGAACACAGACAAGCCTGAAGAGAGTCCTGGAGTTTGTGAGAGAGGGAGAGAGAACCCGTCACGCCAGACCCCCCACCAGCAGCGTTGGCTCCACCAAGCAGCTCCGACCCGTTACAGCGCGCACACGACAGGATCGGTGGCATCGGCGGCCGTCGAGGTCCAGCCCGACGTCCCGTGCGGGATCAAGCTCCAGCCAGCTCCGTGCCTTCCTCCCCCTCCAGCCACCCACCTCCTGTCATTCCTGCCTGCAATTTCCTCATTCATGTACGTGAGTTTGTTCTGTTTGTCTTGTCCCTGGGTTAATTAAGACTGTAGGTAAGCTAGCATTGCACTGTGTCTCCTTGATTCCTTCTGTCTTTATTTTATTATCTTTCCTTCTTCCTTGGTTTCTTTGGTCCTGTACATAGTAATAAATTATATTCGTATTGCAAAACCTTTTTGTCTTCTTCTTCTCCTTCACATCCATGTCGCTTTTGTCTTTTCCATATTGAATATCTGTGGCGCGATTTTGGCCAACGTTCAGGAATCGGGTTAGTCGGGGTAACTGTTAGGGCCGCGGCGCCATCCGCTCGGCAAATTAACATCTTATCCGCGGTCCGTAACAATTGGTGCCAGGAGCGAGAACGGACCTGAAGCGCTTCGTGCGCTCAAATTACGAGTGGGCCGAAATTTGTTTTGTAAAATCTTAAATTGAACATCGTGCCATGGATAGTCAAGGCGATCGGATGCAGGTGGGTGAGCTAGAAGAGGGGTTAGGGGTAACCCAGGACGAGAGGGAGGAAATGGAGGAGAGAAATGAGGAGGTGGTTGAGGAGGTATCAGGTGCACAAAATGGCGCTCTCGCGCACGTGGTATCAGACGCACAAAGTGGCAGCTCGCACGAGCGCGGGGTAGCCGTGCCCGCTGCACAAATAGGGGGAATTGATGTGCGGGACCTCATGGCGCAGATTAATGCAGCCATACTAATGGCGAATATGGGGCTAGAAGCCAAAATGGGAGAAATGGGGGGCCAAATCGGAGAAATGGGGGGCCAAATGGGAGCAATGAGGGACGAAGCAAGGGGTACCAGTGAACGGTTAGACAATAAATTTGAGGGGTTAGACAATAAATTTGAGGGGTTAGACAACGGTATAAAAGAGGTGAAAAATGGGTTAACGGGGGTGGAAAATAGAATGGCTGCCCAGGAGAATCAGATAGAGGGGGTGAAAAATGGGTTAGAGGGGTTAGAAAACAAGATGGAAAACAAATTGCGGGAAATAGGGGAGCAATCGGCCCGGGAAATTAAACAAATGGGAGAGCAGATAGAGGAGGTGAAAATCGGGGTAGAAACCAAAGTGGATGCCCAAAGGGATGAATTAGGACAGATGAGGGCGGCATCCACAAAAGAGATGGAGGAGATGAAGGAGGAAATACGACGAGGTGTAAGCGAGGAGGTCTCGGGGGTACGCGAGGAGGTAAAGCAAGGTGAGAAGCGTATGGAGAAAGAGGTGAGGAATAATACAGCAAAGTTACAAGGGGGCATAGAGGATCTGACGAGGGGAGTAGAACAGCTGACGGTGGGACAGAAGGAATTAGTGGAGCAAGTGGAAAAGAACACTGCGGTACTAGGAGGGTTAAAAGCGACACAGAAAGAACTAAAAGACGACTTGATAGCGACGAAGAGGGAATGTCAGATGGTACATGAGGGACTGACAACGAGGTTGGACGAGGTGACAGAAGTAATGGAGACGAAGGACCGGGAGGTGAGGACGCACATAGAAACGGTTAAGGTGGCGTTAGAGGAAGAGATGGAGGGGGCGCACCGGGAAATGAAGGAGGTAAAGGAAAAATTAGAGGAGGTGGAAGAAGGGGTGATTGAAATTAAGAAGAGACGGAGGGAAACTAAGAGGGAGATAAAGGAGGAGGTGATGGAATATGTGCGAGGTCAGTGCTCAAATCGTGATGGTGTGCTCGCTGACCAAATAAAGAGTTTGCAGGTGGCGAAGGAGGTGCAGAGACGAGGTGCCAAGGTGAGTGGCGATATATTCGGAAATGTATATGATGTGAGGGGAGCTTCAGTCGGCTTGGGGGTTGATGTGGATCCAGGTGTTCGTGAGAGGCCGTTGGTGAAGTGTGCGACAGGTACTGAGTGCGAAGGAGGAGGTGTGCGAGAATGTCCGACTATGGGGTGTGTGAGGAAAAAGTGCGTGCCGAGGAGTGAGTGTGCTGTCGAGAGTGAGTTGGTCATAGCGCGTGTGCGAGGGGGCACATGGAAGCGCGGAGTGGGGAGTGTTACAGAGGATGTAACGAGAGAGTGTACACCTGTGGTGAGTGTTACGGAGGGAGTAACGAGAGAGTGTGCACAAGAGGATGCCCGAGAAAGGTGTGTAACAGACGGGTGCATGAGGAAAGAGTGCGCTGTCAAGAGTAAGGGAGAATGCACACCTGTGGTGAGTGTTACGGAGGGTGTAATGGGAGAGTGTGCGCAAGAGGATGCGCGAGAAAGGTGTGTAACGGACGGGTGCATGAGGAAAGAGTGCGCTGTCAAGAGTAAGGGAGAATGCACACCTGTGGTGAGTGTTACGGAGGGTGTAAAGGGAGTGTGCGTGAGAAAGGTGTGTAACGGACGGGTGCATGAGTACAGAGTACGCTGTCAAGAGTAAGGGTGAATGCGCGACCGAGTGTGGTGGGAAGAGTTGTGAGAGTGAAACGGAGCGTGAGTTGGTTGTGGCAGGTGAGAGAGGATGTACACCGGGAATGGAAGGATGCACACCTGGAATGGTAGAGCGTGTGTGGGAATGCACACTGGAATTGGTAGTGAGGCACGTGGTTGGTGTGCAAGTGAGAGCACACCTGTGGTTGTCACAGAGGAGGTGACCGAGGAGGGGGCGCGAAGAGGTGTGTTGGTGAGGTGTGCGAACGACGAGTGTGTGCAAAGGTGTGCGGTGGTCAGGTGTGTGACCAAGTCTGTAAGCGGAATGAGTGTACCTGGGTGTGTCAGGGAAGGTGCAATGACAAAGAGCATGGAGACGGCTGGATGTATGAGCAAGGAACGGGCTGCGGGGTGTAAGCATGCGAATGGAGCATCGACGCTAACCGGGTTAGCGGTTAGAATGACGTTTAGCCGAATCAGGCCCTCGGTGCGTGCCGGGCTTCGCGTGCCGTGAGGACCAGCGGGGATCCGAACCACGGCGGTTTCGAAAGAACCGCCGTACGCGATCCACGCTGGGCCTCGCTCGGAACGGTCGCGTCCGAGCTCCGCCAGGCGGAGCGGGCGGTCCGGTTGGAAGGGCCGACACAGCGAACCCTTCTGGTTGCCGCGCTCCGGCCGGCCGAGATTGGGGCATCGGACGGTCCCGTGCCCCGATGGTGCGTGGAATCTCGGGCCGAGTAGACCGCTTTCCCTGCACCGAATGCCGGACGGACCCATCCGCTGGCAACGAACCACCCGCATCCATTGCTCGGCTTTACGAAGCAGAGCTTTGGAAACGAATTGGCGCACCGAGAGGATCTAGTGAGTAGACGGGTGATGATGATAGTGGTTTGGACCCGAAATTGAAAAGCAAAATTTGATGATTGGCAAAGGATTGGCAGAGTGATGATTGGTAGTGATTGGCAAATTTTTGATTGGTTGAAATTTGGTGTGCAAAATTGGTAGTGGAAGATACCCGATGTGGTGGGATGGCAACTCTGCCATCTCTCACAGCGGGGGCAAAGGAGCACTAGTTTTATGGGGTTTATGGCAGTGATAACTAGCCCGGGAGGGTTAGGATATAATGATAGGGACCTAGAGAAGATGACCTTAGGTAACGTTAAGGTTAGGTAGTGACAATGATACCTGTAGTGGGCACGCAGGTAGATTAGTGTGGATGATAATGACGTGGTATGTGCTTAGTTTAAAGGGAAGACGGGGAGCACTAAGTTAGCAGGGCAACAGGTAGATTAGATGATGCCGTGTGTTTGAGGATCGAAAGTGTTTTGAGCAGGGTATGAGTAAATGATTGTGATTGTGAGTTGTATTGTGATTGCACAGGTGTGCAACTGAACAGGTGTATGGAGCAGTGTTTGAGTGAGTGATAGTGATGTGTATTGTGCTGACCAAATGGTCCATGAAGGAAGGAGGGTGCAGGTGGCACCAGGTGTGATTGCACAGGTGTGCAACAACAGGTGAATGAAGAACAGGTGTATGGAATAAATGGTCTGGAGTATAGGAATGGATGGTCGTGGAGTGAGTATGGTGGAAACTGTGGAGTGGAGTGGATGGTGCGAAGGTGTGGATGGGGGAAAGGAGGATGGACCCCATCACGAATACCCGGGGAGGGTCGTGTAAGAGTTAGGTAGAGGGTACAGGTAAATTGTGGTTGGATATTGGCATCTGTGGTGCGTGGTGGAAGAATGGTATTTGGATGGGTGCATTAGTGTTGTGGAAATGGCTGGGCATGTTGCCTGTTAGTGTGTGTAGTTGGTTTGGGCACTCCACCACTGTGAGGATGTCGGCCAGGTGAGGCCGCAGGTGGGCTCTGGGAGCCGGTAGAGTTGTTGTGGATGGGGCCCGAGGATCCGGAGGACGGACCCGGGTAGCCCAGTGCCAGAGGGCACCAAGGGGTGACAGAGCCAGGAGGGGCCTTCCCCATTTAGATAGGTTAGGGTGAGGAGCTAGGTAAGCTCGAGTGGCAACTACAGTGGTGGAGGTGTGCAGGTGGGTAGACCTGCTGGGAGAGCTGCACGACCCAGCCCGGAAATTGTGCAAGAGCACAGGGAGTTGCATCGTGGGAGTGAGACCCCAAATTGAGAAGCACCACAGTTTGGTCAATGGGAATTGGTTTTTAGAACCCATAGTGTAAGTTGGCCAATGGATTGGCAGGGAAAGACCCCGGGTAGTGTAAAGTGAGTTAAAGTCAATTAGAAGGTAGTTAGGATTAAGATCTCCTCGCACCATCTACATCCACTCACCTGAGGTGGCGTAACTCCACACCATGCCATGTTTTATTATTTTTATTGTGCAGATGTTTGGATTGTGAGACGCATCATGACGTGGGTGTGACATTGTGCTGTGTTCCATCTCTTCCTCCTTATGAGGATTGATGATGAATTGGGTGATGGCAAATTTTGGTTAGAGGGATTGTGGAGACGAATTTGGTATAGGGGAAATATGGGGAAGACGTGACAGTAGTGACGAATTTGTAAAGGTGTAGATTTTGTAAATATGGGGTAAGGGCAAGGGTAGAGTAGGTGACAGGGGGGGTGATGTACGGTAGGGATGAGCTTTCTCACTTCGCTCTCCGTACGCACTTCGCCTTGCATTGCCTTGTTTGATGTGTACCCTTGAGACCTTACCCCTCGCTCATCTGTCTTTTCCCCCCTTGTCTCCCACATGAGGACCGTGCGCCACTGGGCGCCGAGGGGAGCGTGCGAGAGTCCGCCATTGTGCGCCTGAAACTCCCGGAACCAGCTGTCTGCATCGATGCACCACCTTATGGACCACATGTCTGTGGCCGAGCACCACTTATGGACCCCATGGGTTGGGGCAAGGCCCCTCTGCTGGAACCGGCCATGAAGGCCCGAGATCTTGCTGGCGGACCTTGGCCACAGGGCACCTATGCCCCACAGGTGAACCACACTAGTCGGCCCTGTGGGCCATAAATAAATAAAAACGGACACGTTTGGTGCATTTTATTTTATGTGCAAATAGGCCGCCAGCAAAGAAGATGACAACATCAGGAAGATAGCAATAGCCAGCAGAGGGAGCCAAAGAGCAAGAGACCACCAGCAGGGTTTGTTGGTTTTATTTTTTATTGAACAGTGATGACTGTGCACCGATTGGTGCTTGATGGTGCTTTGGTGCGTTTTGGGGTGCTTTCATGGTGCATCGATGCAGAGCAGACTGTCTCCCCCCCCCAAAAAGAACGATCACAGGTCCTGGGTTGCGTTTTGTAAATAAAGTAGTCATTGTAAATAATGCGCCCCCACCGTAAATGTATAGTTTGAAGACAATCCGCAATTCGGTTAGCTGTGGGCGTGAGTGTTAGGTAGGGTGCAATGGAGCAGTGGGACATACTTATTTATGTTTTAAAACTGTCACACTCAGGGTCAGGTTAAATGTAGAGGGAACTACACCTACGTGCCACACTAAAAGTTAAGGTAAGAGGCCCGGGAAGTGCCTAAGGGGAGGAGGGTGCAGTGTTGTGGATATGAGGATTGTGTTTTTTTTATTGTGTTTTTTTATTATTGCTTTATTCTGGACCCTCCTGCCTCCAGTCTGTGTATGAAGGTCAAAGGGCGTTCCCGTAATTAATTCCATAAAACATACACGAAGGACACCATATATCCCTGTTCAGTAGTTATATCCTTATTCTGTGTATTAGGCTAGGCTTTGTCTTCCATTAATTTGACACTCCATTCCACTGCATTAAATAAAGTAGATCCCTCCGACATGACATCTTCAAAGTGCCAGGTTTGCCAGGTTTGCTGCAATTGCCAACTGCATTTGGGCGGTTTTCTTCATTCGCCATTGCTGCCCTTTGGCTGGGGCTAGCTCGAATCGCCCCAAAACCACCATTGGCCACGAGGTAAGGTCGGGGAAGAAGGGCGTGTCTCCACCTCGTCATAGAGGGGAGGAGTGACCCAGCCCTTGCCGACCAACCCAGAACGAGGGGTTGGCTTTAGAGGGCGGAGAAAGAACGTTTGGGGGAGGTTCGCAAAAGGGTCAAGGGTGGGGCTTATATAACCCGAGGAAGACGCCCCCAGAGAGAGTGGAGGAGGGAGGAGATCAGAACACAGACAAGCCTGAAGAGAGTCCTGGAGTTTGTGAGAGAGGGAGAGAGAACCCGTCACGCCAGACCCCCCACCAGCAGCGTTGGCTCCACCAAGCAGCTCCGACCCGTTACAGCGCGCACACGACAGGATCGGTGGCATCGGCGGCCGTCGAGGTCCAGCCTGTCGTCCCGTACGGGATCAAGCTCCAGCCAGCTCCGTGCCTTCCTCCCCCTCCAGCCACCCACCTCCTGTCATTCCTGCCTGCAATTTCCTCATTCGTGTACGTGAGTTTGTTCTGTTTGTCTTGTCCCTGGGTTAATTAAGACTGTAGGTCAGCTAGCATTGCACTGTGTCTCCTTGATTCCTTCTGTCTTTATTTTATTATCTTTCCTTCTTCCTTGGTTTCTTTGGTCCTGTACATAGTAATAAATTATATTCGTATTGCAAAACCTTTTTGTCTGCCGTGACTTTGGTGATTTTGGTGACTTTGGTGACTGCCGTGATTTTGGTGCCGTGACTCGGATGCAACAGAGCAGGGACAAGCGAGGTGAACCCTGAACGACCGGAGGGGGGCTGCCTGAGGCCGGCGCCGGCACGCTGATTTGTTTTAAGGTGAGCATTGTTTTATATCAGAGGGCTATTTTTCCAAATTCGTACCTCCCTCCCTCGAACGGGCACAGTCCGTTTCCCTTGTCACCTGCACTGCCTGCACTCCGAACAGAAATTGTAAGTAAAGGCTAATTTTCAAGCCTTAGAATGACGAGCCTTTGTTAAATTCACCAGGATAACGTTAAGAGGGTAACGGGTAACGCTAAGGGTAGAATTTGCGCAGGATATCAGTAAGGATAATGTTCAGTAAGGATAACGTTACAGTTAACAAGGAGGATGGGGAAATGTGAGGTCGGACAGCCATAAAAGCTGCGCCGGTGACCGAGAACTTTCCAGGAAGGAACAGCCCAGAGACAAGATGGGGTATGCCATTGCATGCCAGGGAAAGAAGGGCTGTGGCTAACGTAGAGGGCCAAAGGAACATGGCCAGGAAAAGGGAAATGCGCAGGTACCAGGTAGGCTTGACAAGAAGGTAGTGACAACTACGAGGTCAAGCCAGGAAGCTCGAGACTAAGCTCTAGACAAGAGGGCAGGAAAGTTGCTGAAGCTGTAGGGACAGAGGAAGCAAGCAACAGAAATCCAGATAGAAACAAACCAGGACCAGGTGAACAAGAGAAAATAAAAAGGCTCACAGCAAGGGGCCAGGTAACCACAGGTAGGAAGGACAGAAGTGGTTTTTGAAATATTGAAAATTTAAGCATTACAGCTGTAGTTTATTGAAGCTACAAGGACAGAGGACAATTAAGTAAGCAGTTAAGCAAGCAAATCAGCGGCTAATGCCGCTCGTCCAAAATCCGGACCAAGACCCCGCGACAGGGGAGGTAGCTACCATGCCTCTACCCCCCCCAAGCCCTGAGCCCTGTCCCCGGGCCACAGGCGCCACCTCTCCCACCCTCGCCCCTGTTTCCCCAGGGGTTAGACCCCCAGAAAACTAGACCAGCCGCCCCTCAGGTTCACCTTAGCCCGGGCAATCCATTTAGAGGACAAGAAGTTAGGGGGGCGGACAGCGGGGTCGCGCCTCCAGAAGGGCTAGGAGTACTGTACCCCTCATTGGAAGGGTTCACGGAATCGGAGAACCCACAGCCTACAATCGGGATGTGTCCCTTAAAAACCATAGGACTGAGAGCGGGGGGACCCATTAACATCAGGGTACCCTGGAGAGAATCAGATTTGGCGTCTATGCAGGAGCGGGTGAGAGCCTTGCTGGCCGACGAGCCCGGTCAGATACCGGAATTTATGCGTTTGTGGATACACGATACAGGCGCAGATTGGCGGGACGTCTGCCACATGGGGAAGGCTGTATTGCCCGCGCGGGTGTGGGACCAGGCCAAAATACACGCACGCTGGCCAAATGTAGCACCAACCCCGGCCCAAACCGTGGCCCAGACCCTCGCCGATTGGGATGCCCTTGTCGACCTATTGTTGACCGGGGTATACACCGCACTGATGCCAGCCGCACTGATGCCAACCGACCAATTAGTTGAAGCGGCCGAGCAATGTAACATGGGCGACGATAAGAAGGCCGATGTGAAGGACGACATGTTGTAAATGCTTGTCCAGGAACCCACAAGGGCCCCCTCCCCAAAACTGGAACATGCAGGGGCCCCCTCCACAGCCGCAGAATTGGGCCGTGCAAACCACTCCCCCAAGACCTGAGCTCAGTCCCGGGGCTCTAGGCAACACCCCAACACCCCCGCCCTGCCTTCCCTTTCCACCTCAACCCACCCCGTCCAACCCGTCCCAAAAAATCCTTTTTCCTTGAATGAGAGACGTAATATGAATGAACAAAGATTGTACATGGGAGTGACTGGAGGAGGGGCATGATGTGAGTCGATCTGATTTTCGCGCGAAGTCTGGGAGACTCACTGGAATACGAATGAGGAATGAATGTATATTGGGATATTAATTGACGTGTGTATCTGGCCAATGTATTTGTCTGTATGACGTATGCAAAGCAGAGGGTTTCGGTGTGAAGCTTTGTAAGTGGTCTGCTTGACGTGCGGAAAACCCAGGCCGGGAATGTCGATTTTAGCGTCTATCCGAGGGACCAGGTGAGGTCCTTAACTGAGTCCGGATTTTCATTTGTTTGGGAGTGTTTGGGAGCGATTTGATATAAATCGGGCCAGGAGAGCACTCGGAGGAACGTTGACATGAAGTGGTTTCTTGGAGATGGTCACAAGATGGGCTGCCTTTGTCTTTCGAGTGGCAGTCGAGCAGAAATTTGGAATTTGTTGAACTAAATTCAGAATTTGAATCGAAATGTGTGTTTGACTTGAATTAAAGAGTTCATTCAATGGCAGATTGAAGAATTCAGTCAATTCAACTGAATTCAGAAGTTGAATTTAGAATACGGAGTTTGCCCAGAGTGCAGGTGATAACCTGCCTACTCAAAAAGGGATGTGCCCCGCACGGTGAGAGGTCCGTGAATGGTTGGCAAAGGGTTTCTTGAATTTAATGGCAGGAATTATGCGATTAACGATTATATTGTGTATTGATGACTTGTGGATTGTATGAGTATATCCCCGAGGCCAATGTGACCTTGTGAGTCAATGGGTCGTGTAAAGAGAAAGATTACAGTTTGCTGGTGTGAAATTATGTCATGGTGTGAAATGCGGTCAGAGAAAGAAATACACACCTTTGATCTGGAGAGAGAGCGGAGGTTGTGGTTTCATGTCTGTTTGTCTGTCTGTGGAGTTATATTTCAGGATATATATATTATTATTATTATTTTTTCCAGGATATTCAGGATATTTCAGGATATTTCAGGATTATATTTCAGGATGAGGCATGGATTTCAAGGAGGAGGTGTGTGCCCTGAGAAGATTGTGGGTCGCAAATTGGGCACTCTGGGTGGGCACTGGGGGCTGCAGTTGTGTGTGCACGCAGGAGAGTGCAGTTGTGTGGGCGCGAGGAGGTGTGTTGATGAAGTGTGCAAACGAGGAGGGATGTGCGAAAGGTGTGCACCAGGTAGAGAGGGTGCTGCATTGTAAAGCACGCCTCCCATGGAAGTTCCTGGGCGGATTGTGACGGTTGTTTGATTCGTAGAAGTTGGCATTTTGCGATGTGGAGCCTCAATAATGGTCGCTTGTCTGTCCGGATGTGGAGTTCTTGCAGAGGCGGGGATGTCGCCGGACTTGTATTAGTTGTGGGATGAAAGCGCTGGTTACCCCAATTCGACGTTTGTACCACCTTTCTCCGTTTGAAGTTTGACCTTTTGAAGTTCATTTGACCTTTGTTCGAGATGTGCAAGGGAAAGAGGTCAGAGGTAATTCACTAACCTTGGAAGAACGACAGGCTGAGTCAGTCTACTGGGTGTTGCTTTAACGGCAGGATATAGAACTTAAATCTAGAGAGAATATCGGGACATATGCTGTATGTATGTAATTAGTGAACAGAGAATATCGGGACATATACTGTTGATTAAAACTGAAATCATGTACGTAATTAGTGAACAGAGAATATCGAGTTCTGTTTTTGTTGTTGTGATTGTCGTTGACGTCTCAAAAGGTGATTCAGGGGACTCAAGAAATAAACAGATTTCCGGTGCCGACCGGAAGCGTCAGGTACAGTATGCTTTGTATTTAATTTAACCGGGTTGAGTACAGTGACGTGTTTGATCGAGCTCTGGGGATAGTCATGTTAAATGGAGGACATTTGGGAGGATGAAGAGATGCAAGTAACATGGATTAAGTTGTGGTATCAAGAGGTGGGTGCCTAGGTGTATTGTGGTTATTATAACTTGCTGATTATGGGGGGCGCACCGAGTACAGATCGGGTTGCATGGTGGAGCAGGCATGCATGGAGCGTGGAGCTTGGAGCATGCATGGAGCATGGAGCAGGGTGGAACACCCCGTGTGGTTGGAGGTTGCAATTGCGTGAAATGCAGTGAACATGCCCGATTTTTGGCTTTGCGAGGCTCCGGATAGAAGTTGGCATTTCGATACTGTGGATTATATTGTGCCTGTCTGGAGAGGTGATGTCCTGTGCTGAGGCTGGTGACACGCCTCTGTTATTTGTCTGTCTGTCTGTCTGATTGTAAGTCAGTGGTACGATCCTATGGAGGGCTAATTGAGTGCTCAGGCGTCATTGCTCCATGGAGGCAAGTACTGTGTACCTTGGGCCGAGTTGGGCCCAGGTACTCATGGGAATGGATCAAACCCACAAGGAAATTCAGTCGCTGAGGTTGCCAGAACTGAAAATCGAACTCTGGGCTTCTCAAATGGTCACAAAATTTGGACATGGGATGTAAGGTCAATGAATCGGGGAAAGGTAGATGTAACAAAGAGAGATGGACAGGACAACAATGGAGTTTATATGGACTGGTTTGGGGCAGTTTCAATCTGACGATTACAGAGTGTTTTGTTCTGTTCACGAAACATGTAAAATTCATGGAGTTGAAGTGATTTGCAAGAAGACAGCAGAGTCAGTACTGGGATACAACCTCGTCCAGGGGTTTTGGTCCAGCCTGCAAGGAGTCCAGGGGTTTGTTTCAGGGGTTTTGGGGATGTTTTTGGATGCAAAAATGGGATGCTGTGCTCATCTGGATGTAGAATTGTAAATACTGACTACTAGCAGATATATCCATCAAGGACGGGGGATGATGTGCAGTGCGATTGGGTAGGAGGTAAAGGCCATAAAACACCAAACCCATGAGGAACGAAATAAATGGAGACGTCGACAATCACATGATGGTTGGGATTGAAGAACAACCTACTGGGATTTCATGATGTCATCCGGCATGGTGAATGCGTTGATAAAAGTCTACTTTTGACTGGACCAAACGAGATCAAAGTTGGAAGTAAATCTAGATACATAAGGTGTGAAATATAGCATAAATAAGCTATAGGTAATGGAAATATGGCAGTGTAAGCTCGCTGAGGAAGAGTTACCTGTAGTAGAGGACGTGGCAGATTAGTGGATTAAACATCGGAAAGCGCAGGTCTCAGAAGGGAGTAGTCAGCTTCGATGATGCAACAGTGTATGAGTGAGTAATTGTGATCTGTTTAAGTGTAAGAGGCGGTGGAGATGGAAGGAGGTGATGAAAGCGTGGATGAGGGTTTCTGCAGCCATGGAGGAGAGGGATGGATGGAGACGGGCGATGTTTTTAAGGTGAAAGAAGGCTGTCTTTATGATCTGTTTAGTGTATTTGTCAAAGGAGAGGGTTTGGTCAATGAGGATGCCAAGATTCCGGATGTGAGGGAAGGTGGATACTGGGAAACCATCAATGTTGAGGGCAGAGTTATGGGTGGTTGAGGTCGTTGTTGGGTGTTGTTGATCTGAAGCCAGGATTTTATTTCAGTGATGCAGTTTGTCAGGATAGAGTGGGTTGTGGTGATTGAGCCGTTGTAGATGTCATCAATTTCGCTTTGGATGAATGAGAGAAAGGAGATGCAGTTGTCTACTGTGAATGACAGGTGGTGTGTGTTATCGTTGTTGTCTTGGAAGTTCAGTTGTTGACATAGTCCGGAGTGTTCTAATTTGCACAGGGAATGACAATTGGGATGACAATTGAAAAGAAAAAATTGAGTAAGTTACAAGTTTTGTTTTGTTGATCTGGAGACAAGCTAGTTTGATGGGTACCCTGGGGTCTTCAGCGTGTCTATGTGTTTGTCTGTTTGTTACACCGGACTCTTGAATGGGTTTTCATGAGACGAATTTCAGACATAACAACAGTGAGAATCTATTTTGAGCGAATCACAGTGGGTGAGAAAAACATTGTGTGTGACCAGACACCAGAACTGACCAGAATTGGAATTGGAATTAGACCAGGTTATTATCTTGCCAAAACGAAGTTTTTGCAAGATGTATTAGTCAGCTTGTATGTTTGTTTGTTTGTGGTTAATCATTTTTTTTTCACGTTTAGATCACTCTGTAGACCACAGTTATTATTGGAAACTCCTGTAACTTCGCATATCAGAGTCCTATAGAGATACCCTTCAGCACACAAAATTTTGAAGGTCAAGGTCAAAGGTCAAGGTCACTTTGCGGTCAATCATGGAGGTCAACGAAACCCTTATTTTTTGAGTAACTTTGATCTTATGATCTCCAAACTTGGTGGGTATATAGGGTGTGGTATGGCGCTCAGCTGATTAGTTTTTGGTGTCGATCGGCCTTGACCTTCAAGGTCATTTTGAAGGTCATTCAATTTTGACCAAAAGGTAAAATTTTCAAGTTTCAGTTACCATATCGAGTAGTACCTCAAATTGAAGCCCTTGTTGAGTGCTTTCCAAACATATAACTAGTTTGACAATGTGACGTCATTTGACGGCGTTATGACGAAACAACTGCACTTTTCATGTATATTGTATTGCTTTAGTTCGCATTGTTTAGGTCACTCTGTAGAGCACAGTTCCCTTTGGAAACTCTTGTAAGTTCGCATATCAGAGTCTTTTAGAGATACCCTTTAGCACACAAAATTATGAAGGTCAAGGTCAAAGGTCAAGGTCACTTTGCGGCCAATCATGGAGGTCGACGAAACACTAATTTTTTGAATAACTTTGATCGGATCGTCTCCAAACTTCATGGGAATCTAGTATATGGTCCGGCGCTCAGCTGATTAGTTTTTGGTGGCGATCGGCCTTGACCTTCATGGTTAGCGCTGGAGGTCGAAAATTATTGACCCCAAGGTCAAATTTTGAAATCGTAGGTACCATATCGAGTAATACCTCATATGAATGCCCTTGATGAGTGCTTCCCAGATCTGTAAACAGTTTGACGCTATGACGTCATTTGATGACGTCATGACGAAAAAACGGACTTTTCATGAAAAAATTATTTCCTCAGTTCTCATCAAAATCTTTCAATATTTCATGTGCGTTGGTCATGAAGACATACTATTCACCATACGAAATTATTAAGGTCAAGGTCAAATGGCAAGATACGGTTCACCCTGTGGGTGACATATGTTCATTTCTATTATTTGTTTATTCGTGAAAATAAATAAATAATAGGGGGAGGTTCATGGAGGTTAATGGTGGTTTGTTTGTGTTAATGGAGGTTAATGGTGGTTTGTTTGTGGTAATTCTAGTTGAAACTCCAGCTGAAATAATTTTCGTTTATTTTTTATTTTTATTTATTATTGATGTAGGAAACAGGCAAATGGGATGCTGCGAGAAGGATTAGAGAAAATTGGATTGAATTTAAAATCGAATATTGGATAAAATTGGATCCACTTGGAAAAAGTGGATTAGGAAATTGGAGACCAGGTGTTCTATGAAACTATGAATTGAATGAATTGAATCTATGAATTGGAGACCTGGAGACCAGGTGTTCCCAGGGCGCTTGTGGACCAGGTGTTCCACCAGAGGAAAAAGACCAGGTGTTCGTGGAGCACTTCACCTGCAAGAACGCCTTGGAACCAAGGTGGAAGGGACCAGTCCAGGTGTTGCTGACTACACCAACGGCAGTCTTTTGCGAGGGCAAGACCTCGTGGATCCACGCCACGCACTGTAAGTTGGCCATACAAGCACCAGACACTACACCACAGCAACCACAGTAAGGATGGGCCTAATCATAGGTACGATACTATTGATAGCGACAGCAGCTAGGGGAAGCTCCGATCCCAATAGATGCGAAAACGGAACCCGACACCTCACCGTAACATGGGGACAAAGAGTATCACTACCATGTTTCGAACAGAAAACCCTGTACACAAATTGGGTAAGCGTAAGATGGCTAGCACTGTCGGCAGGGCCCGGACGTGTTGGCATTGTACTACGAAAGCAACGAGAGTTCCGGGAAGACGGGCAAGCTAGCATTAAGACCTTGGCCCAACCAGGATACAAATGGGGAACCCCTGATTTTAAGCTACAAACACGCACACGCCTAGAGAAAGGCATGACTATGCAGGTCCGGTGCAGCGTCTGGACCCCTGGCGCGGCCGGTCGTGAAAAGAAATACATACGATGCAGCGAATACATACTCACGCCGCAACCCCAGGATAAGGCCCCAAAGAAGGGTGAAAACACATATTGGAAAGTGGAAAGGGAGGTGGCAACAATTCAAAATAGGACACACTGCTGGTCATGCATGCACTTTCCCCAAGCAGGCACCACAGGAATACACATGATAGTGCTACCTTTGTCCCTCAACGACCTTTGCTCACAACCTATCGATTCCCCATGTTTAGTCACCACGCTGGAAAGAGAAGGGGTTGGCAACGGCAAGAGTTGCAATCGACAATTTAATTATCGCCCGTCAATGATTGCCCATGTGGCCGAGAGGCCTGCCCCCGTCTGGGTCAAACCACAGAAAGGGACGGTCTGCCTCCAGGGTTCCGGCCACTTGCGTATGGGAGAATCAGAATGCGCCTACACTCTCCCCGGGAAGCTGGGACAAGGGAGCTCGGGGATTACATTACGAATAGTACTGCAAGCTAAACACAACCACAACATAACGGCTATAACATTCTCTAGGGGGGTTAGTAGGATTAATGGGGTGATAAAGGGACTCCAGTGCTTATCCACCCACCTGGTCCCACCCCATGGGACAATGTTTATATGCGGCGACAAAGCTTACCCCTATTTACCAAATAATTGGGGGGGGCACATGTTATCTTGGTTCAGTCCTTCCTGACGTTGAGATACTGGATGAGCTAGACCCAAAGTCCTTGGACAGGCGACATAAGAGGTCAGTCATGAACGAAGATGGAACCACTAAACTACACGGGAGCCTATGGGAAAAGGTGTTAGGTTTCTTCTTCCCAGGAGTGGGCACAGCCATGAACAGCTTCCGGATAGACAAATTGGCTTTGGCCCTAGAAAAGGTGGCAAACGACACCGCTACGGCTCATGACATACTATTGGACACGGTAATTCACATGCGTACAATGGTGATGCAGAATCGGGTGGCTTTGGACATGCTCCTGGCAGAGAAAGGAGGGGTATGCGGAATAATAGAGGGAAAATGTTGCACTTACATACCTGATCCAACCGAAGGAGTGTCAGCCGCAATAGTGAGACTAAGGGAAACTAGCCACGCCCTGACGATCGATCGGATCGCGCGCGAGAACTCTTATAAATTTAGCTGGCTCACTGACTGGTTCCGGGGATGGACGGGCACCATAGTGAAGTGGTTATTGACCGCACTGGCCGTGATAATCGGGGTAGTAATTTGGGGGGCACTAATGAAATCTTTAGTCCTCCTCTGTATGAGAAAGTATTTTACAGGATGGAAAGTGAAGAAGCCGCCGACAACGACTATGGTTCTGACCACAGAGGCCGTCGACCTGAATGGGTCCTTCAACAAGGCAGATGTGACCGGCGCTCCAGAAAATTGTATTGATTTTTGTGATGACTGTGATACTTGTGTTGAAAATCCCATGTGGGAACTGGCTGCTGCCTGTATTGATGTTTGTGATGACTGTGATACTTGTGCTGTAAACCCCTTGCGTGTACTGGCTAACGCCTCTTATGTATTACAAGCTGACAGCTGTACACCCCCTTCCGACCCAACTATGGATCTGATTGCGACGCTGGGTCTGGCAGTCGAGGGACCCGACGTGGATATCCTAGACCCGCAAGCCGACCAGGCATCCATGGGAGACTTTGACATAAAGGAAGTCCCTCTCTTTGCTTCAAAAGTTTTAAGTTCAAATGCTTCAAGCGAATCGGATTTTAACGCTCTGTACCCTGACCAGGAAAATGAGACACAATATACTGACGACATTATGTATTCCCCAGAACAGCAGCACGTGAGAGATCTCATGGGCATGATCGTTGATTAACTTCGAAGATCTGCAAGGACCGCGTCTGTAAAGGGTGGGGGGAGCAAGTTCCGCAGGGGAGGTGATGGGCCCTCTGGCGGGGCAGAACCTCATCTGGACCAGACGCCTTCGTTGTGGATCCGAAACGTTAATGGACTTTCATGTTCTGAGCCCTCAGGTTCCAAGCACGCACCACACGACACGTTCCCCAAATGCACGGGCGAGGCGCTATGTGCGCACGGTATGCCCTTGGGAGATACCCGCAGTACACGATTGTCTTTCAATAAAGCCCGATGCGGCACGTTGTCTCTTGAGATACTTTGTCTCGACGAGACAAGAGGAAGGGATGTCAGGTCGCAGATTTGTTACTGCTTAATGCTCGGTTATGGATGTCGTTTGACTAATATGTTATGTTATAAATGCTGTTTAAAAATGCTATTTCATAAAGTTAATAAAAGGTTGCCGCTTCGCTTTAGTTTAAAATGAGAAAATACTCGCTTCATCCGTGCTGAACGAATGGCCTCGTTGTATACGTGTGCCCCTTGACGGCTAGATAAGCCTAAGTCATAAACCTTCTCTCTTCTCCCAGACGGCGCCTCAAGCCGCGGGCAGGAAAATGGATAATATGCGCGTGGAATGTGTAACTTTACGTAGGATGCTTGAATCGTAGACATAAAACCTTTGATAAACTGCCAAAACATTAACTATATTTCGTATAATCACAGTGACGCTTGAGTTACAATAAATATGCTTTGAATTTATGTTTAAATGAGAAATGTGAACTGAAGGTACATTTAACACCTGGAACTCATCAGAACGGCCTCATTTACTTTATGGTCTTATCGGAACCAAGAATGCAATCCCCCTTTCGGTGAGTTATATTTTCTGTCACCTCGGAGCCTTGAAACCACATCTGGTCCGGATCCTGACGGTGCGTGCTTCACTCCCCCAAGATGAAAGGACGGATGACGGTGGGGGCTCGGCGCACTGGGGATGACGGTGGGAGGAACTTTCGTTAGTTTTCTTTGTTCTCTCGGAGATTTTCTGATAAAGCGTGTCCCTATATAAATGGACTGTGAATCAATGTATCCCCAGGAAGGCAGACTTGGCTTGACGGGTGGTTCGTGCTGTAGACGTCTGCCTTTTCCTCCAGATCTGTATTAATTGGTATTTAATAAAGTTCGTCATTCTCAATCTGTTGGTGAACTTCTGTTACGATCAAGAAGTGGTTCCCCACATTGCACTGTGTCTCCTTGATTCCTTCTGTCTTTATTTTATTATCTTTCCTTCTTCCTTGGTTTCTTTGGTCCTGTACATAGTAATAAATTATATTCGTATTGCAAAACCTTTTTGTCTGCCGTGACTTTGGTGATTTTGGTGACTTTGGTGACTGCCGTGATTTTGGTGCCGTGACTCGGATGCAACAGAGCAGGGACAAGCGAGGTGAACCCTGAACGACCGGAGGGGGGCTGCCTGAGGCCGGCGCCGGCACGCTGATTTGTTTTAAGGTGAGCATTGTTTTATATCAGAGGGCTATTTTTCCAAATTCGTACCTCCCTCCCTCGAACGGGCACAGTCCGTTTCCCTTGTCACCTGCACTGCCTGCACTCCGAACAGAAATTGTAAGTAAAGGCTAATTTTCAAGCCTTAGAATGACGAGCCTTTGTTAAATTCACCAGGATAACGTTAAGAGGGTAACGGGTAACGCTAAGGGTAGAATTTGCGCAGGATATCAGTAAGGATAATGTTCAGTAAGGATAACGTTACAGTTAACAAGGAGGATGGGGAAATGTGAGGTCGGACAGCCATAAAAGCTGCGCCGGTGACCGAGAACTTTCCAGGAAGGAACAGCCCAGAGACAAGATGGGGTATGCCATTGCATGCCAGGGAAAGAAGGGCTGTGGCTAACGTAGAGGGCCAAAGGAACATGGCCAGGAAAAGGGAAATGCGCAGGTACCAGGTAGGCTTGACAAGAAGGTAGTGACAACTACGAGGTCAAGCCAGGAAGCTCGAGACTAAGCTCTAGACAAGAGGGCAGGAAAGTTGCTGAAGCTGTAGGGACAGAGGAAGCAAGCAACAGAAATCCAGATAGAAACAAACCAGGACCAGGTGAACAAGAGAAAATAAAAAGGCTCACAGCAAGGGGCCAGGTAACCACAGGTAGGAAGGACAGAAGTGGTTTTTGAAATATTGAAAATTTAAGCATTACAGCTGTAGTTTATTGAAGCTACAAGGACAGAGGACAATTAAGTAAGCAGTTAAGCAAGCAAATCAGCGGCTAATGCCGCTCGTCCAAAATCCGGACCAAGACCCCGCGACAGGGGAGGTAGCTACCATGCCTCTACCCCCCCCAAGCCCTGAGCCCTGTCCCCGGGCCACAGGCGCCACCTCTCCCACCCTCGCCCCTGTTTCCCCAGGGGTTAGACCCCCAGAAAACTAGACCAGCCGCCCCTCAGGTTCACCTTAGCCCGGGCAATCCATTTAGAGGATAAGAAGTTAGGGGGGCGGACAGCGGGGTCGCGCCTCCAGAAGGGCTAGGAGTACTGTACCCCTCATTGGAAGGGTTCACGGAATCGGAGAACCCACAGCCTACAATCGGGATGTGTCCCTTAAAAACCATAGGACTGAGAGCGGGGGGACCCATTAACATCAGGGTACCCTGGAGAGAATCAGATTTGGCGTCTATGCAGGAGCGGGTGAGAGCCTTGCTGGCCGACGAGCCCGGTCAGATACCGGAATTTATGCGTTTGTGGATACACGATACAGGCGCAGATTGGCGGGACGTCTGCCACATGGGGAAGGCTGTATTGCCCGCGCGGGTGTGGGACCAGGCCAAAATACACGCACGCTGGCCAAATGTAGCACCAACCCCGGCCCAAACCGTGGCCCAGACCCTCGCCGATTGGGATGCCCTTGTCGACCTATTGTTGACCGGGGTATACACCGCACTGATGCCAGCCGCACTGATGCCAACCGACCAATTAGTTGAAGCGGCCGAGCAATGTAACATGGGCGACGATAAGAAGGCCGATGTGAAGGACGACATGTTGTAAATGCTTGTCCAGGAACCCACAAGGGCCCCCTCCCCAAAACTGGAACATGCAGGGGCCCCCTCCACAGCCGCAGAATTGGGCCGTGCAAACCACTCCCCCAAGACCTGAGCTCAGTCCCGGGGCTCTAGGCAACACCCCAACACCCCCGCCCTGCCTTCCCTTTCCACCTCAACCCACCCCGTCCAACCCGTCCCAAAAAATCCTTTTTCCTTGAATGAGAGACGTAATATGAATGAACAAAGATTGTACATGGGAGTGACTGGAGGAGGGGCATGATGTGAGTCGATCTGATTTTCGCGCGAAGTCTGGGAGACTCACTGGAATACGAATGAGGAATGAATGTATATTGGGATATTAATTGACGTGTGTATCTGGCCAATGTATTTGTCTGTATGACGTATGCAAAGCAGAGGGTTTCGGTGTGAAGCTTTGTAAGTGGTCTGCTTGACGTGCGGAAAACCCAGGCCGGGAATGTCGATTTTAGCGTCTATCCGAGGGACCAGGTGAGGTCCTTAACTGAGTCCGGATTTTCATTTGTTTGGGAGTGTTTGGGAGCGATTTGATATAAATCGGGCCAGGAGAGCACTCGGAGGAACGTTGACATGAAGTGGTTTCTTGGAGATGGTCACAAGATGGGCTGCCTTTGTCTTTCGAGTGGCAGTCGAGCAGAAATTTGGAATTTGTTGAACTAAATTCAGAATTTGAATCGAAATGTGTGTTTGACTTGAATTAAAGAGTTCATTCAATGGCAGATTGAAGAATTCAGTCAATTCAACTGAATTCAGAAGTTGAATTTAGAATACGGAGTTTGCCCAGAGTGCAGGTGATAACCTGCCTACTCAAAAAGGGATGTGCCCCGCACGGTGAGAGGTCCGTGAATGGTTGGCAAAGGGTTTCTTGAATTTAATGGCAGGAATTATGCGATTAACGATTATATTGTGTATTGATGACTTGTGGATTGTATGAGTATATCCCCGAGGCCAATGTGACCTTGTGAGTCAATGGGTCGTGTAAAGAGAAAGATTACAGTTTGCTGGTGTGAAATTATGTCATGGTGTGAAATGCGGTCAGAGAAAGAAATACACACCTTTGATCTGGAGAGAGAGCGGAGGTTGTGGTTTCATGTCTGTTTGTCTGTCTGTGGAGTTATATTTCAGGATATATATATTATTATTATTATTTTTTCCAGGATATTCAGGATATTTCAGGATATTTCAGGATTATATTTCAGGATGAGGCATGGATTTCAAGGAGGAGGTGTGTGCCCTGAGAAGATTGTGGGTCGCAAATTGGGCACTCTGGGTGGGCACTGGGGGCTGCAGTTGTGTGTGCGCGCAGGAGAGTGCAGTTGTGTGGGCGCGAGGAGGTGTGTTGATGAAGTGTGCAAACGAGGAGGGATGTGCGAAAGGTGTGCACCAGGTAGAGAGGGTGCTGCATTGTAAAGCACGCCTCCCATGGAAGTTCCTGGGCGGATTGTGACGGTTGTTTGATTCGTAGAAGTTGGCATTTTGCGATGTGGAGCCTCAATAATGGTCGCTTGTCTGTCCGGATGTGGAGTTCTTGCAGAGGCGGGGATGTCGCCGGACTTGTATTAGTTGTGGGATGAAAGCGCTGGTTACCCCAATTCGACGTTTGTACCACCTTTCTCCGTTTGAAGTTTGACCTTTTGAAGTTCATTTGACCTTTGTTCGAGATGTGCAAGGGAAAGAGGTCAGAGGTAATTCACTAACCTTGGAAGAACGACAGGCTGAGTCAGTCTACTGGGTGTTGCTTTAACGGCAGGATATAGAACTTAAATCTAGAGAGAATATCGGGACATATGCTGTATGTATGTAATTAGTGAACAGAGAATATCGGGACATATACTGTTGATTAAAACTGAAATCATGTACGTAATTAGTGAACAGAGAATATCGAGTTCTGTTTTTGTTGTTGTGATTGTCGTTGACGTCTCAAAAGGTGATTCAGGGGACTCAAGAAATAAACAGATTTCCGGTGCCGACCGGAAGCGTCAGGTACAGTATGCTTTGTATTTAATTTAACCGGGTTGAGTACAGTGACGTGTTTGATCGAGCTCTGGGGATAGTCATGTTAAATGGAGGACATTTGGGAGGATGAAGAGATGCAAGTAACATGGATTAAGTTGTGGTATCAAGAGGTGGGTGCCTAGGTGTATTGTGGTTATTATAACTTGCTGATTATGGGGGGCGCACCGAGTACAGATCGGGTTGCATGGTGGAGCAGGCATGCATGGAGCGTGGAGCTTGGAGCATGCATGGAGCATGGAGCAGGGTGGAACACCCCGTGTGGTTGGAGGTTGCAATTGCGTGAAATGCAGTGAACATGCCCGATTTTTGGCTTTGCGAGGCTCCGGATAGAAGTTGGCATTTCGATACTGTGGATTATATTGTGCCTGTCTGGAGAGGTGATGTCCTGTGCTGAGGCTGGTGACACGCCTCTGTTATTTGTCTGTCTGTCTGTCTGATTGTAAGTCAGTGGTACGATCCTATGGAGGGCTAATTGAGTGCTCAGGCGTCATTGCTCCATGGAGGCAAGTACTGTGTACCTTGGGCCGAGTTGGGCCCAGGTACTCATGGGAATGGATCAAACCCACAAGGAAATTCAGTCGCTGAGGTTGCCAGAACTGAAAATCGAACTCTGGGCTTCTCAAATGGTCACAAAATTTGGACATGGGATGTAAGGTCAATGAATCGGGGAAAGGTAGATGTAACAAAGAGAGATGGACAGGACAACAATGGAGTTTATATGGACTGGTTTGGGGCAGTTTCAATCTGACGATTACAGAGTGTTTTGTTCTGTTCACGAAACATGTAAAATTCATGGAGTTGAAGTGATTTGCAAGAAGACAGCAGAGTCAGTACTGGGATACAACCTCGTCCAGGGGTTTTGGTCCAGCCTGCAAGGAGTCCAGGGGTTTGTTTCAGGGGTTTTGGGGATGTTTTTGGATGCAAAAATGGGATGCTGTGCTCATCTGGATGTAGAATTGTAAATACTGACTACTAGCAGATATATCCATCAAGGACGGGGGATGATGTGCAGTGCGATTGGGTAGGAGGTAAAGGCCATAAAACACCAAACCCATGAGGAACGAAATAAATGGAGACGTCGACAATCACATGATGGTTGGGATTGAAGAACAACCTACTGGGATTTCATGATGTCATCCGGCATGGTGAATGCGTTGATAAAAGTCTACTTTTGACTGGACCAAACGAGATCAAAGTTGGAAGTAAATCTAGATACATAAGGTGTGAAATATAGCATAAATAAGCTATAGGTAATGGAAATATGGCAGTGTAAGCTCGCTGAGGAAGAGTTACCTGTAGTAGAGGACGTGGCAGATTAGTGGATTAAACATCGGAAAGCGCAGGTCTCAGAAGGGAGTAGTCAGCTTCGATGATGCAACAGTGTATGAGTGAGTAATTGTGATCTGTTTAAGTGTAAGAGGCGGTGGAGATGGAAGGAGGTGATGAAAGCGTGGATGAGGGTTTCTGCAGCCATGGAGGAGAGGGATGGATGGAGACGGGCGATGTTTTTAAGGTGAAAGAAGGCTGTCTTTATGATCTGTTTAGTGTATTTGTCAAAGGAGAGGGTTTGGTCAATGAGGATGCCAAGATTCCGGATGTGAGGGAAGGTGGATACTGGGAAACCATCAATGTTGAGGGCAGAGTTATGGGTGGTTGAGGTCGTTGTTGGGTGTTGTTGATCTGAAGCCAGGATTTTATTTCAGTGATGCAGTTTGTCAGGATAGAGTGGGTTGTGGTGATTGAGCCGTTGTAGATGTCATCAATTTCGCTTTGGATGAATGAGAGAAAGGAGATGCAGTTGTCTACTGTGAATGACAGGTGGTGTGTGTTATCGTTGTTGTCTTGGAAGTTCAGTTGTTGACATAGTCCGGAGTGTTCTAATTTGCACAGGGAATGACAATTGGGATGACAATTGAAAAGAAAAAATTGAGTAAGTTACAAGTTTTGTTTTGTTGATCTGGAGACAAGCTAGTTTGATGGGTACCCTGGGGTCTTCAGCGTGTCTATGTGTTTGTCTGTTTGTTACACCGGACTCTTGAATGGGTTTTCATGAGACGAATTTCAGACATAACAACAGTGAGAATCTATTTTGAGCGAATCACAGTGGGTGAGAAAAACATTGTGTGTGACCAGACACCAGAACTGACCAGAATTGGAATTGGAATTAGACCAGGTTATTATCTTGCCAAAACGAAGTTTTTGCAAGATGTATTAGTCAGCTTGTATGTTTGTTTGTTTGTGGTTAATCATTTTTTTTTCACGTTTAGATCACTCTGTAGACCACAGTTATTATTGGAAACTCCTGTAACTTCGCATATCAGAGTCCTATAGAGATACCCTTCAGCACACAAAATTTTGAAGGTCAAGGTCAAAGGTCAAGGTCACTTTGCGGTCAATCATGGAGGTCAACGAAACCCTTATTTTTTGAGTAACTTTGATCTTATGATCTCCAAACTTGGTGGGTATATAGGGTGTGGTATGGCGCTCAGCTGATTAGTTTTTGGTGTCGATCGGCCTTGACCTTCAAGGTCATTTTGAAGGTCATTCAATTTTGACCAAAAGGTAAAATTTTCAAGTTTCAGTTACCATATCGAGTAGTACCTCAAATTGAAGCCCTTGTTGAGTGCTTTCCAAACATATAACTAGTTTGACAATGTGACGTCATTTGACGGCGTTATGACGAAACAACTGCACTTTTCATGTATATTGTATTGCTTTAGTTCGCATTGTTTAGGTCACTCTGTAGAGCACAGTTCCCTTTGGAAACTCTTGTAAGTTCGCATATCAGAGTCTTTTAGAGATACCCTTTAGCACACAAAATTATGAAGGTCAAGGTCAAAGGTCAAGGTCACTTTGCGGCCAATCATGGAGGTCGACGAAACACTAATTTTTTGAGTAACTTTGATCGGATCGTCTCCAAACTTCATGGGAATCTAGTATATGGTCCGGCGCTCAGCTGATTAGTTTTTGGTGGCGATCGGCCTTGACCTTCATGGTTAGCGCTGGAGGTCGAAAATTATTGACCCCAAGGTCAAATTTTGAAATCGTAGGTACCATATCGAGTAATACCTCATATGAATGCCCTTGATGAGTGCTTCCCAGATCTGTAAACAGTTTGACGCTATGACGTCATTTGATGACGTCATGACGAAAAAACGGAATTTTCATGAAAAAATTATTTCCTCAGTTCTCATCAAAATCTTTCAATATTTCATGTGCGTTGGTCATGAAGACATACTATTCACCATACGAAATTATTAAGGTCAAGGTCAAATGGCAAGATACGGTTCACCCTGTGGGTGACATATGTTCATTTCTATTATTTGTTTATTCGTGAAAATAAATAAATAATAGGGGGAGGTTCATGGAGGTTAATGGTGGTTTGTTTGTGTTAATGGAGGTTAATGGTGGTTTGTTTGTGGTAATTCTAGTTGAAACTCTAGCTGAAATAATTTTCGTTTATTTTTTATTTTTATTTATTATTGATGTAGGAAACAGGCAAATGGGATGCTGAGAGAAGGATTAGAGAAAATTGGATTGAATTTAAAATCGAATATTGGATAAAATTGGATCCACTTGGAAAAAGTGGATTAGGAAATTGGAGACCAGGTGTTCTATGAAACTATGAATTGAATGAATTGAATCTATGAATTGGAGACCTGGAGACCAGGTGTTCCCAGGGCGCTTGTGGACCAGGTGTTCCACCAGAGGAAAAAGACCAGGTGTTCGTGGAGCACTTCACCTGCAAGAACGCCTTGGAACCAAGGTGGAAGGGACCAGTCCAGGTGTTGCTGACTACACCAACGGCAGTCTTTTGCGAGGGCAAGACCTCGTGGATCCACGCCACGCACTGTAAGTTGGCCATACAAGCACCAGACACTACACCACAGCAACCACAGTAAGGATGGGCCTAATCATAGGTACGATACTATTGATAGCGACAGCAGCTAGGGGAAGCTCCGATCCCAATAGATGCGAAAACGGAACCCGACACCTCACCGTAACATGGGGACAAAGAGTATCACTACCATGTTTCGAACAGAAAACCCTGTACACAAATTGGGTAAGCGTAAGATGGCTAGCACTGTCGGCAGGGCCCGGACGTGTTGGCATTGTACTACGAAAGCAACGAGAGTTCCGGGAAGACGGGCAAGCTAGCATTAAGACCTTGGCCCAACCAGGATACAAATGGGGAACCCCTGATTTTAAGCTACAAACACGCACACGCCTAGAGAAAGGCATGACTATGCAGGTCCGGTGCAGCGTCTGGACCCCTGGCGCGGCCGGTGGTGAAAAGAAATACATACGATGCAGCGAATACATACTCACGCCGCAACCCCAGGATAAGGCCCCAAAGAAGGGTGAAAACACATATTGGAAAGTGGCAAGGGAGGTGGCAACAATTCAAAATAGGACACACTGCTGGTCATGCATGCACTTTCCCCAAGCAGGCACCACAGGAATACACATGATAGTGCTACCTTTGTCCCTCAACGACCTTTGCTCACAACCTATCGATTCCCCATGTTTAGTCACCACGCTGGAAAGAGAAGGGGTTGGCAACGGCAAGAGTTGCAATCGACAATTTAATTATCGCCCGTCAATGATTGCCCATGTGGCCGAGAGGCCTGCCCCCGTCTGGGTCAAACCACAGAAAGGGACGGTCTGCCTCCAGGGTTCCGGCCACTTGCGTATGGGAGAATCAGAATGCGCCTACACTCTCCCCGGGAAGCTGGGACAAGGGAGCTCGGGGATTACATTACGAATAGTACTGCAAGATAAACACAACCACAACATAACGGCTATAACATTCTCTAGGGGGGTTAGTAGGATTAATGGGGTGATAAAGGGACTCCAGTGCTTATCCACCCACCTGGTCCCACCCCATGGGACAATGTTTATATGCGGCGACAAAGCTTACCCCTATTTACCAAATAATTGGGGGGGGCACATGTTATCTTGGTTCAGTCCTTCCTGACGTTGAGATACTGGATGAGCTAGACCCAAAGTCCTTGGACAGGCGACATAAGAGGTCAGTCATGAACGAAGATGGAACCACTAAACTACACGGGAGCCTATGGGAAAAGGTGTTAGGTTTCTTCTTCCCAGGAGCGGGCACAGCCATGAACAGCTTCCGGATAGACAAATTGGCTTTGGCCCTAGAAAAGGTGGCAAACGACACCGCTACGGCTCATGACATACTATTGGACACGGTAATTCACATGCGTACAATGGTGATGCAGAATCGGGTGGCTTTGGACATGCTCCTGGCAGAGAAAGGAGGGGTATGCGGAATAATAGAGGGAAAATGTTGCACTTACATACCTGATCCAACCGAAGGAGTGTCAGCCGCAATAGTGAGACTAAGGGAAACTAGCCACGCCCTGACGATCGATCGGATCGCGCGCGAGAACTCTTATAAATTTAGCTGGCTCACTGACTGGTTCCGGGGATGGACGGGCACCATAGTGAAGTGGTTATTGACCGCACTGGCCGTGATAATCGGGGTAGTAATTTGGGGGGCACTAATGAAATCTTTAGTCCTCCTCTGTATGAGAAAGTATTTTACAGGATGGAAAGTGAAGAAGCCGCCGACAACGACTATGGTTCTGACCACAGAGGCCGTCGACCTGAATGGGTCCTTCAACAAGGCAGATGTGACCGGCGCTCCAGAAAATTGTATTGATTTTTGTGATGACTGTGATACTTGTGTTGAAAATCCCATGTGGGAACTGGCTGCTGCCTGTATTGATGTTTGTGATGACTGTGATACTTGTGCTGTAAACCCCTTGCGTGTACTGGCTAACGCCTCTTATGTATTACAAGCTGACAGCTGTACACCCCCTTCCGACCCAACTATGGATCTGATTGCGACGCTGGGTCTGGCAGTCGAGGGACCCGACGTGGATATCCTAGACCCGCAAGCCGACCAGGCATCCATGGGAGACTTTGACATAAAGGAAGTCCCTCTCTTTGCTTCAAAAGTTTTAAGTTCAAATGCTTCAAGCGAATCGGATTTTAACGCTCTGTAACCTGACCAGGAAAATGAGACACAATATACTGATGACATTATGTATTCCCCAGAACAGCAGCACGTGAGAGATCTCATGGGCATGATCGTTGATTAACTTCGAAGATCTGCAAGGACCGCGTCTGTAAAGGGTGGGGGGAGCAAGTTCCGCAGGGGAGGTGATGGGCCCTCTGGCGGGGCAGAACCTCATCTGGACCAGACGCCTTCGTTGTGGATCCGAAACGTTAATGGACTTTCATGTTCTGAGCCCTCAGGTTCCAAGCACGCACCACACGACACGTTCCCCAAATGCACGGGCGAGGCGCTATGTGCACACGGTATGCCCTTGGGAGATACCCGCAGTACACGATTGTCTTTCAATAAAGCCCGATGCGGCACGTTGTCTCTTGAGATACTTTGTCTCGACGAGACAAGAGGAAGGGATGTCAGGTCGCAGATTTGTTACTGCTTAATGCTCGGTTATGGATGTCGTTTGACTAATATGTTATGTTATAAATGCTGTTTAAAAATGCTATTTCATAAAGTTAATAAAAGGTTGCCGCTTCGCTTTAGTTTAAAATGAGAAAATACTCGCTTCATCCGTGCTGAACGAATGGCCTCGTTGTATACGTGTGCCCCTTGACGGCTAGATAAGCCTAAGTCATAAACCTTCTCTCTTCTCCCAGACGGCGCCTCAAGCCGCGGGCAGGAAAATGGATAATATGCGCGTGGAATGTGTAACTTTACGTAGGATGCTTGAATCGTAGACATAAAACCTTTGATAAACTGCCAAAACATTAACTATATTTCGTATAATCACAGTGACGCTTGAGTTACAATAAATATGCTTTGAATTTATGTTTAAATGAGAAATGTGAACTGAAGGTACATTTAACACCTGGAACTCATCAGAACGGCCTCATTTACTTTATGGTCTTATCGGAACCAAGAATGCAATCCCCCTTTCGGTGAGTTATATTTTCTGTCACCTCGGAGCCTTGAAACCACATCTGGTCCGGATCCTGACGGTGCGTGCTTCACTCCCCCAAGATGAAAGGACGGATGACGGTGGGGGCTCGGCGCACTGGGGATGACGGTGGGAGGAACTTTCGTTAGTTTTCTTTGTTCTCTCGGAGATTTTCTGATAAAGCGTGTCCCTATATAAATGGACTGTGAATCAATGTATCCCCAGGAAGGCAGACTTGGCTTGACGGGTGGTTCGTGCTGTAGACGTCTGCCTTTTCCTCCAGATCTGTATTAATTGGTATTTAATAAAGTTCGTCATTCTCAATCTGTTGGTGAACTTCTGTTACGATCAAGAAGTGGTTCCCCACATTGCACTGTGTCTCCTTGATTCCTTCTGTCTTTATTTTATTATCTTTCCTTCTTCCTTGGTTTCTTTGGTCCTGTACATAGTAATAAATTATATTCGTATTGCAAAACCTTTTTGTCTTCTTCTTCTCCTTCACATCCGTGTCGCTTTTGTCTTTTCCATATTGAATATCTGTGGCGCGATTTTGGCCAACGTTCAGGAATCGGGTTAGTTGGGGTAACTGTTAGGGCCGCGGCGCCATCCGCTCGGCAAATTAACATCTTATCCGCGGTCCGTAACAATATATATATATATATATATATATATATATATATATATATATATATACATATATATATATATATATATATATATATATATATATATATATATATATATATATATATATATATATATATATATATATATATATATATATATATATATATATATATATATACAGTGGAACCTTGACTTACGAGTGCCCCAACTTACGAGTTTTTCGAGATACGAGCCGTCGCTCGGGCAGTTTATTGCTTTGAGATGCGAGCCGAGATCCGAGTTACGAGCTTTCGCCACCCGGTCACGTGGTTATCTTGCCGTTCAAGTACAGTATCTCTGTCGTATAGCGCTGCATTTTTGTTTTCGCATGTTGGTTATTTTGAGTTTACGCCGCCAGGTGGGTTCCGGTCACGTGGTTATCTTGCCGTGCACGTACAGTATCTCTGTCGTATAGCGCTGCATTTTTGTTTTCGCATGTTGGTTATTTTGGAAAATTTCTTAGTTTTAACCATGGGGCCTAAGAAAGTGAGTGGCAAGTGCAGTACTGAGAAGAAGAAGAGGATGATGTGCTTGGATATAAAACATGCAATCGTCGAAAAACATGAGCGAGGTGTGCGTGTTGTCGACTTGGCGAGGCAGTACGATCGTAGCAGTACGATCGAAACATTTTGAAAGGGAGGAAGAAACAAACCTCGTTGGACAGGTTTTTATTGAAACGCCCTGCAAGTGAAAGCGACGAAAGTGTGGCGAAAAAGGCAAAAGTCATCTCCTCCACCTCCGCCAGCATCTTCGTCTGATCTTCAAGGTAAATACACTTAATAAAACCAGTTTATTTCTTTACATTGTCTTTTATTATGTACAGTATATACGAGGTCGTGCTTGTTTATACATTATTTGTTATTTATAAAGTACATTTTTCTTATTTACAAACACGTAACAAAAAAAATTGGTGTGGTTTTTTGGGGGCTGGAACGGATTAATAGCATTTCAATGCATTTCAATGGGGAAATTTGATTTGAGATATGAGCAATTTGAGTTACGAGCTCGGTCACAGAACGAATTAAACTCGTAAGTCAAGGTTCCACTGTATATATATATATATATATATATATATATATATATATATATATATATATATATATATATATATATATATATATATATATATATATATATATATATATATATATATATACATACATATATATATATATATATATATATATATATATAAAGATATATATATATATATATATATTGTGAGAAACCACCGGTGAAACCATCTGTTCTCACCCAGATTTGGTGCCCCGCCCACCGCGTGACGTGGCCTCCTTGGAGCCTCACGCGATCGGGAGGCGATTCGGCACGTGATTGGTGGAGAGTCGAGAGAGCGCGGTCGCCATCTTATGCAACGGACGCGACTCGAAGGCGCCGAGTGGGAAATAGATAAAGGGATTTCCCTTAATCTTCACGACAGCCGCGTTGGGCTGATCGTTTACCGTTCTGTATTTTACGAGTGAGTAACTCCGGAAGAGAACGAGTGATTCCCGGATCTCGTGGATTGGAACCGTGAGTCAGATATTGCCTGCGTCGTGTTGGAGCTGCTGGCCGACCGTTCCTGCAGGCCTTGTGCGGTGTATTCCACTCTGTTACCCTCCGAGTCCCGGAGATCGTCGATTGGAACCGCGAGTGATCTTGCCTGCGTCCTGTTTGGAGCTTCTGGGGCCGACAGTTCCTGCAGGCTTTGTGCAGTGTATTCCATTCTGTTACCATTTATGGTTTTTGTGATCGAGCCAATAAAGCATCGTGCCTTACCCCTAGAAGGCCGATTAAAACACAATTGTGTTTATTGAGTTCTCTCTGTCCACTCCGTGGACTACTTGAAGCCCGGACATTAACGTCCGTATTCCGTGCTGGGAACCATTTCACAGCCGGGATCACGACAAATGGGTTGCTCGTCCTAGGATCATTCAAGTAAGAGACATTCGAATTGAGACGGGAATTCTGCATCTGCATCTTCTTTGCATCTGCTCACCAGCGGACGCCGTCTTGGAGGAGCCTTCTCACCAGCGGACGCCGTCTTGGAGGAGCCTTCTCGCCAGCGGGCGCCGTCTTGGAGGAGCCTTCTCGCCGTGGGACGCTGTCTTGGGTGGTGCTTCACTGCCGAATAAGTGAATAGCTTCGGATCCCTCCAAACAACCGACAAAAAAAAAAAAAAAAAAACGTGAGTATTTGTACGTGGTATTTTTCTCATTGGCAATTTGATGTGCGGTGGTGATATTGTGTAGTTCGTGTCGTATTTCCCCAACAGAGCGTTGTGTTTGAGCGTTGTGTTTTGTGCCTTGTCTTATGATAACTCGTAGCCAAGCTATGTCGACCAGAGAAGTGAGAGTTCAACCTGATCATGTTGACAGTCGCGTGGGTGGCGATGCGAGCGACGCAATCAGCCTTGACCCAGTCACTAAACCCGATATGTTAGGAAGCGATTCCATCATGACTAAATGCATGCGTTCGCCCTTCTGGACCGGGCTGACTCCGGTTCAACAACTTGACATGTATAACAGGGAGAATGACAGGGCAGAGGCAGAGCGTGCGGCAGCAGAGAGAGAGCGTGAGAGAGAGAGAGAGCGTGCGGCAGCAGCAGAGGCAGAGCGTGCTGCGGCAGCAGAGAGAGAGCATGCGGCAGCAGAGAGAGAGCGTGAGAGAGAGAGAGAGAGCGTGCGGCAGCAGCAGAGGCAGCAGCAGAAGCTGAACACGTCAGAGAGCATGAGTTGCGAATGTTGACTGAACGACCGCGGGCAGAGGGGTCTGCTGCAAGAGTCCCGGAAACTGTTCATGTTCGTTTGCCGGACTGGACGGGAGACACGAAGCCAGAAGCGTATCTGGAGATGGCGGAGAAGTTGTTGGCTGCCGGTGGCATTGATGAGAGCTTGTGGGTCGGCCATCTTGTGAGCCATCTATCTGAGAAGGTGAGGGAGGTATATGCGAGGATGGCAACCGAGGACGCAAACAAATACAGGGCATTGAAGGCCGAGATTTTGAACGCCTATGCGGTGTCCGCATGTATTTATAGGAGAAATTTTTTCAGCTGGACTCGTGAGTCCAGTCAAACCTATGAGGAACATTCGCGGGCCTTGTTGGAACAGCTGCAGAGATGGTTCAAGGGGAGCAAGGTTGAGTTACCTCAAGCGGTTGCGGAACTCCTGGTGCGTTACCGTATCGATCAACAGCTTCCGCCTGACTTAGTATTGTTTCTTGTCGACAAAGACACTGTTTCCTTGGCAGACTGCGTCAACCTTATTGATAAACATGTTTTGGCGTGCAAAATGCTGCAAGTCACGCAGTCGCGTCGTAAGACGGAGGAGTCTGCGATCAAGACCGCCCCCCGTCTGCCCGGCGGCTGGATCGAGGGGAGGGGTTCTCCGATGCCCTCCACTGGTGGCGGTCGCGAGCCGCAGACCAGGGCAGGGCCCTGGTGCGATTTCTGCAAACGCGTGGGGCACGGTGAAAACCGCTGCTTCTCTAATCCCGCTAGTCCGGCCTACCGAGGCAACCCTCCTGTTAAGTCGGAGGGAGATTAGTGGAGCTCATCCGCCAGGCCCTCGCACACGACGGTGGCATCGGTGACCGAGGTCACTGCCACCGAGGCTAATTCCATTCATCCACTGTACCAGGATTATTCAGGGACAGCCTTAGTGGGTGGCCCTGATTCGATGCTGAAGTTTGAGGCCCAATACCTTCGGGATACTGGGGCGACACGGTGTGTTCTCCGGGCGGGGGTAGTTCCGGCCTCTCAGATGCGTTATACCGGCGAGTATACCCTCCTTCGGAGCATTGACCGGGTTCTTGGCCGGTATCCCCTTGCCCTCCTCGAGGTCCGGAGTGACATTTTTAAGGGTCCAGTGACCTGTGTGGTGGTACCCTACTACCCGATACCCGGGGTCTCCTTGCTGATTGGCAATGATGCCATGGCCAGGGAGGAGTCATTGACTCTGACCTGTGGGGGGGTCACTAGATCCCAGAGTAAACAGGCGGAGAGAGTGGCGGAGTCAGACATATCTTCACTCTGGCCCGAGGAGCCTAGCGCCTCGACTCCAGTTCCCGACGGTGACGTTGCGTCAGCTGAAGTCCACCCGAGCCTCCCGTCAAGCCACCCTCAGGTGCCGTGCTCCTCAGGGACCGCTCCCGCCATGTCGCGATTCAGCAGGAACGCTAATGCTAAGGTATATGTGGGAAACCTGGGCAATGGAGCAGCGAAAGCCGAGCTAGGGAGGGTCTTCGAACATTACGGACCACTCCGCAACGTATGGGTTGCTCGAAACCCACCTGGATTTGCAGTTGTTGAGTTTGAAGAGCCACGAGATGCTGAAGATTCGGTCAGAGCCCTTGATGGAAGGTTAATTTGCGGATCGCGTGTGTGCGTCGAGATGTCGAATGGCATGTCGCGGCGGCCTCGTTTCAGACGCCCTTTGGTCCGCAGGCCTTTCGACCCGAACGATCGATGTTACCAGTGCGGTGAAAGGGGTCATTACGCATATGACTGTTGTTCTCGACACCGGAGGAGTACCCGCCGCTCTAGGTCTCGGCCCGTTTCCTTCCTGTCAACGCTTCCCCCAACTTGAGTTTGGCCCCCTTGCCTCTCTATTGTGCTTTGTGTGAAGTGTAACTCTTGTAGGGTAGATATTAATGTGGTGTATGGTGTTAAAATTTGTGTGTGAAAAAAAAAAAAACCAAACTGGTTCATTGTTAACCTGTTAATGCCTGTTAATTGCCTGTGCGTTAATAATTGCGTTATTGTTGCGCTATTGCGTTGCGTTGTATTGTTGCGTTGTTGCGTTATTGTTGTTAATAAGTGTTAATAATTGTTAATTGCGTTAATTGCCTGTTAGCGATTACCGCCATCATCTTGCCATGTGATTTGCACCTACTACAAATACTGGTTTTAAAAACGCCGTCTATTCGACGGGGTTTTTACTTAGGGGGGAGGACTGTGAGAAACCACCGGTGAAACCACCTGTTCTCACCCAGATTTGGTGCCCCGCCCACCGCGTGACGTGGCCTCCTTGGAGCCTCACGCGATCGGGAGGCGATTCGGCACGTGATTGGTGGAGAGTCGAGAGAGCGCGGTCGCCATCTTATGCAACGGACGCGACTCGAAGGCGCCGAGTGGGAAGTAGATAAAGGGATTTCCCTTAATCTTCACGACAGCCGCGTTGGGCTGATCGTTTACCGTTCTGTATTTTACGAGTGAGTAACTCCGGAAGAGAACGAGTGATTCCCGGATCTCGTGGATTGGAACCGTGAGTCAGATATTGCCTGCGTCGTGTTGGAGCTGCTGGCCGACCGTTCCTGCAGGCCTTGTGCGGTGTATTCCACTCTGTTACCCTCCGAGTCCCGGAGATCGTCGATTGGAACCGCGAGTGATCTTGCCTGCGTCCTGTTTGGAGCTTCTGGGGCCGACAGTTCCTGCAGGCTTTGTGCAGTGTATTCCATTCTGTTACCATTTATGGTTTTTGTGATCGAGCCAATAAAGCATCGTGCCTTACCCCTAGAAGGCCGATTAAAACACAATTGTGTTTATTGAGTTCTCTCTGTCCACTCCGTGGACTACTTGAAGCCCGGACATTAACGTCCGTATTCCGTGCTGGGAACCATTTCACAGCCGGGATCACGACAATATATATATACGTATATATATATATATATATATATATATATATATATATATATATATATATATATATATATTTATATATATATATATATATATATATATATATATATATATATATATATATATATATATATATATATATATATATATATAATACATATATATATATATATATATATATATCTATCTATAATTCCATTAATCTCTGTGTGTATGTGTGTATGTGTGTATGTGTGTATGTGTGTATGTTTGTCTGTGACCGCTGTTTCTCGACAACTACCGGTCCGATATACTTTAAACTTGCCAGGTATATTGCTGGGCACCCGAGGATGTGCCTTTTCAAGGTTTCATATTAATCGGACAAGTAGTTACCGAGCTATGGCGATTTCTTTACCAAACACTGCAAGCCGTTCGCTTTGGACCAAACCATTGCATGTAAATAGAGGGGGGGGTTCTGTGGTCGTTGCGAATGGACCAAACCATTCATGTAAATAGAGGGGGGGGGGGTTCTGTGGTCGTTACTGCCACGTAGTTTCAAAGTTTTTTTTTGTTGTTGTTGTTTGCACGCATGTTTTTTTGCACCCACGTACGGGCACGCCCTAGGATGTTTACACACACACACCCCTACACAAATTTTTTTTTTTTTTTTTTTTTTGGCAAGGAACGGGCACCCACGTACGGGCACGTCCTAGCTTATATATAGTACGGGCATGCCCTAGTATATATAATGCATATATATATATATATATATATATATATATATATATAAGTAGTGTATATATGTTGCTTCTGGGACACTCTCATTTTCCCATTGACTTACATGTTAATTTTTCCCCTCCCTCATTGCCCCTAAACACCTCTATTTCTCTCACCCTGTTCTTTACGAACCTTCTAACCTTTTGACATGTTATCCTTATTCATTAGACCACTTAAATAATGGTCCTTCTGTGTGAACCTGTGATCCTTCTGACCTTATGGACCTTTTAACCTTTTACTCTTAATATCATCTGGTGAATCATCTTTGACCCACTCAAACAACGACCCTACAAATATTTGTTTATGTGTGGGAAATAATTTAATTCTCCTACAACTCTCCTCACTGTCTAATACATTAACAAAAAATATGTTTGAGTTTGGTTCTTTCTCAAGATATTTTAACTGAGCTAAGATAAAATGGTAAACCTCCCTCAATGTTCTTGTTTGAGCACCTCCAGTGCCACATACCATTTTTAAATTAAAGTATATATTTTCTTGGCAACCATCAAAGTTTTCCGTCCACTCAAAAATATTTCCATCTTTTTTACCCAATTCACCGGTATTTAAATTAATTCTCTTATTTGTTTTGTAAATTTTTTTACCAGTTGTCTTTTCAATTATACCTATTTGATATTTTTCACATTCGTTATGTTTACCATTTATATACCAAGGTTGATTACACCTCCACTCTTTAGCCTGGTTGGTACTTGGTTCTATCATTTATATAATATAAAAAGGCGGCGGTAGCCCGTTAAAATCCCTAACCCCCCTTTTGAACTTATCACTTATATACTTATATAACCATAAGGGAGACTATCAATTCCATTTTCTAAAATAAACCTCTTATCATCAAAAGCCCCCAATGCTTTCTTATTCACCTCTTCTGAATATAATTTATGTTTATAACTTCTTATTCCATTAATCTTTCTAAACTCTTCTTTCTTTGTTGTTAAACAGTTATAAAATCCTTAAAGTTTATTGTTTCTTTAATGACATTTTTCTTTATGCCTTTTAACTTCTTATCAGTTTTTTCAACGTTATTCACAATGTATTTATAAGCATAAGCCTTAGACCTCAATCCCACAAATTCACTCATGACATTTCCTCCTAATTCATCCTTAAACTTTCCAATCACCTTTTTATTTTTAGAAGAGAACAACTCACTCTCTGGACTGTAATTACTAGTGTTATAGATATTAATGTCCTTTTTCATGTCTGAATAAACATCATCAGTATTAATTTGCAAAATAAAACTATCTGTATCCATATAAAGTAGATTAACATCATTTTGATATTTCTTCCTCAAGTTATTATAAAAGTAATCATACATTAATGACTTTGATAAATCAAGAATTGATGTTCCAATATAAATAGGTTTGTTCATTTCAATACTCTCTTTAATCAAATGGATCGCACAAAAGTTCTCAGTAAAGACCTCAGCTCGAGTAAAACTCGGTCTATTAATTAATTTTGATACTTGTTCCCAAGATATTGATAGTCTGATATTTTGTCTTTTCCTCACATTCTCCATAGTCTTACCAAAGACCGCATTATTCATCAATTTATAAAAGTCTTTCTCAAAATCTGTTTTTGACTCTGTTCTTCTTTGTGTATTAAAATCAATGTACCCCTTTAACCAATGACTTTGATTGAACTTTAGAACCCTATGGATCTTCTCTATTCTTAGACCTTTTGATAAATATTGTCGCAAATTTCTTTGGTGTAGAACGTAATTTTTCTTGTTATATAATGTAGTAAGTAATTTTTCTGTTGATTCACCTATATTAAATGATTGTTGATAATCACTTAACCACTCCTTCTTTGGACTTTCCTTTTCACAAGCAAATGGGAGATCTTTGTGTAGGTTATGAAGTTCCTCTGGATATTTCAAATCGACCTCAAAATAATAACCAACCTTTGAATCATCCAATTCTTTTTGTGTAGAGATACATACATCTTGTAAAACCTTTTTGTAATCTTTTTCCTTTACCCATCTAAGTTTTCCATAAGGAAGAGCCTGAGACATTGCCCAGCCATACAGGTTGTTTGCATCATAATACATCAAGTAGGAGCTCTCTACCGATGGATCATAATTTGGAATGTACTTGTTATTTGCTTTAGCATATCTCTTTGAACAGACTTGTGAAATTCCTCCTCTCTTTGCCTTTTCAATCATCAAAAGCATATCAACATCGGTTATCAAACCAAAGCTTGTTTTGTCATTTTTAACATCGCGCTCCAAGCCAATCCAGGAGCAGTGTAATAGTGAGCAGGATCCAATCCATATCCAGAATGACAGATTGTTCTGAAAGCCTCAAACACATCAGCCAACAAAAGCACATCAGTTTTGAGGTACAAATCGTGATACTCACCAAGATTCTTAATGTTATATTTTTTCCAAACATTTTGTGCGTGTACATAATCTTTATCAGATATATGACTATTATTTAATTTGTTATAGAAATTTTCTTTTAAAGGAAGTTGTGTTTCATTGAATCTCTCAAATGAGTCCATATAGTCATAGGGGTAAATTCCCTTTTGTGTTAGAAAATCTTTATCTAAAAAATACTCTGAAAGACATGGAAACTCTTTTAGATTTTGAACCAAGTTAGCCAATGGACTTGCCATGAATTTAAATGTATCAAGAAATCTGATATGAGTAATAGGAGATGTGTGAATTGTTTTTGTGAATGAAATGTATTTCTGATCCGTGTTTGGAATTGCTGAGATACTTCCAGAAGTCTTTGAGAGTTCCTTGATAAATAGATGTGTATCATAATGAGCGTTGTTATGAAGAAAGACAGGAATGAAAGAGGGGAGTTGATAATTAATATTACAACTTTGATGAGCCGGACCTCTATATTTACCAGTGAGATGACAATGGTCTCTAACCTTTCGACCTTTACCAATTTTCTCCTCACAAATATGACAGACATTGTTTTTTATAAATTCCCTTTTTTCTTTACTTGTTAAGGACATTGGTTTATTGGTTTCTCTCATTATCTTGGTTAATCGAACACAGTCTTTTTCTAGTCGTTTCACAAACTCCTCTGGGGTATTTGAGCCTCTATACATCTCTAACTTGTTATATTTATCACCAACGGATGATTTGATATAATATCAAAAACCACAAGGAGTATGTTTTTGATATTTATTTGTGTATGATTCTTTTGGATCTGGAGAAGCAGTATCAATTTTTTCTAAAATACTTTCAAAATCAGCATATATAACAAATGGATGTTTTATTGTTTTCTTTTCATCTTTGAATGTGATCTTTGAGTCTTTTTTAGGCATGTTGATTACCGTTGATTTATGTTCACCACAATAATTTGAATGTTTATCTAATCTTTCTTGTATATGGAAGAAGTTAAGACAACGCATACAAATATATATTTTATTTGTTCTTTTACATACTTGTGGTTTTATTAATTTTGTAATATCTTTGATGTATGTATAATGTGAATTTTCGTCTGAATTAAAATATAGAAGATTAATATGAGTTTGTTTACAATTGTCAGAAAGCTTTAAAACCTGAATGTTGTTTGTTTCTGTTAGACCATAAACATTAACTGATAAATTATTCAACTTTTCAAATTTAGGAATATCATTTAAAGTCATCGGAAACTTTAGATCTTTCGTATTTAATGTATTCTCATATTTTTTATAATGAGATACTCTTTCATCATGAAAATGTGGAGGATGTAAGTGTGCTAGAATAGACCAGAGAAAACATTTATTGTCTTTATTTTTGATATTGATAACTGATTTTCTATTTTTGATAACACTGGGTAAATCAATGTAAGAAGAAGCTTTTAGAGGATCTGATTTAAGAATATGAATGTCTATGTAAATAATTTTTCCTATATTGAATCCACTTCCTACGATTGAATTATCCACATCTTGCTCTTGTTTAATAAGTTCATCATAGACTCCTGATGTTTTAAAATCTTGATATGAAGATATAAAGTGTGGCTCAGTTCTCATGTATGGTGTATCTATAACTCCTTCGTCCTTTGTCATTTCTAATTTTACTCCCATATAAAATTTAAGTGGTTTCATTTCTTTTAGTGTTTTTTCAATCAACATTTGAACAGCAGGTTTAACTATTTCTACAGCATCAACTATAGACTCTGGTTCAGGAGGTTTGAAGTTAAAGACTCTTATTTTAATATGTCCTTTGAATGCACCATCAGAGTTTTTAATAGTAAACAATTTTGACAAGTGTTTGTTAGTTTTAAGATGGGCTTTAAACCCCTTCTTGAGGATGGTTGTTTTACAGACCTTACAATGTTTTGTTTTAGGTGGAAGAGGGGAAAGTTTGTTAAGCATGTTGTATGTATGTTTTGCGGTGAGAATATGTTGTTTATAATATTTTACTTCCTTCTCGCAAGTATCACAATAAACCATATTTATAGCGTGAGAAAACGTGGTGTTTTATATATATCGCTGTGCTTAAAATAAAACACTTTTGAGCTTTACAGCTCCGTTTTATATATATCGCTGTGCTTAAACTAAAACACTTTTTCACTCAGAATCATCGAAGTCATAACTATCACATGAATACTCAGAATCATACTCAGAGTCATCAATAAAGCTACTCTCATAACTATCATTTGAGCACAAACTATTAGTATCATAACTATCATCTGTGTTCAATGAAATACTATCATCACCATCGTCCGAGTTCAATGAAATACTATCATCACTATCGTCCGAGTTCAATGAAATAGTAAAATCTTCACTGCTGTAATGACTCATATTTAATTAGCAGAAAAAACCTTTCCATCTATACCAATATACTTTCTTTCATTAACGGATTCAATCTCTACATTTTTAATATCAAAAGTTATCTTTAAATAATCTCTAACTATCATAGAACGAAATGACATTTCACCAGAAATATTAACATCATTCATTTTACTTAGATCTACACCCTTTGGATTATTAAAGTAAATACAAATTTCTCCACGAGTATTGTTGATGGTCTTATCATTCTTTTTCAAAGTATCGTGGTCAATCACTTTTTCAAGCTTTGAATAAATTGCCAGGAGTAGAGGAGAAACTTTTGTTAGATTTACTTTAATGGATGTCTTTCCAGGTATAGTTAGAGCTCTTCCTTTAAATGAAATAGAGGGGCTCATGTTATTTTCCATAACTGGTTTTACCCAAAAATTTCCATATTTATCTTTGTTCAATTTATCATCTTTGACATATTTTTCTATATCTTCCACCGAAGTAGAGATTGATTGAAATTTGTCTTTTGTGCTTTGAAACATTGTATTTATTAATGAATAAACTTGCGTTTAGTTTAAGTAAAAATTTACTATATAAATATGATAAGTTCTGAAGGATATTTAGAATTTCCAGACTCTCCATATGATAAATTAGAGAATTGTCCGGCTTGTGATAGAATAGGGCTTAATAATGAGGGTTCATATAAACAATGTATTTTCTGTGATTTAATTTTAATTAATGATAATAAAAAATATATAAAAATATATAACTCTTTTAAATTAGAACCAAAAATGAATTACTTTACAAGATTATTAAGAGAGATGAATGTTAAGTATTGTGATGATAATACACCATTTCTTTCAAGGGAAGAGACTATTTGTATTGAGGAAATGTATAAGGGTTTAATGATATTTATTATTCAAAATAATTTTAATGGAAATGTTAATACAAGATACTATATAAATAAAATAATGAATTATTTTGAAATTAAACCCGAACTCAGGATAAAATATAGAGTTTCTAAAATAGCTCAAAAAAAGTTAGATGACTTGTTTTCCAAATATATAAATGAATGATTTTTTACCCGTTTGGGAAAATAAGATAAAATTTAATAACCATAAAAACATTCCAAATTCATTGAGATGTCTAATAGTTGGTTCAAGCGGATGTGGGAAAACCTGTTTACTTTTAAAGATGCTCCTTGGTCCTAATTTTTTAGATTATGATAATTTAATAATTTTTACAAAGTCAAGTTTTCAACCCGAGTATCAACTACTCTCACAGGGTTTTAATGCGGGTCTTAAAAAGGAAGACATTATCGGTTTATTTAAACTTCAAAACAAACTAAATGATTATAATATTGAAGATATAATACAATTATTTTGTGATACACAGAAATCAAAATCGAAACCAAAACCCATAACTTGTATTCTCAGTGATAATACGGATGATATACCTTCACCTCAAGATTTAGATAAATCAAAAAAGAACCTCGTCATCTTTGATGATTGTGTTAATGAGAGAAACCAAACAGTAATGGATAGCTACTATACAAGAGGGAGGCATTCTTCTTGTAATTGTATATATCTTAGTCAATCATATTTTCAACTCCCTCGACGCTCAATAAGAAACAATGCCAATACTTTTATTTTATTTAAGTTAAATTCAATAGATGTAAATAATTTTTGGAGAGATAATTGCTCTACGTTATGTTGTAAAAAAGAATTTGAAAATTATATGAAACACACGATTGAAAAATATAAATATAATGTTGTGAAACAAGATGAGATATTAAAGGATGTATTTTTATTTTAAACATAATTACATATATAAATGACAACAATTATTATTAACCTTGTGGGTAAATCTGCTTCTGGAAAGAACTTTCATAAATCTAAACTCTTGAATAGTAAAAATGAAAAGATTGTTAGTTTTTTTTAAAAACACCCTATGATTCGTTTTGTGAGTACTACAACCAGAGCAAAGCGACCAGGAGAAGTAGAAGGGAAAGATTATTACTACATTTCAATGGAGGAACATATGCGATTGAGGAACGAAGGTCAAATATTTGAGGAGGTCTCTCTTGGTTCTACAAAATATTCACATTGTAAGAGTGAGTTAAATAAAGTAAAATCTAATGGTCTTGGGATTTTAGAAACTAATCCTGAAGGAATGAGACAAATTATTAAACAATTGTGTGGTGATGGAGTTAAGATTTTATCATTCGGTTTTGATATCGATGAGGAGACTCAACGCAAACGTATGAAAAGCAGAGATACAAGTATTAGTGAAGAAGAAATAACAACTCGTATTAATACCAATAAAGAATTTGATGAAATATTTAAAGAAAAGGATTTATTTCAACACATTTACTATAATGACAAAGAAAAGGAAAATTTTCCCATTGACCTTTACAATTCATTAAATGATATTTTTCAATAAATAAATACAGAAAATGAATACCGAAGAAAGAGCAAGAAAGTTTAAAGAACATCAAGAGTTGGTTTCAAAAGTTGTAAAGCAACAGGAAGAGATAAAGAAGAAACGGAGACAGAAACTAACTGGTGAAGAAGCCTTTGAAAGAAAACAAGAGAAATTTTTTAAACCGCTTTTAAAAACTCAACACCCTACAGTTCCCACAGTAGAATTTACTCCGAAAAAACTTCAAATGCTCAAAGATTTTAGTCAGATAACAAAACAAGAACTTGGAAAATTAGAATATAATGATGAAGAATTATTTCAGAAACTTGAGGAGGTAAATCAACCCCCTAATTATGTAGTGGAAGCTCTTCAAAATAATGAATATTTGGCAGATTCAAAAACCAGAGCAGGTCTCATTCCAACAGAAGAACCAGCAGTGTTTCATCTTGTGGAAGAAAAGGTATTGATATTTAATGATGAATTGATGTTCTTGAGTTCTACTCAACCAAATGTTAAATTAACTCCAAGATTAATGTTTCTTCTAACAAACCCCGGATTCAGCGGTTCAAAATATTTTGAGGAACCACTTGATATAGAAAGAGAGGAAGATAGGGTATATATTGAGTTGCTAAATGCACTTGATTATGGAGTTTCTGTTGCTGGTAAAAGTAAGAAGAATGAGAAGGAGAAACATATTATTGATGCTTTAAGTAAGCTTGGTTCGGGTGTTAGTTTTCTTCCAAATGACCCATCACAATTAGTTAATAGGCTATTATTGTTGTTAGGTAGTAAGAAGGCTGGAAACAACAATTGTTTTAATGAATCCTCAGCCATTTTAGATCAGTTGATGAACATGAAAATAATTAATAAATGTCAATACAAAGATATTTTATTAGATATTAAATAAGATGAGAAGCACAATTCTTAGTTTTAATTTCACAACGAGCGATTACACAGCTTCATTCCCTTACTCACTACAACTTGACCCCCTTACCTCATATGAGGCATCTTTGTTGTCAATGGAAACTTACAATACCCTTTTTAATATCACAGAGAAAAACAACAAGTTTAGTTATAATCCAGGAAGTGGATATAAAACTATAACCGTTTCACCTGGAGCTTACGAGATTTCTCAAATATCTTCAGAAGTCTCTCGCCTTATGAAAGAAAAAGGTGATGAACCAAAAAATATTGTAATAGATATTCAAAAACACACTTCAAAATCAACTATTAAACTTAAAAATAATTATAAAGTTGATTTCACGATTGAAAATTCGTTTAGAGAGCTATTGGGTTTCTCTTCAAAAAAGATTGAAAATAACGGGACGTTTTACAGTGATAATGTTATCCAAATATCCTCCGGTATAAATTCAGTATTAATTCATTGTGATTTGATTGATGGTGCTTATAACGATGGAATAAGAACAAATACAATATTTTCATTCAGTGCATACTCAACCCCGATTGGTTATAAATTTAATATGGAACCAAAAAATCTTGTCTATTTACCTGTGTCAGGAAAAACCATATACAGAGTAAATTTTAGGATAACCGACCAAGATAATCGTATGATATCCTTTAATGATGAAATTATATCCATCAGAATTCACCTACGTGAAGTTTTTCAATAAATAAATAATGGTTATTGTGAGAAAACATGAGTTGGGAAAATATAAAATAATTACAGGGGAGGGCATGTACCTTTCACCATACTATACAAGGTATGTGGGTAAAGGATACTATAAACCTAAGAGACAACGAGGTGTAGGTCATCAATTTCGAAATAAAGGAGATGGGATAATTGATACTCTAATGGGTATTGGTTCAACCATCCTTAAACATAAAGACCTAATTGGTTCAACTGCTTCTGCCGTGGGCTCCGTTGCGGGTGCTATAAAGAGTATAAAAGATGCTCAAAAGGAGTCTCATAAATTACAAGCAATCAAAGAAATAAAAAAAGGTAAAACTCAACTATCTTCACAAGAACGACAAAAAATCATTAAAATACTTGGGTCAGGGTTTCAACGATTTTAATACTATATAAATACAAGTATGGAAGCGATTGATAGTATCTATGATTTGGATGATACAATTATCATTTCAAACTCCACAAAAAAGGAAGACTATTTTAAGGTAAATGCTATAACAGGAACAGACTGGAATTCAAACGGAACAAAAAGTTTTGAAATAAATAATCAACAAACTTACTTGAATATAGCTGATAGTTTCTTGCTGTGTAAATTTAAATTCACTAAGGCTGCGAATAATACTAATGCTACACTCGTAAATGATTTTTTCTGGAAAATGTTTGACAGTGTCCGCCTGTATATTGGAACACAAGAGGTTGAAGCGGTTGATTATGTCTCTGCTACATCTGAAATGATGAAATTTACACTATATTCGTTTAGTGATAGAATGGGTAAGGGAGCTGTTGAAGGTTTTATTCCTGATATGTCAACGGGAACAAATGCTGACCCCGGTTATAGTCAAAGGAAGGCAATGTATAATGATGACACAAAACCAGAGAATAGTTTTACCGTAGCAGTACCTCTGAAAGGTATATTTGGATTATGTGATTATGACAAAGTTTTGTATGGTCTTAAAATTAGATTTCAACTACAAAGGAATGATAATGTAAATAGATTGCTTTTTGGGGCTCAAAATGCTTTTGGTGATAATAATAAATTTGTTATTAATGATTTGTGTTGGTATATTAGTGAATATACTCCTAATCTTAAAACGGAAGAGATGTTAAATAGAAGACTTAACTCAAAGAAACCACTAAATGTATCATACCTTAAAAGAAGATGTCAACACGTTAAACTGGAACACACTACCTACACTTGGAATTTAGGTGTTCTTCAAGGAAAGCCACGATACCTATGGCTCATTTTTAAGAAACCAGATGGAGATGAAGGCACTGATAAGAATAATGCGCTGAGTGATAATGCTAAGGTGAAACAACTTCGGGTTTCTCTTGATGGCACATTTTATCCGCGAGATAGATTGGAAATTGATTGGGAAAAAAATGATTATGCGGAAGCCTACAAGTCCTACCAAAAGGTGTGTGAAAGTAATGGTAATAATGATCCTATTTTGGATATGGTTGCGTTTCAAAAACTTTATACAATCTACGCAATTGACCTGAGTTCTCAAAAGGAAACTATAAAGTCTAATCGAGTGGATACTTCTCTATACATTGAAAGAGGGGAGAGTGAAGAGGTTAATGCATATTGTTTGCTTTTGGAGGAAACAGAATTACAGATTAATACAGATAATGGTGTTATGATTAATATCACATAGGTTTTTTCTCATAAATAAATGGTTGGGGTATATGTTAATCAAATCAATCTTAATAAATTAACATCTTGTATTCAAAATCAAAAGCCTTGTATTATTAATGTTAATACAATTCAAAGAAAAGGAGCTGTAAGAATTGATGTTTTACTCACACACACACAAGTAAAAACACTAAATGATGTTGGATCTCTTAAAATTAAAATGACGAAACCTATGTTAAAGAAATATTCAATAGACGAGTCAAGAGGAGGATTTCTCCCGTTTCTAATTCCTTTATTTGCTGGTTTAAGTGTGGCGGGAGCATTGACTGGTGGTATTTCAGCAGCGGTAAAAACTGCTAACGAAAGGAAGGCACAACTAAAAGCTCAAAAAGAATTGGAAAGACATAACAAGGAGTTGGAGAAACAAATTAGTGGAAGTGGTGTAATTGTAGATTTTGCTCAAAAACTTGAAAGTCTACCTGATAAAGCTAGATTGTTGGTTGGAGATATGCTTTCCTCTATCGCTCAAGCGGGTGTTAAACTAACTAAACGGGGTAATGGATTGTATCTTTCTCATAAATAAATGGATAAATGGTTTAAACAATTTGGAAAGAATACAACGTCAAATATAGAACTAGCTAAGTATTGTAAAACACTAAAAATTGATAATGTGGTTATTTGTATGAGAGATGAATTAATACATATAAATAAGAATACAAAGAATATTATTATGAATTTAGACACACAGAATGGTTCTCATTGGGTTTGTATTCATAATAGTCAGGATAAATATTATTTTGATAGTTATGGTATGCCACCACCTGTTGAAGTAATACAATTCTTACAGAATGGTGTTTATCAAACATTTCAAGTTCAAGAAATTAATTCTAAATGTTGTGGTCAATTATGTTTATATGTATTATTTCAACTCAACAATAATGAAAATTTTTATGATATCATTTTTAATCTAATATAAATGACATGTTGGAAAAGATGGTTCTATCTTTGGAAAATCCTCTCAGGATATTGATTTATCAAATTATTATACAAAGGCACAGGCTGAACGACAAAAATATAGTGTAAGTAAAAATATTAATATGAAGAATACTTATAAATTAATCAATTATCCAAACCCTACAGATGCGAATGACTTAATTAGATTAAGTGATTTATCACAATATATATTTTTAAAGAAAACAGCACGTTTTGTTAAACAAGTAAAATTTACAACCACAACACCTGGTTATACTGACCATACACCTTTCCTCATTGAATTTAACTACCTGCTTACAATTGAATTTTATAAAGAAGGACATATAGTTAATATGCGAATTAATAAATGGGGGTATGATATGCCTGATTTAGGGTATAATTGGTCTTTTTCAATAAACATAGAAGACCTACATGATTTTAATCAGTCTCGTAAAGAAGAATATTATCCACTTGGTGAGGATAAGGATTTATGTGGAAGTACAATTAATAAACAACAAATACATGGTTTTAAGAAAAGAAAAATATATGATAGTATAGCGATGGTTAGCATGACAAAGAAGGAAGGTCATGAGATAAGGATAGAAAGCCAAGGAATACAAACCAATTTGGTAGTGGGAAGATGGGGTGGTATTACCTGTCATAATATTAATCTCACATATATTTCTGATACATAAATGGCAGGAAGAAGACTACAAGAGAATTATAATTTTTGTATTCAAGGATACCTACAAGAAAAGGGTGCTCGGTATTACATACCTTATGATTTGGAGCATATACATGGGAATTTTGTCATTAAAAACTGGCCTTATACTGATATTGTTAAACCCACAAATAGAGACTTGTTTAAAATATTAAATAAAAATGAACTCAAAGTTATGAAATATAAAACTCTTTTAGAAATCGTCAACAAATCTTATTGGTATCCTATTATGAGAAAAATAATTATAGATACAAGAATATCTCAAAATCCAGATGAGTATATGTATAATATTCTTTGGGGTTCAAACTCAAGGGTAGCAAGGGATGAGGAAGGAGTTGAAGAAGAGAAGGAGGAAAGAAAGAAAAGAGAGAAGGAGGAGAGGGAACAAAGAGAGAGGGAGGAGAGGGAGATGGAAATCAGAGCGATTCAAAAAAGAGTGGATGTATTACAGCAAGAAGATCAATCTCAACTCACCGAAGAGGAAAATAAAGAAAGAATGAATGCTGTGAAAATATTGATATCAAAAATTGCTAAGATAAATGAGGAAGGAGTTAAAGAAGAGAAGGAGGAAAGAGAGAAAAAGGAGAAGGAGGAAAGGGAGAAAAAGGAGGAGGAGAGGGAGAAAAAGGAGAAGGAGGAAAGGGAGCAAAGAGAGAGGGAGGAAAAATATAAAAAGATGGAAATCAGTGAGATTCATAAAAGATTGAGTGTATTACAGCAAATAAATCAATCTCAACGCACCGAAGAGGAAATTAAAGAATTAACAACTCTTATGAAGATAATGGTTTCAAAAATAACAACGTCAATGTCTTCAATTTCAGGGAGGAGATTTAAACGAGAAAGTGGTGAAGAAGAAGAAGAAGAAGGAAAAGATTATGTGATTGATGATGTTGGTGTCATTGACTTTAGTTAGTTTTTATTTGTAAATAAATGGAGGAGAGAGTGAAGGCATTCCTTAGGATTCTTTATGTTTTAAAAATAAAGATTGAAATGTATATGTTGAAAACCAAAAAGGTTTTGATACTCTGTCGGAATTTTTCTGATAAATAAATATGAGTTATTGTCTCAAATGTAAAAAGAAAACTAAATCTAAAAATATCTCTTATGTTAAAGCTAAAAATAATAGAGTTTATCAAAAAGGAATATGTCAAGTATGTGGCTCTAAAAAGTGCCAATTCATCTCTCCTAAAAGAGGAGGAGACATACAAAAGTTTCTGTCAGGAAGTAAATTTACAACAACTGGAATTCCAGGGGAATTACACCTTCCAGGGTATTCTTTCTGTGGTCCAGGAACAAACTTGGATAAAAGATTAGATGAGGCTGACAATCCTAAACCTTGGTCTAAACCTACAAATAGGGTTGACGAAGTGTGTATGAAGCATGATATTGCTTATGGGAAAACCACTACGTTGACTGAAAAACATAAAGCCGACAGCGAAATGTTGTATAATTTGTCTTTGATACAAAATCCAACGTTGAGAGAGAAAGTTGATAGGTTTATTGTGAGAAATTTGATAAATGCTAAATTGAAACTTGGTCTTGGTTATTCCTCAAAAAACTATTAGGCTCGAATGATGTCATCAAGACTGAGGAGCTTTTGGCTGAAGAATTACACAAACCTATAATCACAAAGTTTAAAAGAAGGAAGGTTTATTCTAAATACACCGACCACATATGGTCCGCTGATTTAATTGAATTGAATAATGACAGGGGATACAGGTATGCTTTAACCGTTATTGATTTGAGGAGTAGATTTGCCTGGGTTGTCCCTTTAAAAAATAAAAGGGGTGATACTGTAATGTTAGCCTTTAAGCTAATATTTGATCGGGATAAAAGGAAACCAAAGAAGTTATGGACTGATGAGGGAACAGAGTTCTATAACAAAATATTCATGAAATTTCTTAAGGGGAAGGGTATTAAATTATACAGCACCTTTAATGAAGGAAAAGCAGTTGTTATTGAGCGTTTTAATCGTACTTTGAAAGAGAGACTATATAAAAAATTCACACAACTCGGTTCTCAAAAATGGGTGTATTTAATTCAGGATATTGTAGATAAATACAATAATACAGTTCATTCATCAACAAAATCAAAACCATCGGAAACATTTACAAAATTAGAATATGAAAAGGAGATTAATTTGAG
>NC_136266.1:34198710-34258710 GCF_964187855.1 Myxine glutinosa | reverse complement strand
CGCCTGAGCGCCGCCGAATACGTCCTTTGCAAATGTGCGCTCCTGGATCAGTCCTTTCAATGCGAGCGCTGCCGTATGAGTCCGTTTGCAATGCACTCTCCCGACCAAGTCCTGTTAATAGCGCCGCTCTTGCTGTCCGGAAAAGGGCTTTGCGTTCGCGCTTATATAATGCGAGCCAAGATCACTCCGCGCGCTTCAAAACCACACCCATCGGTGAGGTTACCTCAGCCCTGGTTGGCTGGTGAGGGCTTACCGGCCACGCCTTTGATGACTGGTTGACAGGCTACACCTTCTTCTCCTTCTTCTTGGCATTCCGCCCCCTTTTTCTGGCCTCACTGCGTGTCTTATGGCGGCGCTTGAGCGAGCTATGAGGCACCAACTGTAGGGGCACGTAATGGCGTCGCTTGGAGAGGGAGGTCGCAAAATGGACGGAATTGGGACCTACTCTTATTTAATTGATGCAACGCAGATTCAACTATTGGAAACACGGCCTTATCTAAAACACATAATAATGAAATAACTGGAATTTCTAAGGTGGCCTACGTGTTGCTTGTGGACTAACTAGGGGTGCTACCTTTAACCTTTAATGTCATATTTACAAGTGTGGGTGCTAAAACCGCAACAATATATATACTTATAAATGTAGCAGGATATCTCAAAAAGTTGTTGACAAATGATTTTGATTAAATGTGATTCTGTATTGTGATTTTCTGGTCTATTCTGGGATACAAAACGTAAACTGTTCACTTGGCCGAGGTATGCTCTCTACTGAGTGCCATTCTCGTTGTTATATTTGTTTTCCAGGTACGGTTGTATCATGACGGACACTCGTGAGTACACGATAGAAGAGAGACTGATTACTTTTGTTTGGGTTCACGACCGCGTATGAGAAGGAGCAAGTTTTGAAGACATAAGGACAAGATTTTCGCAGAGGTTCGATAAGCCAGCTCCTACGCCCGGCACGATGCGAGCATGGGAGAAGAAGGCTTTATCAACAGGGAGTGTCCTTGATTTAAAGCGTTCTGGTCATCCAGCATCACGTCAACACCATGTGGAAATTACTGAAGCATTCTGCTTGAGATCACTACTGAAATAATCTCGAAAAATATCTTCAGAGTTGGACATTCCACACTCAACAGTCCAGAAAATAATGAAAAAGGATCTGGGATTGAAGCCATTTAAGTCTGGATGTGTTGATGAGCTTTCCTTTCAAGACTGATTGTGCCACTCATGAGGTCACTTGCAAGGCTCTTCTGCAGCGGTTTTCCACCATTAAATCAAGACGAAGCGTATTTTTTTTTCAGATGAGTGTGCTATTTACCTCAGCAATCGATCCAGGAATGTTTATTTTAGGTGCAAAGAAAATCCTCATTTTTATGAGGAAATTTAACAGCATCCTCCTCATGTCATGATGTGGGCAGAAATTTCATAAGATCACTTGATAGGGCCATATTTTTTCGATACAAGTTTCAATCATACTGCTTATTTGAACATGCTTCACACATGGTTTGTTCTACAACTGCGTGAGAGAGGTCTTGTGGAAACAGCTATCCTGCAACAAGATGGTGCATCAGCACATTATGCTCTCGCAGTTAGAGAATATCTCGACGACAAATTCAGTGGATGATGGATTGGATGTGGATCTGAGATTGTGTGGCTTCCTCGAAGTCCGGATTTAACAACATGTGACAACTCGTTTTGGGGCATTGTGAAAGAGGGAATTTCTCATCTCTGCCTAACAACAGTTGAAGACCTCAAAACAGCTGTTAGGGGCTGCTTTTATGACCTCCAACCCTCAACATGGAAGACAATGTCCAGATGAACATGGAGAAAAATTCAAATTTGTGTGGAGAATGGAGGGGAGCAAACAGATCAATTCTAACTAAATTCTAACTGCGTGCATAGGGACTTTGTGGCCAATCTTTACTTTATAGACATACTCACATTATAATTGTACATACTTTATAGACGTACTCATATTCTAATTGTACATACATTCTAGATATACTCACATTCTAATTGTACATACTTTATGGATGTACTAACATTCTAATTGTACGTAGGATACTTTATAGATGTACTCACATTCTAATTGTGGGAGACGAAACTTGCCATTTAAGACTGACTTTATAGACGGACAGTATAGATGCCAGTACTTTATAGACGCCGTATTCAACGCCAGTACGAGCGCCAAAAGTGTTTTTTGCAACAATAACACAAGTGCGAAAAGTGGCTTTGCAACACGAGCACGAGTGCAAAAAATGGTTTTGCAACACCAACACAAGTGTGATAAGTGGTTTTCAACACCAGCACGAGTGTGGAAAATGGTTTTGCAATTCTAAACCATGTGCGAAAAGTGGTTTTCAACACAAGCAAGAGTGCTGAAAGTAGTTCAACGGCAGCAGAAGTGTGGAAATTGGTTTTTGCAACACTAACACAAATGCGAATAATGGTTTACAACACTAGCACAAGTGCGAAAAGTGGTTTGCAACACTAATACAAGTGTCGAAAGTGGTTTTCAACATTAGCAGGATTGCAGAAAGTGGTTTTCAATGCCAGCACAAGTGTGGAAATTGGTTTTGCAACACCACGACAACTGCGAATTGTGGTTTTCAACACCAACCCAATTGCGAAAAGTGGTTTTGCAACACCAGCATGAGTGCGGAAAGTGGTTTTCAATGCCAGCACACGTGTGGAAATTGGTTTTGCAACACCAAGACAAATGCGAGTTGTGGTTTTCAACAGTAGCGCAAGTGCAAAAAGTCGTTTTGCTACACTATCAAAAGTGCGAAAGTGGTTTTTGCAACAATAACACAAGTGCGAGATAGTCGCTTTGCAACATGAGCACGAGTGCGAAAAGTGGTTTTGCAACACTAACACAAGTATGATAAGTGGTTTTCAACACCAGCACGAGTGTGAAAAGTGGTTTTCAATGCCAGTGTACGTGTGGAAATTTGTTTTGCAACACTAAGACAAATGCGAGTTGTTGTTTTCAACACTTGCGCAAGTGCAAAAAGTGGTTTTGCTACACTAACAAAAGTGCAAAAGTGGTTCTGCAACACTAGCTCAAGTGCGGAAAGTGGTATTCAACGCCAGCAGGAGTGCCAAAAGTGGTTTTTGCAACAATAACACAAGTGCGAAAAGTGGCTTTGCAACACGAGCACGAGTGCGAAAAGTGGTTTTGCAACACGAACACAAGTATGATAAGTGGTTTTCAACACCAGCACGAGCGCGGAAAATGGTTTTGCAATTCTAAACCATGTGCGAAAAGTGGTTTTCAACACAAGCAAGAGTGCTGAAAGTCGTTTTCAACAGCAGCAGATGTGTGGAAATTGGTTTTTGCAACACTAACACAAATGCGAATAATGGTTTACAACACCAGCACAAGTGCGAAAAGTGGTTTGCAACACTAGCACGAGTGCGGAAAGTGGTTTTCAATACAAGCACAATTGTGGAAATTGGTTTTGCAACACTAAAACAAGTGTGGAAAGTGGTTTTGCAACACTAACACAAGTGCGGAAAGTGGTTTTCAACACCAGCACGAATTAGGCTATGAGCCAGACCCCCCAAATTGACCGGTCGGTACCATACAGATGGAGTAAGGCTCATTGTGATTTTTAGCAAGATATATGTCCCTAGATATGAAAGAAAAGTGATAGCAGTGTATAACTCTCGGCCATCTCTGTGTTATCACCCGATATATTATTATACGCCTGCTTCGCTTCGCCAAAAAATGTGATATTTGCTAAAATTGGAATAAATATGTTTTTAAGGACCACAGAGTGCCGAGATCGAGATCGAGATCGTATTTGTTCGAGAGATCATGATAAACCTAGAGTGTGGAGCAAGTTTGCATGCATTGTGAAATATAATGTAGCTGATGTTACAAACCTACTTTAGGATACTAGCTAATACCAAAAATTACACTGAGATACCAAAAGTAGTAGACGAATAAACCTAAAATGTTCAAAAGCTATGTTTCGTTCCAAAATATCAAAATTAGGGGGTATGGTTGAACATATTTTGAACTTTGCCAAAATATGTGCCCCAAACAACCACCATATTACAAAGTAATGATATATTCCAATGCAGTGGTTCCTTGCGAAGATTTTGAGGGGCCAAATGTTACTCTGGGAGTTTTCATTTTTGAAATATTGACAAAAATGTACAATGTGAATTCTGAACTCGAAGCGATTTCGACCACTTTTTCACTAAATTTAACATATTTTTTGTCATTATATCAATATTTTGATAAATAACCTCCACAAATGTTCTATATTTCTATTACTATATTAGTTGGCATCCAGTATGCAAATTATTGGCACTCTGTGGTCCTTAAAAACATATTTATTCCAATTTTAGCAAATATCACATTTTTTGGCGAAGCGAAGCAGGCGTATAATAATATTTCGGGTGATAACACAGAGATGGCCGAGAGTTATACACTGCTATCACTTTTTTTTCATATCTAGGGACATATATCTTGCTAAAAATCACAATGAGCCTTACTCCATCTGTATGGTACCGACCAACCCCCTTGGCTCATAGCCTATAATAATATTTCGGGTGATAACACAGAGATGGCCGAGAGTTATACACTGCTATCACTTTTTTTTCATATCTAGGGACATATATCTTGCTAAAAATCACAATGAGCCTTACTCCATCTGTATGGTACCAACCAACCCCCTTGGCTCATAGCCTAAATGCGGAAAGTGGTTTTCAATACAAGCACAATTGTGGAAATTGGTTTTGCAACACTAACACAAGTGTGGAAAGTGGTTTTCAACTCTAGCACGAGTGCGGAAAGTGGTTTTCAATACAAGCACGATTGTGGAAATTGGTTTTGCAACACTAACACAAGCGTGGAAAGTGGTTTTCAACATGAGTACAAGTGCGACACGTGGTTTTGCAACACTAACCCAATTGCGAAAAGTGGTTTTCAATGCCAGCAGAAGTGTGGAAATAGGTTTTGCAACACAAAGACAAATGCGAGTTGTGGTTTTCAACACTAGCGCAAGTGCAAAAAGTGGTATTCAACGCCAGCACAAGTATGGGAAGTGGTTTAGCAACACTGCGGAACGTAGTTCTGCAACACAAGCTCAAGTGCGGAAAGTGCTTTTCAACACTAGCACAAATGCGAAAAGTGGTTTTGCAACACTAACACAAGTGCGATAAGTGGTTTTCAACGCCAGTACGAGTGCGGAAAGTGGTTTTTTCAACAATAACAGAAGTGCGAAAAGTGGTTTTGCAACATTGACATAAGTATGATAAGTGGTTTTCAACACCAGCACGAGTGCGCAAAGTGGTTTTCAATGCCAGTGTACGTGTGGAAATTGGTTTTGCAACACTAAGACAAATGCGAGTTGTTGTTTTCAACACTTGCGCAAGTGCAAAATGTGGATTTGCAACACGAACACAAGTGTGAAAAGTGGTTTTGTAACACTAACACAAGTGCGAAAGTGGTTTTGCAACACAAACACAAGTGCGAAAGAGGTTTTGCAACACCAACACACATGCGATAAGTGGTTTTCAACACCAGCACAAGCATGGAAAGTGCTTTTTGCATCAATAACACAAGCAGAAGTGTGGAAATTGGTTTTTTGTAACACTAACACAAATGCGAATAATGGTTTACAATACTAAACCAAATGCGAAAAGTGGTTTTCAACACTGGCACGAGTGCTGAAAGTGGTTTTTAATGGCAGCAGAAGTGTGGAAATGGGTTTTTGCAACAATAACACAAATGCGAATAATGGTTTGCAACACTTGCACGAGTGCAGAAAGTGGTTTGCAACATTAGCACAAGTGTGGAAAGTGGTTTTCAACATGGGCACAAGTGCGATAAGTGGTTTTGCAACACCAACCCAATTGCTAAAAGTCGTTTTTAACACCAGCACGATTGCGGAAAGTGGTTTTCAATGCCAGCACACGTGTGGAAATTGGTTTTGCAACACTAATACAAATGCGAGTTGTGGTTTTCAACACCAACCCAATTGCGAAAAGTCGTTTTCAACACCAGCATGAGTGCGGAAAGTGATTTCCAATGCCAGCACACGTGTGGAAATTGGTTTTGCAACACCAAGACAAATGCGAGTTGTGGTTTTCAACACTAGCGCAAGTGCAAAAAGTCGTTTTGCTACACTATAAAAAGTGCGAAAGTGGTTTTTGCAACAATAACACAAGTGCAAAAAGTGGCTTTGCAACACGAGCACGAGTGCGAAAAGTGGTTTTGCAACACTAACACAAGTGTGGAAAGTGGTTTTCAACACTAGCACAAGTGTGGAAAGTGGTTTTCAATGCAAGCACAATTGTGGAAATTGGTTTTCAACATGAGTACAAGTGTGACACGTGGTTTTGCAACACTAACCCAATTGCGAAAAGTGGTTTTTCAACATTAGCACGATTGCGGAAATTGGTTTTCAATGCCAGCAGAAGTGCGGAAATAGGTTTTGCAACACAAAGACAAATGCGAGTTGTGGTTTTCAACACTAGCGCAAGTGCAAAAAGTGGTATTCAACGCCAGCACAACTGTGGGAAGTGGTTTAGCAACACTAACTCAAGTGCAAAAAGTGGTATTCAATGCCCGCACAAGTGCGAAAAGTAGTTCTGCAACACCAGCTCAAGTGCGGAAAGTGCTTTTCAACAGTAGCACAAATGCGATAAGTGGTTTTCAACGCCAGTACGAGCGTGGAAAGTGCTTTTTGCATCAATACCACAAGCAGAAGTGTGGAAATTGGTTTTTTGCAACACTAACACAAATGCGAATAATGGTTTGCAACATTAGCACAAGTGTGGAAAGTGGTTTTCAACATGAGCACAAGTGCGATAAGTGGTTTTGCAACACCAACCCAATTGCTAAAAGTCGTTTTCAACACCAGCACGATTGCGGAAAGTGGTTTTCAATGGCAGCACACGTGTGGAAATTGGTTTTGCAACACTAATACAAATGCGAGTTGTAGTTTTCAACACCAACCCAATTGCGAAAAGTCGTTTTCAACACCAGCATGAGTGCGGAAAGTGGTTTTCAATGCCAGCACACGTGTGGAAATTGGTTTTGCAACACCAAGACAAATGCGAGTTGTGGTTTTCAACAGTAGCGCAAGTGCAAAAAGTCGTTTTGCTACACTATCAAAAGTGGTTTTTGCAACAATAACACAAGTGCGAGATAGTGGCTTTGCAACATGAGCACGAGTGCGAAAAGTGGTTTTGCAACACTAACACAAGTATGATAAGTGGTTTTCAACACCAGCACGAGTGCGCAAAGTGGTTTTCAATGCCAGTGTACATGTGGAAATTGGTTTTGCAACACTAAGACAAATGCGAGTTGTTGTTTTCAACACTTGCACAAGTGCAAAAAGTGGTTTTGCTACACTAACAAAAGTGCATAAGTGGTTCTGCAACACTAGCTCAAGTGCGGAAAGTGGTATTCAACGCCAGCAGGAGTGCCAAAAGTGTTTTTTGCAACAATAACACAAGTGCGAAAAGTGGCTTTGCAACACGAGTGCGAAAAGTGGTTTTGCAACACGAACACAAGTATGATAAGTGGTTTTCAACACCAGCACGAGCGCGGAAAATGGTTTTGCAATTCTAAACCATGTGCGAAAAGTGGTTTTCAACACAAGCAAGAATGCTGAAAGTAGTTTTCAACAGCAGCAGATGTGTGGAAATTGGTTTTTGCAACACTAACACAAATGCGAATAATGGTTTACAACACCAGCACAAGTGCGAAAAGTGGTTTGCAACACTAGCACAATTGTGGAAATTGGTTTTCAATACAAGCACAATTGTGGAAATTGGTTTTGCAACACTAACACAAGTGCGGAAAGTGGTTTTCAACACCAGCACGAATGCGGAAAGTGGTTTTCAATACAAGCACAATTGTGGAAATTGGTTTTGCAACACGAGCGCAAGTGTGGAACGTGGTTTTCAACACCAGCACAAGTGCGCAAAGTGGTTCTGCAACACCAGCTCAAGTGCGGAAAGTGGTTTTCAATGGGGGCACAAGTGCGAAAAGTGGTTCTGCAACACCAGCTCAAGTGCGGAAAAGTGGTTTTCAACGCCAGTACAAGTGCCCAAAGTGGTTCTGCAACATTAGCTAAAGTGCGGAAAGTGGTTTTCAACACAAGCATAAGTCTGGAAATTGGTTTTTTGCCACAGTAACACAAATGCGAATAATGGTTTACAACAGTAGCACGAGTGCTGAAAGTGGTTTGCAACACCAACACAAGTGCGATAAGTGGTTTTGCTTCACTAATCCAATTGCGAAAAGTGGTTTTCCACATGAGCACGAGTGCCGAAAGTGGTTTTCAATGCCAGCACACGTGTGGAAATTGGATTTGCAACACTAAGACAAATACGAGTTGTGGTTTTCAACACTAGCGCAAGTGCAAAAAGTGGTTTTACTGCACTAACAAAAGTGCGAAAGTGGTTCTGCAACACTATCTCAAGTGCAGAAAGTGGTATTCAACGCCAGCACAAGTGTGGAAAGTGGTTTTGCAACACTAACACAAGTGCAAAAAGTGGTATTCAATGCCAGCACAAGTGCGGAAAGTTGTACTGCAACACCAGCTCAAGTGCGATAAGTGGTTTTCAACGCCAGTACGAGTGCGGAAAGTGGTTTTTGCAACACTAACACAAGTGCGAAAAGTGGTTTTACAACATGAAGACAAATGCGAATTGTGGTTTTCAACACGAGCGCAAGTGCCATAAGTGGTTTTGCAACACTAACACAAGTGCGAAAAGTAGTTTTGCAACACCAAGTCAAATGCGATTTGTGGTTTTCAACACGAGCGCAAGTGTGAAAAGTGGATTTGCAACACTAACACAAGTGTGAAAAGTGGTTTGCAACACAAACACAAGTGCAAAAGTGGTTTTGCAACTCCAACACAAATGCGAAAGTGGTTTTGCAACACTAACACACGTGCGATAAGTGGTTTTCAACACCAGCCCGAGCGTGGAAAGTGGTTTTTGCAACAATAACACAAGTCCTAAAAGTGGTTTTGCAACACTAACACAAGTGTAACAAGTGGTTTACAACACCAGCACGAGCGTGGATAGTGGTTTTTGCAACAATACAAGTGCGAAAAGTGTTTTTTAACACCAGCATGGGCACGGAAAGTGGTATTGCAATACTAAACCAAATGCGAAAAGTGGTTTTCAAAACGCGCATGATTGCTGAAAGTGGTTTTCAACGGCAGCAGAAGTGTGGAAATTGGTTTTTGCAACACTAACACAAATGCGAATAATGGTTTGCAACACTAGCACGAGTGCAGAAAGTGGTTTGCAACACTAACACTAGTGTGGAAAGTGGTTTTCAACAAAAGCACAAGTGCGATAAATGGTTTTGCAACACTAAGACAAATGCGAATTGTGGTTTTCAACACGAACACAAGTGCGAAAAGTAGTTTTCAACACCAACACAATTGCAAAAAGTGGTTTCCAACACTAACCAAAGTGCGAAAAGTTGTTTTCAACACGAGCGCAAGTGTGGAAAGTGGTTTCGCAACACTAGCTCAAGTGCGGAGAGTGGTTTTCAACACCAGCACAAGTGTGCAAAGTGGTTCTGCAACACCAGCTCAAGTGCGGAAAGTGGTTTTCAATGGCAGCACAAGTGCGAAAAGTGGTTCTGCAACACCAGCTCAAGTGCGGAAATTGGTTTTCAACGCCAGCACAAGTGCACAAATTGGGTCTGCAACACTAGCTAAAGTGCGGAAAGTGGTTTTCAACACCAGCATAAGTCTGGAAATTGGTTTTTGCAACAGTAACACAAATGCGAATAATGGTTTACAACAGTAGCACGAGTGCGGAGAGTGGTTTGCAACACTAACTCAAGTGTGGAAAGTGGTTTTCAACATAAGCACAAGTGCGATAAGTGGTATTGTCTGGATATGTGTGTGCGTGTGGGGGGAGGGGTGTGCGCGTGTTTGTGTGTGTGTGTGTGTGTGTGTGTGTGGATATGTGTGTGTGTGTGTGTGTGTTGGGGGTGGGGTGTGTGTGTGTGTAGGGGGGATATGTGTGTGTGTGGGGGTGGAGGGATGTGTGTGTGTGTAGGTGGGGGTGGGGGCGGGGTTGGTGTGTGTGTGTGTGTGTGTGTGTGTGTTTGGAGGGGTGTGTGTTTGGGGGGAGGGGTGGGGGTAGGGGGGATGTGTGTGTGTATGTGTGTGTGTTGTGTGTGTGCATGTGTGTGTGGGGAGGGGGGGATGTGTGTGTGTGTGGGGGGAAAGGGATGTGTGTGTGTGTGGGGGGAGGGATGTGTGTGTGTGTGTGTGTGTTTGGAGGGGGGTGCGTGTGGGGGGAGGGGTGTGGGTGTGTGTGTGGGAGGGGGTAGGGGGGATGTGTGTGTGTGTGTGTGTGTGTGTGTGTGTGTGTCGGGGTTGTATCCAAGGGGGTTGTGTCAAAGCATGTCCAATGAAAGTGGGGTTGTATGAAAAGTGGGGTTGTATCAAAAGTGGGGTTGTATCAAAAGTGGGGTTGTATCAAAAGTGGGTGCGAGTAAACCGGTCATCACTGCCAGCAGTTCTAAAGTGGCAGTTCTATATACGCCACGCACCCTAACATCCAAACAAAACCAAACCTGGAGGTTTACACTAGAAAAACTAGAGACTCACACTGCTAACCCCGTATCTTTGATGAACTTTAAAACTGATCTACAAAACCCAGGATGTTTCAGATCCAGCCAACAAAAGGCTTCCGGCAGACCTGACCACGTGATCCCCATTCCGCGGACAGAAAGCTGAAGACGAGATCTAGCATTATTATAACGCGGACAAAAAGAAAAAACATGGTCCAGACCTTCGGGAACCTTACACCGATCACACCACCCCGAGGGATGGCGCCCGATCCTGTGAAGATAAAAATTGAGAAAACAATGTCCAATTCTAAGTCGAGATAATATAGACTACTGCTCCCTGCGAGGGAGCCGGGGAGACGACCCCAAGGACACGATCGATGGATGCACCTTGTGACACCACCTCCCCTTAGGGGAGGAGTCCCACTGACTTTGCCATATAACATTAATTTTCTGTTTCATTAAATTAGAGAGGGGTGTGGGGGGAGGGGTGTGCGCGTGTTTGTGTGTGTGTGTGTGTGTGTGTGGATATGTGTGTGTGTGTGTGTGTGTTGGGGGTGGGGTGTGTGTGTGTGTAGGGGGGATATGTGTGTGTGTGGAACCGGGGTTTCTAAATCCAGATTGAGGGCACGTTTGGCCGCTTGATCACACACTTCGTTGCCTGCAATGCCCACATGGGCCGGGACCCAACATAGATCGACGACCGTGCCCCTCCAATGGGCCAAACTTACGAGATGAATTACCTCAAGAACCAATTCGTTCCTACTGCCAGGCTGGAACGACCTAAGCGCTATCAGTGCCGAGAGAGAGTCGGAAAATATGACCGCGCTGAGGGGATAAAAGTCTATAATCCATTCAAGAGCCAAAACAATTGCATAAAGTTCTGCCGAAAATACTGACAGGTGGTCTGAAAGCCTGAAAGCCTTGGTCACCTTCACATCAGGGATGTAGAATGCAGCCGCAGTACGGCCAAGACCCGGATCTTTGGAGCCATCTGTATAAGCATGGAGAGATTGACTCCGGAACTTGTGAATGAATTCAACAGCCATGTTACTTGTCGCGACGGGATTGCCCCTGTCTGTCATACTCTGTAAATCCAAGTGAATTCTTGGAACCACGAGGGTCCAAGGCGCCATAGGGACACTTTATTGGCTGAGTTAACCGGGGGAGGTCCAACCCCAACCCTTTAACCGCCCTAACACACTTGAGACCAAAAGGGGGAAGCCGACGAAGATTACCGAGAGCATGATACTCCCAGCAATCCAGGAACAGAGAACTGCCAGGATGATTTACCCCGAAGGAAATGCATTTGGACCAGTATTTGAGAATAGACACCTCCCATCGAAGTGACAAAGGCAGCTCACCCGCTTCAACCAGGAGAGCGCTCACTGGAGAGCTTTTAAAGGCACCAAGACATATGCGGAGAGCTTTGGACTGAACTCCTTCGAACCTCCTCCGGATGGACAGGGACATGTCCCAAAAGGCTTGACACCCGTAATCAAAGTGCGAACGTATTAGAGCTCTGTACAAGATAAGGAGGCTATCCTGGTGGGCACCCCAAGAAGTTCCCGAGATACAACGGAGAAGGTTGAGACCCTTCGAGCACTTAGCTACAAGTTTGGCACAATGGGCATTCCAGGTTAAGCCCTTATCAAAGATCACCCCCAAAAAGGGGACCACCGGAGAGACTTTTAGAGACGTGCCATTGACTGTTAATCTGACGTCCTCAACCTTTCTCTTGAGGGTAAAGATTCCGAGCTTAGACTTTGGCCCAGAGATGGCAAAACCCCATTTTGCAGCCCACTGCTCAATACTGACATCATCAGCCGAGGTGCTTGGTTTGGGCTCCACGGATCTAGATGTACCACTAGTGCTTGGCTTGTGCTCCAGGTGTTGAGATTCCCGGTTAGGTTCCACACGTTGAAATTCGTCACCGGGAATGTTTGGTTTCGGACAAGCGTTCTTTAAATGTCCGTGCTCGCCACAAATAAAGCACGTCATTGCCTCAGTAGCGATGTAAATTTGGTAGCTGCGATCTTTGTGCTTCAAAGTCACAGCAGCACTAAGCGATTGTGCATTATTCTTTAAAACAATATAACAGTGACGCCGGAAAGACATGATGTGTCTAACCGAAGCGCCAGAACGCAAACGTAAGGGGATCATTGAGATCCGTGACACGACCGTCCCAAAACGGTTTAAAGCACAGGTAATCTCCTCGCTTTTAAAGAAAGGTGGTATATTCGAAATAATAATTTTAACGGCAGGTGTGTCCAAGGGACACACAGTAAGAAAAAGATCCGGCACGACAGACAAGCCAGTTTCGACTGTCTGAGCAACGTATCGCTCTTCGGACAAGAAGAGCACGACACGTTGATTCAATTTTGACGCTGCGAGAATGTTTTCGAGCCCAATTTGTTCTCCGAAACCCATTACAACGTCGTCAACACTAACTCCGTCCGGCGGACAAACTATGACCCCGTTCTTTGGAGTAAGTGCCTCGTACACACTATTGTGCAAACGTACGTTTGCCATTGTGTAAAATTTAACAAATGAAGTAAATTGAAAAATCAAAAACAAACCTGCCACAAGCAAAACTAGCAAGTGGAGGAAAAGGAAAAGTAATAATATGGATGAAGTATTTAGCCAAGAAAAGGCTAAACGTATAAACACGGCAAATGGAAGAGCAGGCCCAAACCAGGAGGTCATGAACAGGCCTGCTAATCACCTACCGTGCGCGCTCTCTTTCTCTCTCCTAGCAGAGCAGTTAAGAGGAAGCATCGTTCATTTTTTCAGGAAAGCACCAAATTTTGCAAAGATGTAGTATGGACCTATACAATTGTTTTCCTGAGGGGTGCCCAAAAATTCAGAACCCCTGGTGGCCGCCATATTGAATTTCAACATGACCGCTCTCTGTGACCTATTTCCCTCAATAACTTCTATACTATGAGTGGTCTTGGTCTTGTAGTGTGGTCTTGGCAATAGCACACTACTTTACCTACCAGTCACATGGTGTGGCGGAACTCTGGATTGCCATTGGCACTGGTAAAAGCTACCGCTACCTTGCCATCCATAAAATTGCCACCGGCCTTGGCCGCAGGAAGTCCGAGTCTTTGCCATTATTTCATGCCTTCACTGGCTGCGACACAGTGTCATTTTTTGCCCAAATTGGGGAAAAGACAGCCTGGAAGGCTTGGGAGGCATACCCCAGCATCACGCAGACCTTTGATGCTCTCGCTTATAGGCCATCTGTGGACGCTATTACTATAGAACTACAGAGCATAGAAAAATATGTTGCCATCCTCTATGACCGGACTACCGAGATAAATACAGTGAATGACATGCGCCGACACTTGTTCATGAAGAAGGCAAGAACAATTGATCACATTCCCCCAACAGCAGACGCCTTCGAACAACACCTAAAACGTGCATGTTTTCAGGCTGGACACGTATGGAGTCAGGCACTTGTGCCCTACCCAGAACTTCCATCACCAGCTGATTGGGGCTGGATGAAAACAGGGACTTCTTGGACACGAGGCATGTTCAGAGCTTACAAGCTGCCATTGTAAGTCGGCCTGTAAAGGCAACTGTAAATGCTCCAGGGCAAATCTGCCCTGCACATCACTGTGTGACTGCGATGGACAGTGCTTGTAGTACTGCGCGTCTGTGCGAGAGCCTCCACCTTTCAAGTGCCCACAATATTTTAAGTTAAAACTGCAACTGTGTGTAACTTTGATTAATTAATACCATTCCATTGTTAACAGAGACCAATAAAACAATGTGTATCACTTGGAATTGAAATTTTACCTAAAATACTATGAGAGATTCAAGGAAAATGGAAACACCATGGTGGACATCTTGAAATTAAAGATGATGGATGCCAATCTTTATGCAATTGATCCCATTGGATTCAGAGACCATGAAAACATGGGGTAAGACTGGAACTGTGGTGTTATCGCTCATAGTATAGAAGTTATTGAGGGAAATAGGTCACAGAGGGCGGTCATGTTGAAATTCAATATGGCGGCCACCAGGGGTTCTGAATTTTTGGGCGCCCCTCAGGAAAACAATTGTATAAGTCCTACATTTGTGCCAAATTTGGTGCTTTCCTGAAAAAATGAACGATACGCCCTATTTTTCGGTCTTAACTGCCTAAGTATCCTGTCTCAACAAAGAAAGGAAACACAGGGAAAACTTCACAAACACGTACAAGGACACAAATGGAGTGAAAGGGGGATGGGAAAGACACCAACACAGCACAGTACTCACAGCTCAGCGCACACAGCCGCCATGCCCGACACAAACAGCCTGCAGAGAGAGAGAGAGAGAGAGAGAGATTTGGGTGAGTCGCAATGCCAAACTGCTTTGCACTGTTGCCTTGTTTAGGGAACTTAGGATGCGGGTGTTGTTCTGCTGAGATGCAAGTATTAAACCAATAAACAAATCAATCCAAATATAGTGCGAATTGCAAATTCACCTTCGATTCCACCGTACTTTCTCATGCACCATTTTAATAACGAGGCGACATGTGAACACTGACCTTTACGAATTTAATTCAATACATTGCACCTGCTGCGTGTTTATAAGTGCAAATAGCAGTGGGTGGTGTAGACAACCCAAGCTACGCACAAACAAACGCCTCCACCCCTTTAATTATTAATCCACTTGGCTCCACGGATATTAGCTTTCCATTATCTATACTGTCGACTGGGCTGTGATTATTGTGGCAATGGCGCGGCTATGGAAACAAGATTTAATGCGTTTTGCTATTGCCCAACATGCTTCTCCTCCAAGAATATGCTTTGGGGAGAATGATTAATAGCAAGCACTATGCTCTCTGCATTCTACTGAGGTTTATGCGACGGCTCGGTGCTGCCAAGACACAGAGGCCACGTTTAATAACTCCATGAGGTTGCTGGTTCAAATCCAGCTGTCCTGTACGACTTCATATTGCAGTGAACTCGATTCAACCGGTCCTTTGCCTCGGATATAATTATTGTCACAGCTTAAACGGTGCGTTCCAGCAGGAAAAGATACGTTAAATAGACGTCAGTCTTGTTATTCTCAATTGTGATGTAATGTTGACCAAACGTTTTGACAACGTCGATTCGACTAGCCTACCTACTGGGGTGTGTTGATCATGTTTGCGTTTATGTGAAAGAAATATCACAGGATTTCCTTCATTGTAACATCTCGGCTCGTGGGTTACCTAACCAATACAGAGGCCGAAAGGTTGATAAGGTATAGAAAACGGAATGTGGGAAACGGAATGTGGGACAAGCTGGGGTGTGTTCAGTTAACAAATTCATTGAGGGTGCTCACCAAGTGGCTTTAACACTCAAGCAAGCACTCCATTTGAAACCGTTGAAAAGGAAGGCCTGGTTTTGTCAAGCGCTATAGATCTACTTGGTAGACAATTTGGAAGCCTTAACTGAGTGTCCCTTCTACGAGTCTTAGCTTTGTGGATGTTAAGCATACCCCCAGAGTGTCTTTCGACAAACAGCATAGGTGAGTTATCTCTGGCATTCTGGGTAAGTTTCCAAATTCCTGCTCCTATTCTTTCGATGGATGCTCTCAAGCGAGGATGCAAACCCCGGAAAGGACTGCTACACTGGAGAAAAGACAAGGCTATAGTGTGTAATAAATATATAAATCCGACTTTCTGATCAACATCAGCAATTTAGCATTATAACAGTGTTGTGACAATGATTCACAACCAACCTCGAGAGTTCAAAAAGCATGCACAAAAAGTTTATTGTTCACACGTTTGTGTGTTTTTCACCTCTCAGATGTGAGAAAACAATTACCATTTAAACCATGCTCTCTCCTCTCCATTTTAGCACCATTTTGCTCTCTCTCCCTTTATCTCCATTTTAGCACCATTTTGCTCTCTCTTTATCTCCATTTTAGCACCATTTTGCTCTCTCTTTATCTCCATTTTAGCACCATTTTGCTCTCTCTTTATCTCCATTTTATCACCATTTTGCTCTCTCTTTATCTCCATTTTAGCACCATTTTGTTCTCTCTTTATCTCCATTTTAGCACCATTTTGCTCTCTCTTTATCTCCATTTTAGCACCATTTTGCTCTCTCTTTATCTCCATTTTAGCACCATTTTGCTCTCTCTTTATCTCCATTTTAGCACCATTTTGCTCTCTCTTTATCTCCATTTTAGCACCATTTTGCTCTCTCTTTATCTCCATTTTAGCACCATTTTGCTCTCTCTCTCCTCTCCATTTTAGCACCATTTTGCTCTCTCTCTCCTCTCCATTTTAGCACCATTTTGCTCTCTCTTTATCTCCATTTTATCACCATTTTACTCTCTCTCCTCTCCATTTTAGCACAATTTTGCTCTCTCTTTATCTCCATTTTATCACCATTTTGCTCTCTCTTTATCTCCATTTTATCACCATTTTACTCTCTCTCCTCTCCATTTTAGCACCATTTTGCTCTCTCTTTATCTCCATTTTAGCACCATTTTGCTCTCTCTTTATCTCCATTTTATCACCATTTTGCTCTCTCTTTATCTCCATTTTATCACCATTTTGCTCTCTCTTTATCTCAATTTTAGCACCATTTTGCTCTCTCTCTCTCCTCTCCATTTTAGCACCATTTTGCTCTCTCTCCTCTCCATTTTAGCACCATTTTGCTCTCTCTTTATCTCCATTTTATCACCATTTTACTCTCTCTCCTCTCCATTTTAGCACAATTTTGCTCTCTCTTTATCTCCATTTTAGCACCATTTTGCTCTCTCTTTATCTCCATTTTATCACCATTTTGCTCTCTCTTTATCTCCATTTTATCACCATTTTGCTCTCTCTTTATCTCCATTTTAGCACCATTTTGCTCTCTCTCTCCTCTCCATTTTAGCACCATTTTGCTCTCTCTGTATCTCCATTTTATCACCATTTTACTCTCTCTCCTCTCCATTTTAGCACAATTTTGCTCTCTCTTTATCTCCATTTTATCACCATTTTGCTCTCTCTTTATCTCCATTTTATCACCATTTTGCTCTCTCTTTATCTCCATTTTATCACCATTTTACTCTCTCTCCTCTCCATTTTAGCACCATTTTGCTCTCTCTTTATCTCCATTTTATCACCATTTTACTCTCTCTCCTCTCCATTTTAGCACAATTTTGCTCTCTCTTTATCTCCATTTTAGCACCATTTTGCTCTCTCTTTATCTCCATTTTATCACCATTTTGCTCTCTTTATCTCCATTTTATCACCATTTTGCTCTCTCTTTATCTCCATTTTATCACCATTTTGCTCTCTCTTTATCTCCATTTTATCACCATTTTACTCTCTCTCCTCTCCATTTTAGCACCATTTTGCTCTCTCTTTATCTCCATTTTAGCACCATTTTTCTCTCTCTTTATCTCCATTTTATCACCATTTTGCTCTCTCTTTATCTCCATTTTATCACCATTTTGCTCTCTCTTTATCTCCATTTTAGCACAATTTTGCTCTCTCTTTATCTCCATTTTAGCACCATTTTGCTCTCTCTTTATCTCCATTTTAGCACCATTTTGCTCTCTCTTTATCTCCATTTTATCACCATTTTGCTCTCTCTTTATCTCCATTTTATCACCATTTTGCTCTCTCTTTATCTCCATTTTATCACCATTTTGCTCTCTCTTTATCTCCATTTTATCACCATTTTACTCTCTCTCCTCTCCATTTTAGCACCATTTTGCTCTCTCTTTATCTCCATTTTATCACCATTTTGCTCTCTCTTTATCTCCATTTTAGCACAATTTTGCTCTCTCTTTATCTCCATTTTAGCACCATTTTGCTCTCTCTTTATCTCCATTTTAGCACCATTTTGCTCTCTCTCTCCTCTCCATTTTATCACCATTTTACTCTCTCTCTCTCTCTCCATTTTAGCACAATTTTGCTCTCTCTTTATCTCCATTTTATCACCATTTTACTCTCTCTCTCCTCTCCATTTTAGCACAATTTTGCTATCTCTTTATCTCTCGTGCCCCCTCCTAGCTGTCGGTGTGTTTGAACATGGCTTGATGGAGGTTGAGGCTGTGCATGTGTGGTGAGGTACGAGCTGCTCTGACTTTCGATCTTTCTCTCCCTTTTTCTCGTCGTTTTCACCTTTTCTTTCCCATTTTTTGTTTATCTTCGCATTGTCTACTCTCCATCTGCCCCCACCACTCCCTTTCATTAAACCCGATACCACAACTCTCATCCTCCCCTCCCATTTTCGTCTCCCAGCACCCCGTACATTCTCCCCTTCCTCTGTGCGTTCCTGTCATCCCACCCTCACCCCCCCCCCCTCCCCATTAAGTACCTCGCTTGTTGCTGTCTCCATTTTTTTCTTTTTCCTCTGAGATGCAGAGAGAGAGAGAGCCCACGCCTTTTGGCAAGATTGAGGGGTGAGTGGTATTCCATCGGCAATCGAACCAGTTTCTGTGGTTTGTCGCCCTTTTCTTCATTGAGAGGTGTGTTTTACCGTGTTCGTTTTCTCGTGCTGGTACATGCCGAGTGGCGTTTTTTTGCGGTTTTCCCCCCCTTCTCATTACAGAAAGCTGTACCCGACCCCTCCCTTTTCCCCCGGCCCCAACTCGGCTTAGTCCGGGTAATTTTGAATTGGTAGAATGTCGACACGTTCCCCGTATGCGGCTTTCCAGGGGCGGATCCAGGGGGGGTGTGGAGGTACGGGGGGGGGGGTGCAGGGGGTGCGCACCTCCTCCTTCGAAAAACATGCCGCACGCACACACAAACACACACACTCACACACCTACAAAATTCATCAACTTATAGCAGAAGGAACAGCCTGCTTTCGAAGCTCCCACACGGAAGCATGGCGTAGTGTGGGTTCCTCCCGATGAGGTTAGTGTGGAACACATTGTTGTTGCTATTGGTAATACTAGGGCGTGCCCGTACGTGGGTGCAAAAAAACATGCGTGCAAACAACAACAACAAAAAAAAACTTTGAAACCACGTGGCAGTAACGACCACAGAACCCCCCCCCCCCTCTATTTACATGAAATGGTTTGGTCCATTCGCATTTCGCAAAGCCAAAGCGAACGGCTTGCGAGTACGGTAGAACCCCCCCCCCCCCCCTCTATTTACATGAAATGGTTTGGTCCATTCGCAAAGCCAAAGCGAACGGTTGGTAAATAAATCGCCATAGCTCGGTAACTACTTCTCCGATTAATATGAAACCTTGAAAAGGCACATCCTCAGGTCCCCAGCAATATACCTGGCAAGTTTCAAGTATATCGGACCCGTGGTTGTCGAGAAACAGCGGTCACAGACAAACAAACACACAGACACACACACACACAGAGATTACTGGAATTATAGATAGATCATTGGTATGGAAAAGATCCGTGCAGCGTCACGAATGAATAAACGTATCGTCGTTGTTTCAGCTGAGGAAAGCCTCGTACATGAGGTTGTCGCGCCTGGTCTGTCCACGGACAATGGACACTTCGTTTTGGTTTCCCCACTCGATACCCCATATGTTAAAATACTCCTATCCAACGTCCCCCCATTTCTAAAAAATGAGTCGCTGTTAGCAGAACAATCGCGGTATGGAACCGTCGTGTCCCAGATCAAGATGGCGCCGCTGGGCTGTCGGAGTGAACAGGCGAAGCACGTCATGTCTTTCCGACGCTAGAATACATTGTACTTCCCACATCCAACGTGGATAAAGTATTAAACGTTGTATTTAAATTCCGTATCAAAGATCACGACTACCAAGTATATGCGTCAACCGAGACATTAAAATGCTTCACCTGTGGAAAGTTCGGACATTTAAAACGCTTCTGTCCCTAAATTGCACCCTCTGTGACCAAACGGACAGGCTCTCTGGCCAATACTGTGCCCCCGCTACCTCTCAACACTGACGAACAAACTACCCCAACTACTGTCTCAGATCCCCCTCTACCTCCCAACACTGCCGAACAACCCCAACTACTGTCGCAGATCCCCCTCTACCTCTCAACACCGACGAACAAACTACCCCAACTACTGTCTCAGATCCCCCTTTACCTCTCAACACTGACGAACAAACTACCCCAACTACAGTCTCAGAAGGCATCGTACCAAATTCAACGACCTCTGATAATACGAACATCTGGGATGGGTTTACACTAGTTTCTTCATTAAGGAAAAGAAAAACACCTCAGAATTCATTTACACCTCGTAAAGAAAAGGTGGGAGTTCTTCATTCAGACACTTCGGAAATGCCTCTGTCCGACCAAACTACCAGCAACCAGTACGAACTGCTCACGCATGAGAATGTAGATCTCCAGCCCTTGCCCGAGACTTGCTCCCACAATGTAATGGAGGAAAATTATAATCCTCATCAAGGTGAAAGTAAAAGTAAAACTGTTCCGTGTCTTCCTTCTGTGAATTATGACGAAGTGCATTAAGACCCGACCGTAAAAATAGGAGGAAACCCGATAGGAGAAAACCTGATCGTACCTCCAGTGCCCTCCATTTCTGAGCACAATGAAAATATTCCAACCCCGACCGTACCTGTGCCGGCTGTTTTACATAACATACCTGAGCACACTGGTAAAACTGACAAAAGAACCTCAAACTGTTAAACCTGTTACGGTCCCCCCCCCCCCCCCCCCCACCACACACTACCCGAGGTTCCTTTAATTACACCACCCCCTCCTGCTCCTATTAATATGGAGCATGTTGACACCTGCACACCACAACTTACCTCAGAGCCCCAAGAACCAGGAATTGAATGTTTCCCGGACAGTGGTTCCGACATGTCCGAGGAGGAATCTAACGAAATTGAGGATTTCCCGACAACAAATGAATCCAATGTCTCACCAACCCAAATATTGAAATTCCTCAATCACACTTTTATAAAGAGACACGTAGACATTAAAGATCACCTTTCTGACCTGCACGGTTTGATCAACACGGCAAGGAACATCACCTGACGGCCTAGTGACCATTTCACAGAAGCCCAATGTAGCAGGTTAAAAAGTACAACGGGAGAGCAAAAGGTGAACTCAAAAAATGAGTTTTGGAAGCTGAAATATAAATGGCGGCGAGAGTCAGTTGCACAAAGTCTGAGTGGTGAACCTTGCACTACAGAAAAAGCTAGAAGAGACCCACACTACTCCAGCATCCCATGCAGAATGGAACCGGATGGTGAAAACGACCATTTTTTTTCACGATTCCAATTCCCGAACTGCGGGAGTGGCTTTTCTATTGGACCCCCATTTCCGTCCATCAAAACCTTCCTTTAAAAATCTAATCCCAGGGCACTTGGCCTCCCTAGAATTTGTTATTAATAACATAAATTTTACTTTGTTGAATGTGTAAAATTTCAAATAGCACGGACCGGCAACGCTTCTATGCTAGATTACGACCTGTTATGAGGCAAATAGGCCTGCACAGGTGTATTATAACGGCAGGTGATTTTAACTGCACTCTGCAACCAAACCTAGACAGGAACGGTGCGGAACCCCATGCCGGACCAGCTAAATTATTAGCAGAGATAAAAAGGAATTTTAAGCTTAATGATCTTTGGCGCCAATAAAATCCCACGACGCATCAATTTACCTGGAGTAAGTTCGCAAACAACGAAGTATCCCTAGCTTGGCTCGACCAGTTTTATGTGAATTCAGCCTTTTTCAATCTCTCCCCTACTACAGGAATTGAATCCTCCAATTTTTCATATCACCTTTTAATTACTGCGGATTACCACTAACATCTGTCTTTGAATCGCCATCCATTCTGGAAACTTAATGTCACCATCTTAGAAAACCCCTCCTTTAGGGCTGGTTTTGAAGACGTATGGTCTGTGTTATTAAATCAAAAACGTGTTTACAGATCGGCGTTTGTGGTGGGACAATAGAAAGGCCCAATGTAGAGGATTTTGCCAACAATTTTGTTTCTTAACAACACAAGAGGAACGCACAATAAAGGCTAGTTTAGAAAGGCAAATTTTACAAAATCAAACAATGTGGCGGACACAAGCAAGAGGACACGAATTCAACGCACCAGCAGGTGGCGCGAACGTCCAGGCGGGAACTGGAAGGCATGCCCCACCTATCGACCGATCGGCCACGCCCGGGGACTAGGCGTGGCCCAGGCAGATATATGCGGGCTCCAAGTTCGAGCCCGCCCAGTGCTACAGTTTGAGCTTTCTTAATAAAGACTCTTTTGATTATCAAACGCGTTGTGGCCTACCTCTTTGGCAAGCAAGTTGTGTGCGTAGCACCGCACTTCACTGGTGACCCCGATTGGTTCAGCCGTTGCTGACCACCGAGCGCGCCATGGCCAACAACGCTGTCACGGTAAAACTCCCAGAGTTTTGGGAAGCACAGGCTGATGTGTGGTTCGTGCAGGCCGAAGCACAATTCCGGCTTCGAGGCATAACGGCGGACGAGACCCGTTACTACCACGTGGTCGCCTCCCTCAGGCCCGGCACTGCCGCCCGAATCATGTCCATCCTGCGGCACCCGCCGGCCGACCACAAGTACGGGGCGATCAAACGTCTCCTCATCGCCACGTTAGGCCTCACTGAGATCGAATGGGCCGACCGCCTCCTGGACCTTCCCGAACTCAGCGACACACGACCATCCATGCGGATGGATCATATGCTGTCGCTGCTGGGTGACCAAGCCCTGGATTTTTTTTATTTCGGGCGCTTTTCCTACGCCAGCTACCGCTACAGGTACGCCTCGCGCTGGCCGGTTCCAACATAAGGGAACCCCGCGCCCTGGCCGTAGAGGCTGACAAGTTCTTCGCGGCTTGCGACACGCGGGTGGGTTACGGTGCGGCGGTCGTGGTTCCCAAGGCAGATGCTACAGCGTCCCTCATGGCCGCTGCCGCGCCCCGAACACTACAACCACCGCCGCCGAGAAAACCGCCGCCGCCAGCCTGGTGCTATTTCCACGCCAGGTTCGGCCACAAGGCTAAGAAGTGTTGCCCGCCGTGCTCGTTTGGCAGGTCGGGAAACGACCAAGCCGGCGCTCGGTAGCGGCCCTGAGCGTCGGCCATTCCGGCAGCCTCCTCTTTATCACGGACACCTTGTCCGGGTGCCGTTTCCTCTGCGATACAGGAGCGCAGGTAAGCGTCATCCCAGCCTACATGTCCGACAAGCGAACCGCGGGCCGGGGCCCCGCTTTGCTTGCCGCCAACGGTACACCCATCCGCATGTTCGGGAAGCGTTGTCTCTCCCTGCGGTTCGGAGGGCAGCGCTTTCAATGGTTGTTCGTGACCGCTAGCGTGCCCATGGCATTGCTCGGTGCGGACTTCCTATGTGCGAATGGGTTGCTGGTCGACGTAAAGCGCAGACGGCTCGTCCAGGCTGAAACCTTTAGCTCGCTCGCTTGTTCGCTGAACAGCTCGTTGAGCGGCTCACTGAGCGGCTCACCGAGCGGCTTGCCAAGTGGCCTGCTGGACGGTTCCGTCCCGGCGAGTTTGGTTTGTACGCTTCCGGCAGCGGACGACTTTACCCGCCTCCTCGCCAGTTTCCCGGCCCTCACGAGGCCCACCTTTTCAGCGGTGGCCGTTAAGCACGGGGTGGAGCATCACATCCCCACGGTCGGTCCGCCGGTCTATGCCCGGGCACGCCGGCTCGAGCCCATGAAGCTCACGGTGGCGAAAGCGGAGTTCGCCATGCTGGAGTGGCTGGGGATCGTGCGGCGCTCCAACAGCACGTGGGCTTCCCCGCTGCACATCGTGCTGAAGCCCGGCGGGGGATGGCGGCCGTGCGGGGACTACCGCCGGCTCAACGATACCACCCCCGACCGCTACCCGGTCCCACACATTCAGGACTTTCCGCCCGGTTGGCCAACACGACCATGTTTTCGAAGGTGGACCTCATCCGGGGCTACCATCAGGTCCCCGTCCAACCGGACGACGTCCCGAAGACGGCTGTCATCACCCCTTTCGGCCTCTTCGAATTTCTAAGGATGCCCTTCGGGTTGAAGAATGTGGCTCAGGCGTTCCAGCGGCTTATGGATAGCGTCTTGCGTGACTTACGTTTCCTGTTCGTCTACCTGGACGACATCCTATTCGCGAGCGCGTCCCGGGAGGAGCACCTGCTCCACCTCCGCACCCTTTTCAAACGCCTGGGCCAGCATGGCCTAATCATCAACCCTGCCAAGTGCCGTTTCGGTGTCACCACCATCGACTTCTTGGGGCACCGCATCACCGAGCACGGGGCCGTCCCTTTAACGGCCAAGGTGGCGGTGGTCAGGGATTTCCCACAGCTCCGCACGATCAAGGGGCTCCAGGAGTTCCTGGGCATGGTAAACTTTTACCACCGCTTCGTGCCCCACGTCGCCCAGCTCCTCCGCCCCTTGCACAAGGCCCTCCGGGGCAAGCCGGGCAAAGGTGACATCGCATGGTCGGAGCCGATGGCCGCGGCATTCGCTGGCGCAAAGCTGGCTCTGGCCGACGCCACCATGCTGGCACACCCGGCGCCCGATGCACCGATCGCCCTCACCACCGATGCGTCGGATTACGCGGTGGGTGCGGTGCACGAGCAATGGGTGCGTGGTGCTTGGCAACCGCTGGCGTTTTTCAGCCGGCAGCTTCGCCCGCACGAACGCCGGTACAGCACCTTCGACCGCGAGTTGCTCGGACTCCACCTGGCGGACACTTCCGCCATCTGCTGGAGGGCCGCCCGTTCACGGCCTTCGTTGACCACAAGCCCCTTGTGTTCGCGATGGCCAAAGTCACCGAGCCATGGTCGGCACGGCAGCAGCGCCACCTCTCTGCCGTGTCCGAGTACACGACGGACATCCGTCACGTGGCGGGTAAGGACAACCCGGTGGCGGATTGCCTTTCCCGGTCTGTCGTGCACGCGGTCCACCTCGGGGTCGACTATGCCCGAATGGCGGAGGCCCAGACCGCTGACCCCGGCGTCCAGGCCTTGCGAACCGCCGTCATGGACCTCCGTGTCACCGAGGTGCCGTTCGACGCCGTGGGCACGGCCCTCCTATGCGACGTGTCCCTCGGCCGGCCTCGCCCCATCGTGCCCGCTGGCTGGCAGCGCCCGGTGTTCGACGCCATCCACGGCCTGTCCCACCCTGGCGCGAGGGCATCCCAGAAACTCGTCAGGGCAAAGTTCGTCTGGCATGGCCTCCGGAGGGACGTCCGTGACTGGGCCAGGATGTGCCTCGCGTGCCAGCGCGCAAAGGTCCACCGCCACACCCAGGCACCGTTGGCCCCGTTTACGGTGCCCGAGCGGCGGTTCGACCACGTGCACGTCGACTTGGTGGGACCTCTGCCCCCCTCACGAGGGTTCACCCACCTCCTCACCATGGTCGACCGCACCACACGGTGGCCGGAGGCCATCCCATTGGTGGCGACGTCTGCGGCTGAGGTGGCGCAAGCCTTTATCGCCACTTGGGTTGCCCGGTTCGGTGCCTCCTCAGACATCTCGTCCGACCGCGGCCCCCAGTTCACCTCGGAGCTCTGGGCCACTGTAGCGCAAGGACTCGGGGTGAAGCTACACCACACCACGGCTTACCACCCCCAGGCCAATGGCCTGTGCGAGCGCTTTCATCGCTCCATGAAGGCCGCGCTCCGGGCCAGCCTCTGCGACGGCGGCTGGGCTGACAGACACCCCTGGGTCCTGCTGGGCCTCAGGACGGCGCCCAAGGACGACCTGCACGCGTCCTCGGCAGAGCTGGTCTTCGGGCAACCACTGCGGGTACCGGGTGAATTTATCCCCGTCTCCACGGCACAACAGCGCTCCGCCCTTCAGGAGACCGCCCAGAGGTTCGCCCCGGTGCCAACGGCACACCACGGTTGCCCGCCTTCCCACGTCGCCCCGGAGCTTCGCACGGCAAAGTACGTGTTCATCCGGCATGACGCCCACCGGGCACCGCTGCGGCCCCCTTCCGCGTGTTGGAGGCCGGGGACAAGTTTTTCACGGTCGACATCGGCGGTGCCCCGGATCGCATTTCCATTGACCGCCTCAAGCCGGCCCACCTCGATCCGGACCACGCCCCGCCAGCGGCTCTGCCTCCGCGTCGAGGCCGCCCTCCGGCGGTCGGACCCCCGGCACCCCCCAGCCCCGCCGGCTCGCTACCCCCCAGCCCTGCACCCATCACCAGGGGGCGTTTCGGCCGGGTCATCCGGCTTCCCCGCAAACTCACCCTTCAGGTGCGTGGGAATTCTGGGGGGGCGCGTGTGGCGGACACAAGCAAGAGGACACGAATTCAACGCACCAGCAGGTGGCGCGAACGTCCAGGCGGGGAACTGGAAGGCATGCCCCGCCTATCGACCGATCGGCCACGCCCGGGGACTAGGCGTGGCCCCGGCAGATATATGCGGGCTCCAAGCTCGAGCCCGCCCAGTGCTACAGTTTGAGCTTTCTTAATAAAGACTCTTTTGGTTATCAAACGCGTTGTGGCCTACCACTTTGGCAAGCAAGTTGTGTGCGTAGCACCGCACTTCAACAATTAAAAAACTTACTCTTCCCCCCGACAAGAACTGAGACTGAAGGAAAAGAAAGCTTTCCTTATCTTACTATATTAGGCGAAGGTGATTCTGTCTGTCTGTCTGTCTGTCTGTCTGTCTGGGGGTGTGGCTTACACCATTTACAGAGTAGCTCCACCCATTCTTGGAGAGGCTTCATGTAAACAAATATCCACCATTTTATTAACTCGAATAGCTTTGAGGCCTGTTTAGTTAGGCCCGTGCTGTCTTTCTCTCTCACACAGGTTTATTTCAACTCTAATTCGATGTATCATTTCATTTTTAAAAGTCGCTAACGTAGTTTTAGACTCGGTTGAAAAAAACGGGAAGAGAATCCCATGAAAGTTTCCATTTATAGAACGAAATGAATTCTCAAAGGCCTGTAAAATAAAGCCCATTCATTGAGTCACCCTCACGATTTTATCTCGAATTCACCATCTGATTTAATTTTTATCGATGGTTTTAGACTTGGTGTCAGAAATAATTGAGAACATTCACGCACACACGGGAAAATGCAGAGATATATTTTTTAAAATCGCGCCACGATGATACACGAAAATACACCGCCTAAAATAACAGTCGGGGAAATTGTCGACATATATTAAAAATTCGCTTTTTCTTTTCCGTTAAGATATATTACTTTTACTTTTGATGACAGTCGTCACAAAACGACATATATTTCTTCGTTCTTATTTCATTCAACATTATTATCCAGAAGTAAAAACTAAAATATGTTTCAGGAAATTACCGAGAGATATTTCTTCGTTTTTTTAAATTAGTTATGTGCGCATACACTTTACAGAGGTTTATTTGAAATCTTTAATTTTCACAATGTAATTTACTTGCCATTTGATGATTACGAGACACTTCCTCTTGAGGATCGTGACAATTCATGCGTTGCGTGGAACTTCCATTTCCAAAATGAATGAGACGGGAGAGGAGTGAGGAGTTGGAGAGTGAGGAGCGAGGGGTTGGAGAGTGAGGAGTTGGAGAGCGAGGAGCGAGGAGTTGGAGAGCGAGGAGCGAGGGGTTGGAGAGCAAGGAGCGAGGGGTTGGAGAGCGAGGAGCGAGGGGTTGGAGAGCGAGGAGCTAGGGGTTGGACAGCGAGGAGCGAGGGGTTGGAGAGCGAGGAGCGATGGGGTTGGAGAGCGAGGAGCGAGGGGTTGGAGAGTGGGGAGCTAGGAGTTGGAGAGCGAGGAGCTAGGAGTTGGAGAGTGAGGAGCGAGGAGTTGGAGAGTGAGGAGCAAGGAGTTGGAGAGTGAGGGCCGATTGGAGCAGAGAGTGAGGAGCGATTGGAGAGGAGAGTGAGGAGCGATTGGAGAGGAGAGTGCGGAGTGATTGGAGGGGAGTGTGAGGAATTGGAGAGGAGTGTGAGGGATTGGAGAGGAGTGTGAGGGATTGGAGAGGAGTGTGAGGGATTGGAGAGGAGTGTGAGGGATTGGAGAGGAATGTGAGGGATTGGAGAGGAGTGTGAGGGATTGGAGAGGAGTGTGAGGGATTGGAGAGGAGTGTGAGGGATTGGAGAGGAGTGTGAGGGATTGGAGAGGAGTGTGAGGAAGTATTGGAGAGGAGTGTGCGGAGGTATTGGAGGGGAGTGTGGGAAGGAGTGGGATTGGAGAGGCGTGAGGGTGGAGAGAGGAGTGAGGGGTCACATATTATGTGAAATAAATAAATTGTGTTCATTACACAATTTCTGGATCTGATGAATTGCCAGTAACCATTTTGTAAAATTTAATGTACAGCATCTAAATCAAGATGTCCAAATGTCACACACGTCCATGCCCGTGGGATTCCGATGGGTGACCCCACTAGACTGCAGCAAGAAAAAGAACGAGACGGGAGAACGAGACCCTCGACGAACGTGATCACAGACTCGCACAGGATGCTGATGCAACAACGATGAGGAGGGTTGGAGAGGAGCGAGGGGTTGGAGAGGAGCGAGGGATTGGAGAGGAGCTAGGGGTTGGAGAGGAGCTAGGGGTTGGAGAGTGAGGAGCTAGGTGTTGGAGAGTGAGGAGATAGGGGTTGGAGAGGAGCGAGAAATTGGAGAGGAGCGAAGGGTTGGAGAGGGAGGAGCGAGGGGTTTGGGAGTGAGGAGCGAGGAGTTGGAGAGTGAGGAGCGAGGGGTTGGAGAGTGAGGGGCGAGGGGTTGGAGAGGAGCAAGGGATTGGAGAGGAGCTAGGGGTTGGAGAGGAGCTAGGGGTTGGAGAGTGAGGAGCTAGGTGTTGGAGAGTGAGGAGATAGGGGTTGGAGAGGAGCGAGAAATTGGAGAGGAGCGAAGGGTTGGAGAGGGAGGAGCGAGGGGTTTGGGAGTGAGGAGCGAGGAGTTGGAGAGTGAGGAGCGAGGGGTTGGAGAGTGAGGGGCGAGGGGTTGGAGAACGAGGGGTTGGAGAGCGAGGAGCTCGGGGTTGGAGAGCGAGGAGCTCGGGGTTGGAGAGCGAGGAGCTAGGGGTTGGAGAGCGAGGAGCTATGGGTTGGAGAGTGAGGAGCGAGGGGTTGGAGAGCGAGGAGCTAGGGGTTGGAGAGCGAGGAGCTAGGTGTTGGAGAGTGAGGAGCAAGGAGTTGGAGAGTGAGGACCGATTGGAGCGGAGAGTGAGGAGCGATTGGAGAGGCGAGTGAGGAGCGATTGGAGAGGAGAGTGAGGAGCGATTGGAGGGGAGTGTGAGGAATTGGAGAGGAGTGGGAGGGATTGGAGAGGAGAGTGAGGGATTGGAGAGGAGTGTGAGGAAATATTGGAGTGGAGTGTGAGGAGGTATTGGAGGGGAGTGTGAGGAGGAGTGGGATTAGAGAGGGGTGAGGGTGGAGAGAGGAGAGTGTCAGGTGGAGAGGAGTGAGGGGTCACATATTACGTGAAATAAATAAATTGTGTTCATTACACCATTTCTGGATCTGATGAATTGCCAGTAACCATTTTGTAAAATTTAATGTCTAGCATCTGAATAAAGATGTCCAAATGTCACATACTTCCATGCCCATGGGATTCTCACGGGTGACCCCACTAGTCTTACTATAATTCACCAAATGTCTGTCCGTCTGTTCGAAGGTACCGCAAAAACGGCTCAACCGATCTAAACGATATTTTGTGTGGGTAATCCTGGGATCTCCAGGAGTAAAATTGACTATTTAGTTTTCCCAATTTCAGCTTTGGTCTCCATTATTCTCAGGTTTGGACTCCCACATAACATTCACGTTCGCATAACGTTCATTGTGACGATGTTCTCATTGTGCCCATGTATGTGTTCACAGTAGTGTTTGACATGACGGTGTGAACGTAATTCCGTAATGCTTTTCGTTTCGTAATCCTTTAATGAATGTTGAATGTTTAATAAACGTTTAATGTTTAATGAACGTTTAATGCCCTTCGATGTCCGGGGCCGCACACGCGCTACACTGGACGGGCCAGCCTGTACCTTGCCCTTCGCCGTCAGGCTCGGGTAAACTGCTGAGCCCCATCCATGATGGGGACTGGGGCTTGAGACAGTGTCCTTCATTAAAAGTATAATGAACGCTGTCTCCATCGATCTTGCCAATGCCGTAACAGCTATCGGCTCAAAATCCTTTTAACTGTTGATTTGGTACAGTTACACATATCGGGAATTTGGTACACGTATCGGGAGTACATACTACATAGCGATTGTGAACACGATTATCGATCACGATTCACGATCATATTGTATCGATCACGATTTGAAACACGATGGAATAATATTTACCGATATGAACAGTGATTTGGCTTTTATTTTGAAATTCTAAAGATACTGTTTAGATTTTGATGGTTTGCGTGTCATATGATTCAACAGATGTTTATATGAATCATTTAAAATAAAAAAACCTTCAATTTCTGATATTTTGCCTTTTCATTTGGGCTTCCCAATTGAAGCCCCGCCCATGGGGCGGGTACCGTTGCTCGTTACAATAATTGAGAATCAAACCCAAGGGGCATTAAAAAGATTACGGTTTCAGCAGCTCAACCTTTTGGACACGCCAACCCAATACTTCTTTGATTTTGAATCTAAGGTTCCTCACCCCCAAATTACTGCTCTAAAATGCCCTGACAATTCTGTCATCACTCATCCTGAAGGAATCAAGAGGGAAGCTAAACTCTTTTTCTCCAACCTTTACAAAAAAAAGGGAAGTTGATTTAAATGGTGTCTTTCATTTGTTTGATGGTGTTTCCCACCTTAACCCCAGAACAAAGCAGAGCCTGGAGAAACCACTCACACTTGAGGAACTCTCCATCGCATTGAAGAGGCTTGGCAAAGGAAAATCACCTGGCATTGATGGTTTACTGACATAATATTTTTTAAATCTTCCTGTGACCTAATTGACCCTGAACTGCTCTGTCTTCCAGGAAAGCCTTGAAATGAATGAACTCCCGTTGAGCTGCAGAAGAGCAGTTCTTGCCTTGCTTCCCAAGAAAGGCGATCCTTTACTCATTTCCCAGTGGAGGCCATTATCATTACTATGTACTGATTACAAGATATTTTCCAAAGCTATCGCCTTGCGCTTTTCACCCTTCCTAAAGGACATTGTAAACATGGACCAAACTTATTGTGTCCCTGGTCGTAATATCCATGACAATATTTCTGTTATTCGTGATCTGATTGATGTTTGTGATATCCATCATGAAAGTGTTGGCCTTGTTTTCCGAGATCAGGAGAAGGCTTTTGATTGTTTCTCATGAATACTTGTCTGAAGTCTTAAATCGATTTGGTTTTGGACCTTTTATTTTATAATGTATGCATTTATGTTATTCAAACATATCTGTACTGCTAAACATGAATTATGAGCTTGTGCCCCCTTTTTGTATTAAAAGAGGTGTTAGGCAGGGCTGCCCACTTTCAGGTGCTTTATACACCCTATCCCTTGAACTCCTCTTAAACACTCTTCGTAAATCTTTGTCTGGTTTCACTGTTAGAGGTTTAAACCACACTATAAAGACCATTTGCCCATGCTGATGATATATGTGTTTGTATCAAACACTCTGATGACATTGCTAAGATGATGCATGCTTTAGCACTTTTTAGCAGAGCCTCGTCAGCAAAAATCAGCTGGAAACAGACAGAGGCACTGTGGCTTGAATCCCTTACCCACCCCCTTTTCCCCCCACTCTCCCCACCTCCCTCCTTACCCCTGTCTCTCCCTGCAAATATCATTTGGAGAAGAGAGGGGATCAAGTTTTTGGGAGTTTTTCTTGGTCCTGGAGATTTCATCAAGCATTACTGGGAAGATTTGCCTGAACGCATTGAACTGCTTTTAATAAAATGGAAAGGCCTACTTTGCCAATTGTCTTACAGTGGCAGAGTATTGGTCATAAACAACGTGGTTACCTCCATTCTGTGGCACAAGGTTTTGGCTCTGCAACCACCCGCTGGTTTAGTCGACGGAATACAGCGGAGTGTCACTCATTTATTCTGGTCTGGTAAGCATTGGCTACGACCGGAAAGATTGAATTTGCCGATATCTGAGGGTGGTCATGGACTTGTCAATGTAAAATGCCAAATCATGGCTTTTGGTCTTCGCACTATATGTTCTTTTTTGCATGAACCTGGTGTGCCTTGGAGGCACTTTGCATGCTGTATTTTGGGTCAAGTTGAGAATTTCGGTCATGCTAAGGAGCTCTTCCTAATGAATTTGGACTAAGTTTGATTTCTCTTCACTCCCTTCTTTCTATCGAAGTTTGTTAAATGCATGGCAAGCTTTCACAAGCCATCGCGATTGTATTACGTATGAGATCCATGTTTTTTAACGAGCCACTGTTTTACAACTCACTTTTTAAAGGTTTTGATAACAACAGGGCCTTCATTCAAAAGTTTGTTGATGAATCAATAACTAAAGTGTGCCACCTTAAAAACAATGCCAATGATGAGTGGCTAAGTGTTGCTGCTATTGCTTCAGCGACTGGCGTTAGGTCATCTCGCCAAATAGATAGATGTTTATGGGTGGTGCTTCGTGCCTATGGTACCTCTCAACCTTGGTTGGTTCGTCCTGTACCACCCTCTGAGCCGAGCCTCTCTCCTTTCCCCAACCTTCTTTTGTCTGCCTCTGAAAACTTGGAGCCAATAAATTTTGGCCGCTTCTTTTCCTCTTCCAGTGATAACCGTAAAACCTTGTATCTCCAATGTTTAAAAACTATTTTCCCCTCCTTGGGCCGCTTGGTGCTTTATCTCTTGTCATTACTAAATATCCTTTGTGCTTTTTTTTGGTAGCTTAGCGTTTTGTTGTCTATGGGTTCTCCCAAGGTAAAATGTGGTAGCTTAACGTTTTGTTGGTTTTGTTTTCCCCGATGGTAAAATTGTATGTAACCAGTTTGTTTCTTTTGTTTTGACTTTAAGGAATCTTGATTTTATACTTTTTTTTAAATAAAAGGACATAAAAGTCAAGTCTCTCTCCCTCTCTCAAATCCAGCACTTTGCTTGAGGCAAGAGGGCATTTCACCCTTTCACATTTCAGAGAATTAGCACAAAGGTGATGCAAACTTTTCATTAAAATGGCTGCCAATAATGAATCTATAATGGCACACACATCTCGTTTTTCATTTCTGTTCCTCACAATTTTATGACACACACACAAACACACACACACATACACACAATTAATTAATTGAAACAATATCAGTTGTTCCTAAAATATAATATAAGGATTGCTGTAAATGATGTTAATTTCATATCCCATATTCAACTTTATTTAAATTGTAAACCTCAAAACAAAGCAATTGACTAGTTTACTGACTGCATGGATCATCAGCTGGGCACTTTTATTCCTCGAGGTTTCAATCCTTTCAGACAAGGACCTCTCCAAACGGCAGATCCACCACCTCAGTCATGGATCCACATCAGTAGATTACCTAGATCAGTAGATCTACAACCTCGGTCATGGATCCACATCACTAAAATTACATACATCAGTAGATCCACAACCTCTGTCATGGATCCACATCAGCAAATTACCTGCATCAGGAGATCCACAACCTCGGTCATGGATCCACATCAGCAAATTATCTACACCAGTAGATCCACAACCTCGGTCATGGATCCACATCACTAAAATTACATACATCAGTAGATCCACAACCTCAGTCATGGATCCACATCAGTAAATTACATACAACAGTAGATCCACAATCTCTGTCATGGATCCACATCAGTAAATTACCCACATCAGTAGATCCACAACTTCGGTCATGGATCCACATCACTAAAATTACATACATCAGTAGATCCACAACCTCTGTCATGGATCCACATCAGCAAATTACCTACATCAGTAGATCCACAACCTCGGTCATGGATTCACATCAGTAAATTACCGACATCAGTAGATGCACAACCTCGGTCATGGATCAACGTCAGTAAATTACATACATCAGTAGATCCACAACCTCGGTCATGGATCCACATCAGAAGATTACCTGCATCAGTAGATCCGCAACCTCGGTCATGGATGCACATCAGAAAATTACCGACATCAGTAGATGCACAACCTCGGTCATGGATCAACGTCAGTAAATTACATACATCAGTAGATCCACAACCTCGGTCATGGATCCACATCAGAAGATTACCTGCATCAGTAGATCCACAACCTCTGTCATGGATCCACAACAGTAGATCCACAACCTCAGTCATGGATCCACATCACTAAAATTACATACATCAGTAGATCCACAACCTCTGTCATGGATCCACATCAGCAAATTACCTACATCAGTAGATCCACAACCTCGGTCATGGATTCACATCAGTAAATTACCTACATCAGTAGATCCACAACCTCGGTCATGGATCAACGTCAGTAAATTACCTGCATCAGTAGATCCACAACCTTGGTCATGGATCCACATCAGAAGATTACCTGCATCAGTAGATCCACAACCTCGGTCATGGGTCCACATCAGAAATTTACCTGCATCGGTAGATCCGCAACACGGACACCATCTAACACGGACGCCATCTTGGAAAAAAGTTACACCCCTACAGTCACGTGAAAAGGTAAGTACACCCCGTGTAAAGTTTTGACTTTTTCAACATATTCCAACATCCAGCTATTTGATCTTCATTTCAACAATATTGATAGATAAAGGTGATATAATATAACAAATATCATGAAACATTTACATTTTGTCGTCCATTGGATAATTTAAATAAACATAAATGCAAATTTCGCATGTGGAAAAAGTAAGTACACCCTTGACTCTAATAGGTGGTATTGCCCCCTTTGGCAGAAACAACCTCAAGTAGGCGTTTCTTATAACTGTCTACCAGTCTCTGACATCGACTGGGAGAAATTTTTGCCCACTCCTCCAAGCAGAATTCTTTCAGCTGTGCGATGTTTGAGGGGTTTCTTGCATGCACAGCTCGTTTCAAATCCCCCCCACAACATCTCAATGGGATTTAGATCCGGGCTTTGACTTGGCCATTTCAGAACCCTCCATTTCTTTTTTTTTCAGCCATTCCTTGGTGGATTTACGGTATGTTTAGGGTCATTGTCATGTTGCAATGTCCACCTCTGGTTGAGCTTCAACTTTCCGACAGATGACCTCACATTATCCTCAAGCACCCTCTGGTACAATGAAGAATTCATAGTGGATTCTATGATGGTGAGCTGCCCAGGCCCTGATGCAGCAAAGCTGCCCCAAACCATAATATTTCCACCACCATGCTTTACAGTTGGTATCAGGTTCTTGTGGTCAAATGCTGTCTTTGGTTTTCGCCAAACATGTCTTCTGGTACTGTGGCCAAATAGCTCTACCTTTGACTCATCTGTCCAGAGCACATTGTTCCAGAAGTGTTGGTCTTTGCCTAGGTGTTCATTGGCAAGCTTTAGTCTTGCCCTGATGTTCTTTCTGGACAGCAAAGGTTTCCTCCTGGCACCCCTCCCATGTAGATCAAATTTGTGCAGCCTCTTTCTCATGGTAGACTCGTGCACTTTGACATCAACAGTGGCAAGAGCTTCCTGTAGATCCTGTGATGACTTTCTGGGGTTCTTAGAGACTTCTTTCAGCATCTTGCGGTCTGCTCTCGGGCTGAACTTGCTGGGGCGGCCTGGCCTGAACAAGTTGGCAGTTGTTTGGAATCTTCTCCACTTGTAGATGATCTTCCAGACAGTCGAATGATTGATTTCAAATTGTTTGGAGATCTTTTTAATTCCCTTCCCAGACTTGTAGGCATCTATAACCTTCTTTCTGAAGGCCTCAGAGAGCTCTTTTGATCTCAGCATGGTGACGCCGCACACTTCAACAACAAAGAGCAAACCAAACTAAATGTCTGAGGTTTAAATAAGACAGGTCCCTCCAAGATCCTCTCTAACGATGTTCTAATCATTTGCACCTGAGTTGGTGCACCTGATTCTAATTTTAGGTATTTGAAGTAGTGATAAATGTAGGGGTGTACTTACTTTTTCCACATGCGAAATTTGCATTTATGTTTATTTAAATTATACAATGGACAACAAAATGTAAATGTTTCATGATATTTGTTATATTATATCACCTTTATCTATCAATATTGTTGAAATGAAGATCAAATAGCTGTATGTTGAAATATGTTGAAAAAGTCAAAACTTTACATGGGGTGTACTTACTTTTTCACGTGACTGTATATATATGTGTATATATATGATCTAAAGCACCACTTTTTCATGTAGATAAGACATCCTTTTTCATTTCATTCATATGTATATTATATATATATATACATACATATGAATGAAAAAGGATGTCTTATCTACATGCAAAAGTGGTGCTTTACATCAATGCTTACACACATGTTCAACGTTGATGATGTTTATAAACCTACATAGTAAAATAGGAAATGATGAATACAATGATATTATATGGTCTGAACACCTGTGGCCTGTTGAGCTGTTATCATTCCTCTGTTAATACCATCTTCGTTCACGCACGATAATGTTGTGCCTCATGCAAAATGCAGCAGCAATGACTTGGCGAAGTCTTCATGGAAGTCGTGGGTTTTGCCTCACCAACTCCTTTCATTAGATATACGTCCATGTGACTTTGAAACGTTTAACACCCTGTGTCGACCGACGCAAGAACGCTCTTCTGCCTAATAGCTCCAGTTGAATAATATTCTTAATATACTACGAGGCGATCCACTGTGAAAAAAAAAACCACAGTAGAAAATTCTGACTGAATCAGAAGCAATTCTTTAATTGAACTGCTTTATTGCACCAAAGTGCTCTTTTAACGCATTCAGATGTTCATAGATGAATGAGTCAGAGGAATTAATGGAAGAAGGAATGATATCCTCATCAATCGAATGCTTGAATGAATGAAAGAATGAATTAATGTGGAGTGGTGAAACTGAAAAGAAAATACAAACAATTAGCTCAAGATGAAGGGCAATCAATTCCAAAAGTAGAACAGCACTCTGTGGAGCACATACCTGCGCCAGGCTGAACAGTTCACATTTTGTATCCACGGATAGGCCGGATCTGCAACCAGACCTGAACCAAAATCGAATCAGCTTCTTGTTGTTAATGACCCCTCGTCCACCAAGTTTTGTGATAACTCGTGCATAACTTTTTGAGATATTGTGCTATATATCGTTTTGGGCCCAATCTCTCAATGATGAAGAATAACTTAAAAATTCTCATATCCAGATCTGAATTCGGATCTTCACCAAAATCTAATCAATGTGTCCTTATAACAACCCCAACCTGTCCACCAGGTTTAGTCCGATTCCATCCACAACTTATTGAGATATCCTGCTCACAGACAGACAGACAAACAAACGTGAGTGAATGCATAGGTGGCGCAGGTATCAAACTATTCCCCAATTACAAAATGGAATTTGTCTCTGTATTGGGAGAACCAAAGGTTCTAACTCACTTGATACTTGATGATACTCATTTGATACTCACTTGATATATGATAGAAAAGTTTTTTTCAACAGTCAAGTTGTACCCAATCTATGTATTTAAGACAAATACATATACAGGAATACCTCCTATCCCATATAACGATGTTATGCGATGTTTTGATGTGAACAATTAACTCGAAATTATACTATCATTTGAGAAGTGTCTGTGTTGTGTTTTTGTTCGATTGCTATGCACTCCTGATCCATTGGACGGAATCTTATTATAATAGAGCAAACGTATATGGTTATGTATGTCGCTATGTATGTTTATATGCGACTAAAACGTCTTCTTCTTCTTCAAATAAAATTACCACCCTCTTAATTAACCCTCTTAATTGCGTTAAGACTGCTGAGACCCCTCAGACCTTTGACGACCCTTAATTCCCCCAAGACCCTTCAGACCACCAGGACCGCGGAAGACCCAAAATACCCTGAAGACCCCCAAAGACCCAAAACACCCCAAAGACCCAAACTACCCTTCAATGCCCTGAGGTTCAAAGAGACCCTGAATACCCTAAGACCCAAAAGACCCAAAATACCCAAAACACCCGAAAGACCCAAAACACCCCGAAGACCCAAAACACCCTGAAGACCCAAAACACCCAGAAAACCCAAAACACCCCGAAGACCAAAAACACCCAAAAGACCCTGAAGACCAAAAAGACCCAAAATACCCTGAAGACCAAAAATACCCTGAAGACCCAAAAGACCCCAAGACCCTTAAAGACCAAGAAGAATCAAAAGACCCTTAAGACTCAAAAGCCCCTAAAGACCCAAAAGACACCAAAGACCCTTAAGACCCCAAAGCCTCTGTAGACACCAAAGACCCAAAAGACCCTGAAAACCCAAAACACCTCAAAGGCCCAAAATACCCTTAAGGGCCCAGAGGATCCAAAAGACCCTGAAGACCCAAATGGCCCTGAAGACCCAAAACACCATGAAGACCCAAAAGACACCGAAATGGTCAAAGATGCCTACCCCTCTGAAACGACGTGTGGTGAGGTGTGCGGAGCGTGCCGAGTCACGCTAGTTACTTTTAAATGATGGTTGTACTCGACGTGGGCACGGATACAAGCGGTATAAAAACTTAATCGTCCCTGGGGTTCAAAGTGGGTGGAGGATCTTCATTCTCTCATTGCAAATACATATGGCATAGCGCCGCTCCAAGTAGGAGCACGTATTACAAGTAATCCTAAAATACTCCAATTCTGGGGAATTAACCCGTCGTTATGCTCGTTGTGCTCGTTCAATTGTGTTGTTGTGCTCGTTGTGCTCGTTGTGCTCGTTGTGCTGTATGTGCTCGTTCCTCACCGGTGAAACCCAATTAACTCAAAACAATTGCAATCAAAGTGAAGCACAACCGACTTCAAAATACTTGACAGAAATGAAATACAATTGAGTCACTAAAATGTCGATGAAAATGCAATGCAAGTGAATGAGAATCGAAGGCTTTTAACTATCTTCCGGCTGCTTGCACTCAAGCACTGCATCATGTAATGGTTACGATGAAAAGAACAAAGACCACGTAGCACGTGGTCCAAATTACCCAATCAGCATTAAGATAATGGAAGTATAACTTCCAAAAAAGTACAAGAAAAGTTATAGAAATGAAAGTTGAAAAATGAACAAGCAACCACTTTCATTTCAACAAATAACATTCTTTTCGGTTTTTTTATTTAAGCTATAAATTCACTCTTGCATTATTGTCTCTTTCCTCCGCCCCCACCTCACCCCCCCCTAGCCCCTACCCCCCGACCCTGCCAATCAGTCATCTCAACTCACCACCACAAGGCAAGCCGGGAGCCGCTATACATGCTTGCAGAAACCATCAATTTCAGAAGAAGAGGCTTTTCAATATCTGATAATGTCAACACATTCATTGTGCTGAGAGCAATACACATCGGAGACGATTTGGACCAAATGTAATGGTGGACAATAACCATTTATCAATAAGTTGGTGGAACAAATGTAATGATGAGAAATATATACATAATGTGTGGAACGTATGTATGCATGTTCTGTTTGTATGTATCAAGTCCTCCGAGAGTATTTGATCGAGCAAGCTGAAACTTTCAGGGATTAATGAGGTTGTGAAGTTGTGCCTTCACAACCCTGAAGTTGTGCATGTGCAAGCTTCGTTTAATTCCATCGAGTTAAAAAAAATTCACCCATCTTGGCATTTTCATGAATTTGGGGTGCAATTGGAATTATCCCAGGTATATAACCACTATGTGTTTATAGACCAGCAAAGGTACCCAGTGTTGCCCGGGATATAATGTAAATCTATTGGACTACCAGAATTGAGCACATATTTGGAGACAAACGTTTTATTTATCAAGCTGAAAAGTATTGAACAGAAATATAAACTAAATTGAACATATTATTGTAATGTTTTTGTTAGACAATATTGAATGTTTTTCCATCAATGGCCAGAACATGTATATGGATCAAAATGGCAAGTTTTTTTAAAAATTGCAGGATGTATATATGGAGAAGTTAGCTAAACTGGTAACTTCTTTTTTTTTTCTAAAAAAAAACCCTCTTATTTCACCATTGAGAGTTGTGTTGTTAGATAAATCAGTGAAAATTACCCTTAAAATGATGTGTCGGTTGTGTTTGTACTGTTTTTGGTTTTTGAATAATTAGCAATTAGTGCAATTGAGAGGTCATGTGACTCCTTCAGGTCAATCTTATCAATCGTTGTAACGTCCTAATTAATACTTATTTTTCACATCTGATGCCATACTTGACGATCGGAGTTTAACATCTCACCAATTATATAGGTGTCCAGGTTTAAATTCAAAAAGGTTTGGACTTTTTATAAAGCATTGTACATGTGGATCTACCCTCGGAGATTGTGACAGATGGTGGCTCGTGTGTTTGTAAGTTATGAATTGTGAGAAAATTACTGTTTCTAGTAAGGTGCATTGTGTTAAAAAAAACATGTTCCGATAAAGTTTTGTCGCAATTAACATTGGGAGCTCAGAGAAGTATGGAAAATCACATCATATAATGCATATCGCTTCAAGCTCCTAATTTGTAAACTACAGTATCTACAAAAGGGATGTGTGCAGGGATTTGAAGGTATGAAGATCAGACATTCGACAACATGAGTGGGGAAAGTGAAAGAATTAATTTTGAGTCCTTTATCGTGCAGAAACCGTTGCGGCCTGTTCCAAGTCGAGGCATTTTTGAGCAGTTTCAAACAAAATGGCGACTTACAACCCCTGCGAGGTGACAGTGGGCAAGATGGCATAGATAAAGGTTGTTTTTTTTGGGGGGGGGGATGATGAGCACCCCCTTAATTATCATCAAAAGAGGTGTTTCAATTTTCCCACATACCCCAGTTTTCATTCATGCTTTCCCTTGGAGTTTCCTTCGTATAACAGTGTGCATGCAAAGTTTCAGGCCGCTAAGTTTCATTGTTTTGGAGTTGTGGGGGAGACACACTGATACACATGCTATATTATTATTATAAATGCACCAAAGCAGTTCGCATGTTTTTGCTTCATCTTACTATAATTCACCAAATGTCCATCCTTCTGTCTGTCTGTCCATTCGAAGGTACCATAAAAACTGCTGAACCGATCTCAACGATATTTTGGGTGAGTAATCCTGGGATCTCCAGGAGTAAAATAGGCTATTTAGTTTTCCCAATTTCAGCTTTGGTCTCCAGCATTCTCAGGTTTGGACTCCCACATAACATTCGCGTTCGCATAACGTTCATTGTGACGATGTTGTTTTCCCAGGTGCCGCACAAACGGCTGCACAGATCGCTGCACAGCTGCACCGATCGAACTCGGTGACCTCGAACAAAGACCTTTGACAAGACCTAACAAACAAAGACCTAACAACAACTCCATCCTGAACAGGAAGGGGAGAAGAGAGAATTCCATTCAGGGCTATGCATTGACTGCGACCAGAGAGGAAGTCCGCAAGCCATGCATGGAGATTTCCATGGATACCATAGGAGGAGAGTTTGGTGAGCAGCGCGGGGTGCCAGACCGTATCGAAGGCACGAGATATGTCAAGGGAGATGACTCTGATTTCCTGTTTGGCATTGAGGGCCTCCATCCCTTGTTGAGACAGTAGAAGTAGCATGTCCAGAGTATAATCACCTGGTCTGAATCGAAATTGATGATCAGAGATCAAGCCTTTGGAGAAGAGGAAGGATTTGACCTTGCTGATGATTGGGAGCAGGCTGATTGGCCTGTAGTTGCAAGGATCTGTTTTTGCACATTTTTTGTTTAATGCGGTAATGTTTGCTGATTTCCAAGCAGACGGCAGATAACCTTGAGCAAAGTAGAGGGTGAAGAGAACAGGGAGAGGGTGAGATTGAATGGCAGAGCAGGATTTTAGGACCCGTGGGCTGATGCCGTCTGGTGCAGTTGCAGAATCAGAGTTGAGGTTTGACAGAAACCTCTCCACCTTGTCAGGAGAGAAGGACACAGAGTTCTGGAGCAGCTGCGTACAACTGGGTAAGGTGGGTACAGAGAGAGAGAAATGGGTTTGGGACACAAGATTATGAGGCAAACAAAGAGTTGAGGCATTCAGATTTTTCATGTGCGGAGTCGGCTGCATAGCCGTTTGAGGTAAGGGAAGGGGTGGAAGGGGAACAAACACCAGAAACAGATTTGACCAGATGCCACCAGGATTGGGAGGAGGGAGACAGGTTTGAGAGTTTAGTCTTGAGATTAGAGAGAAATTGTTTCCTGGCTCTCCTGAGGGTGGACCTACACTTGTTCTGGGCTTTGTGAAAGGAACTGAGATTAGCTTCAGTTAGATTCGCTTTCAAAGAGGCGAAGGTAAGTTGTTTCATGGCAACTGCCTCACCACAAGATTCTGTGTACCATGGACAGGAGGAAGGGTATGACGAATGAAGACGAGATGGGATAAATCTGTGCATGAGAGAGAGAGAGCAATTTTCTTTGGAAGAATTCCCAGGAAGAGTTGATGTCAGAGGCAGTGGAGATGGGAGACCAGTCCAGATGATTGATGGCTGCTTGAAGACCGTGCCAGTCAGCCTGAGTGAAATGCTAGACACATCGACGCTGAGGAGGCTCTTTGAGAATGGCCAGAGTGATGTCCACTTTAACAAGCAAATGATCAGATTAACCGATTGGAGCAGAAGAAGAACAGCAGACATTTGCAGTCATAACCAAGTCTAAAAGAGTTAATGCTCCGTTGACTGAGATCCGGGTCAGGAAATTGACAGATTCAGTCCCAATCAGTCACAGAGGTCCTTTACTGAGACTAGGGAGATACCAGTGCTATGCACGGGTGGGAGGCCAGAAGCAAACAGGCAATGCAGATACGGCGAATGCTAAAGCATGAAACCAATAAATTCCACATTCCTGTAGCACCTTCAGTCGCACGTCAGACATGGACAGCAAGTTCGTTAAGGACTTCCATGAAAAACGGTGGGGATGGGGTTGGAATTCTCTCAAGCAGGGATTCACCGCGTGTCCTTATAAAAGGTCTTTGTCTGAGGTCACCGAGTTCGATCGGTGCAGCTGTGCAGCGATCGGTGCAGCTGTGCAGCCGTTTGTGCGGCACCCAGGAAAACAACATCGTCACAATGAAAACATCGTCACAATGAATGTTATGCGAACGCGAATATTATGCGGGAGTCCAAACCTGAGAATGCTGCAGACCAAAGCTGAAATTGGGAAAACGAAATAGCCTATTTTACTCCTGGAGATCGCAAGATCTCAAAATCACCCAAAATATCGTTGCGATCGGTTCGGCAGTTTTTAACGGTACCTTTGAACGAATGGACAGACAGACAGACAGACAGACGGACATTTGGTGAATTATAATAAGATGCCATGGCTGGTGAGAGAGGTACCCACACCCAGCCAGCTGGCATGATGACAGTTGAAGTCGCCACATATGAGGAAGAGAGAGTTGGGATGAGCGGATAGAAGTTGGTCCATGTTGTCAGACAGCGAGATGTAAATTAAATTTTTCTGTCTTCAACTGCAATTGCTTTCCTTGGCTGACCTGGCCATTGTCTCTTGCGAAGTAAGTACACAAGTGTTTTTTTTCTCTGTGAAGATATTCCAAATTGTTGTATTTGATATGCCCATTTTTTGTGTTATGGTTCTCATATAATTGTTCTGTTCTTTCAGTTTCCATATTGCTTGCTTTTCTTTCATAGACAGTTCTCTGGTCTTCATGGTGATTTATGTGTTCTGACTCCAAAGGCAGATTCCCAAGGCAAAAGCAAGGGCTAAAACGAAGACTACACATTCACAGGTCTTTTATGTGTGAACGATCAATCCAACAAGAAACACCTGCCAGTCATCTGTTCCAATACTTATGCTTACATAAAATGGGGAGACTGAACATAGAAAGTGCTGTTGTTCTACAATGGTAAAACATATATGCAAAGAAATACCAATAAATAAAAGCTGATCTTCTGTACTCTTGCCTCATATTTAGATTTTGATCTCAAATCCAAATTTCTTGAACATATTGCAACAATAACAAATTTCATTCACTGTTGCAATACTCCATTTGGATGGCTCCATTTCACTGCATATCCATATGCATGAGATGCAACTGAGATGGATGTTGTGTAAACAAGCAATTACGAATCCACATTTCGTTTCTACATGTAGTTTTAAATACTGTGCTGTTGTACAGAGATTTTGATAATGATATGACAGCCAGGGTGAGAATAATACTTGAGGGAACAAATGTCAGTCCAATCATCGATGAACAATTGTGCACTAGGTTCACCTTTACACACATAATTTGCACACATAAAACAACAGCAGACGGAATTTCAATGATCACGGGCAGGCCAATGTCATCAGACAGAAAAGCTTCACGTACTATTTATTATGCAGCGTGGTTGTGCTCATCATTCACACTTCCCCACAGCTTAAATAACAACCAATATCTCTTCGTGCAAGACAGCCACACATGTCCACTGGAGCTTACAAACAAATCCCTTAACACCAGCCCATCAAAGCAGACCAACAATTGATCCTTCATTTGAAATCAACTTGTTTAGCCCGACGGGTGGTGCTGTGCTCGGACATCAGTTTTCATCAAATCTTTCACCGATTCGTGAGCACTCCCAGAGCCCTCGAAAAAAGATGAAATATTGTTCGCATGACTTTGTGTAGTCCAAGAAACTGAACCATGCTGGACCTTCGGGAGATAGAGCAGGGACTGTCACCTGAACTACACAGTTATTACCTCCGCCACCGAAGGTGGATGGAGGTTATGTTTTCACCCCTGTCTGTCTGTTTGTCCGTTTGTTTGTCTGTGAACACGATATCTCAAAAAGTGATGGTCCGATTTGGACGAGACTTGGTGGACAGGTTGTGTGTGTGACAAGGAAGAATCGATTCGATTCTGGAGAAGATCTGAATATGGATTCGGATACGTGAATTATTATTATTTTTTAAAGTGATTCTTCACCATTGAGAGTTCGGGCAAAAATTATGTATAGCATGATATCTCAAAATGTTGTGGACGGACTTGGACGAAACTTGGTGGACCGGTTGGGTGTCTGACAAGGACGATTCTATTCGATTTTGGTGAAAATCTGAATATGGATTCGGATATGAGAATTATTTAATTTCTTCAGTGATTCTTCACCATTGGGAGATCGGGTCATAAACGATACATAGCAGGATATCTCAAAAAGTGATGGACGGATTTGGACGAAACTTGGTGGACAGGTTGTGTGTGTGTGACAAGGACCATTCGATTCAATTCTGGTGAAGATCTGAAGATGAACTCGGATACGCGAATTATTTAATTTTTTAAGTGATTCTTCACCATTGAGGGATCGGGCGAAAAGCGATATATAACATGATATTTTAAAAAGTTGTGGACGAGTTATGACTAAACTTGGTGGATGTGTTGGTTTGGTGACAAGAACAAGTCGATTAGATTTTGCTTCAGGTCCCAATCCAGATCCGGCCTATCACTGGGATACAAAACATAAACTGTTCAGCCTGGCGGAGGTATACGCTCTACCGAGTGCCCTTCTAGTTTGTAATATACCTGGTGTCATTTTCATCATTTTGTAACTGGCTATATCCAACGTAATCAGACATGTCGACGTAGCATACAGTTCTAAAGGAGATGGATGAAATTCTTCACATTCACAGTGCAATAAATGGATTCGAACATCAATTTTAGACAAATCGAGTCAAAACTATGATCCTACTTTTCCACCTGCAGGTAGTGCCAGAGCCTCCGTGAAAGCTCACAAGTTCCTTGGGGTGTTTTAAAACGTATGTCATCTCAAGCCTGGCAGCTCTCACGGTTCAGAATTGAGTCTTCGCTGCAGCAGCATCATGTTTTGGAAGGTGTCGCCACGTTACATTCATTCCAAGATCTCAGAAAGCATCCATCATCTCACCGTGTCATATCAAAAGGACCCCTCCACATACACTAAAGTGTTTGGAACAAAGATATAAAAACAAATATGCCACTTTTCGGTGATGCTGTAAACACTGAGACGGCCCTGGACCAATGGAAAACAAATCATGCGGTCCAACAAATCTCAGTATCGAACAAATTGAAGGCTTCAAGTTTGGTGAAAACATCATATATCATTGGACCCCAAATCCATTATGCCAACACATGAGGTCGTCGGAGGTGGAGCAATGGTTTAGGCCCGAGAGTGTAGGACTCCTTTGAGAAATGTGGTAAGGAGTTCACTTGTGCAACACTCTCTGGGTGTCATAAGGAGCATTGCAGTAGTAGAGCTTTGCATCATTGACCATGAACAACTGCCACTCTGTTTTACAAAACTGTGTTCATCTCTCCTGGAGGCATCTCACAAAATGCAATATCAATAGATGTTATTTACGATATTATGGAATTGATACCACATCGATTTTTTTCTTTTTTGGCAAACATCATTAAGGCCAGACGTAGCTGTTTGCTGCATCATATAATTACTTGACTGGACATCCGGACGACACATGATGAACATCACCGATTTGATGCAAAGAACAGATGACACAATGCACACAATGCAAATTGCATGCACATGATCTCAGACCCATTTGCATTGAAATATTTAAATTATGACATCATAGGTCACATGGTTTGGCAGCCATATTGGATAGAAAAACGAACCTTTTCCGATCAATACGAAACTTCACAAGCGTGATCCCCAACCCATACATATACAGAGTGTAATTTTTTGATGTCATATGTCACGTGGTTTGGCAGCCATATTAGCTTGAAAGCCTTTTTTTTTTTTCATCGAAAAAACGCTTTACCGATCAATGTGAAACCTGTCCTGTGGTAAAAACGTGATACTTCAAAACAGCTGAAGGGATTTAAACCATTTCAGTGGCAATGGAGATTCAAACAGCCAATGGCAATATACAGACTTGGCCTTTAATATGGAATATATATTTTTTCTTGACTTGGGTTTACTTTCTGAACTCAGTATATCAATCTGGTGAGTTTCTTTTACCCTTCGGTGATGTCTTTGTTGAAAGAACCATGTCACTGATTGTCTTTCGCAGCAAGAAGTCAATAACAGGATTATATCACAGGTGGCGTGACAAAATGTAAGGACAGGTACATTTGACGATTGGCTTCACAATCGGGTATATAAGGGTTGTTGCGTTCTGTATCAGTGGAAAACAACTGTTACACGTCTACAAAAGTTATTGCCGCTTCCTCTGGAGATGGTCCGTCAACTCGACAATGCTGTTTGTCATGGAGTGGTGGCTTTACGAAATTCTGGCATGAAACAGCGTGCTATTGCTCGGCAGTATGGCATCACTCAAGGTCAGGTGTCAAAGATCCTGAAACAAAATGCTCAGAGGGGTGTCCCTACTCCAATACCGAGGCCAGGACGTCCACGCAGAACCACAAGGAGAGATGATCGCCAGCTGCACCGGTTAGTCTGCAATGGCCGTACCAAGTCAGCTAATCGGCTTAAGGCTGAGTGGCAGCAACTGACAAATGTGCCCGTATCCAGAAGGCTAGTCAACCAATGACTGGTTCAAGCAGGCTATCGTGCCAGGCGTCCCCTGAGAAAGCCATGCCTGACCAGACAACACAGCCAGCGCCGATTGCAGTGGGCCAGGGAGCACCATCAATGGCAGCCAGGACACTGGAATCATGTGACCTTCAGTGATGAGTCTAGATTTCTGGTCTATCGTCAAGATGGCCACGTCCAAGTGCACAGACAAGTGCATGAAGCCCACAACGAAGATTGTATAGTGCCAAGAGTCCAAGCTGGAGGTGGTGGGGTGACCGTTTGGGCTGCTTTTCATGCAGGGGGCAAAACTGACCTGGTTGTTCTGAATGGAAACCTGAACCAGTTCAAGCACAGGGTCATTCTGGAAGAAACATTGCTTCCATTTGCTCGTGCAGCTTTTCGAGGAAACTTTGTCTTCCAAGATGACAATGCACGGCCTCATCGTGCTCGCATGATCCAACACTTTCTTGCTGACCGTGGTGTAGAGCATATGGAGTGGCCTGCCATGTCCCCGGATATGAATCCGATAGAGTACTTGTGGGCAGAATTAACGCGTCAAATCGACAACTTGGACCAGCAGCCTATCTCTGTGCGTGAATTGCAGCAGGCTATTGTCACTGCATGGCAAGCGATTCCTGTCCAAACCCTGGCAAATCTCGTGAGCAGCATGCCTCAACGTGTACATGCTCTCCTGAATGCTCGTGGGGGTTACACGAAATACTGAACTGTAATTTTACTGTCCGTAATCCCAGTCATAATTTAGCTTTTGTTTTTGTTGAAATTTTTTTTGGCTAATGTGCAAAATAAAGAGATACTTCTGGAAAACGTACAGAAGTTTAACACAGTACTGTCCGTGAATTGAGTTCGATATCAGTTTATATCACTTTCAAGGATCAATTTATTTGCTTCAAAATGTCAAATGTGGTTTTTGTTTCTTTTAAAGGACACATTAACAAAATCTAGAATAATTTCAACATAATTCCAATGAACTTTTGGTTCTAAGTCATCTTGAAAAGTAAGTTCACCCCCACAAACAAAATAATCCATATTAAATGCCAAGTCTGTATGTTCTGGTCAAATTACCTTTCGTCGTATTAACACTTTTTACACCTTGACATGCAATTCCAGACCCTAATTTTCGGAATGAGCTTTTCGTCCTGTATTAAATTGAATCAAACAGGTAAATAAACACACTTTGCATCGATGCATGAGGGCTCTGAGTTCTGACTCCAAGGAAGTTCTGGTGTGACTGGGGAAGCATGCCAAAAGCGCCGAGCATTATTATTCGGAGCCACTGTATGGGCACAGGTGAAGTGTGCCTGCAAGGCTGCAGGTGGTCTTGAGATTCCATAAGGCGACATAATTGCAGGCCTCAGACGTTTTATAGTGCGCACTGTGGTTCTTGGAGTGAGCAATCATTCTCGTTAGGCCATGGACAATAATCCTGTCTTCTGCACAACCTGCACGAAAAACAGCAGGTTCCCTCTTTTAAACATCTGGAAGTAAATTGATAAAAAGGTTTCCATACAAAACAGAAACACTCAACCAATGAGGGGTCAATCAGTGGTGGCAGAAGGTCTCACAGCCCATTCGTAATCCCAGCTCAATGACAGACCGATCGGAATTAAGACTTCCAAAGGAAAGTCACATCCCAGGGCAACCAAGAGCAATTAATGGGAAGTTTGGCAATCATGCGGTTGTTTACTTACCAAAGGGCAGAAGGCGATTCCATAAGTAGGAAACGTCTTGCAGCATTTTGTACAGATGTTGGACAGAATATGTGATAGGGGATTATTACTCCCGCTAGGGAGTAGTGCATTCGATCGTGTCCGTCCGTGTGTGTGTGTGTGTGTGTATGTGTATGTGTGTGCATGTGTGTGTTCGTATGTTCGTGAACAAGATATCTGGAAAAGTTCTGAACGGATTTGGATCAAAGTTGGTGGGATGATTGCCCTTGGGATAAGGAAGAATTGATTAGTTTTTGGCGAAGCTCAGGATATTATTCCGGATCCAGGAATTTTTTGAAGGATTTTTTACCATTGGAAGATAGGGCTCAGCAGCGGCCACCCACGGCGGGAGTATGCGCTCCACTGAGTGGCATTCTAGTTACCTCTGCCACCAAAGGTCTCACTGCACTCAGGAGGATGTGTTCACCTCTGTTGTTTTGTCTGTGAGCAGGATATCTGAAAAGTTATTAATTGATTCGGATGAACGTTGGTGGATAGTTTAGGTGTCTGACAAGGACTCATTTATTCGATTGTGTTGAAGATCCGGATACGATAATTTTTGAAGTTGAAGATCCGGATAAATACCGAAGGTGGTCGGAGGCATTATGTTTTCGGGTTGTCCGTCCGTACGTCCGTACGGGCTAAACCTCATTTTTTCTCAGCAACTACATTTCCGATTGAGACGAAACTTTCAGGGTAGGATTGACACCCATTGACACCCATTTTTATAATTGTGACGTCATAGGTCACGTGGTATGGCAGCCATCTTGGATTAAACACAAATAATTAAAATATATATTTCTCAGAAACCGCTGAATGGAAAAAATTGAAACTTGGCACATTGTCAAGTACTCCCAATGGGGAACAAAAGATGACATCATTGGTGAAGTGGTATACCACCCATAAATGTTTTAATCGAATGCCTTTTCCTAAAAATCTGAAATTGCATGCACATGATCTCAGACCCAGTTGTATTGAAATATTTAAATTATGACATCATAGGTCACATGGTTTGGCAGCCATATTGGATAGAAAAACGAACCTTTTCCGATCAACACGAAACTTCACAAGCGTGATCCCCAACCCATACATATGCAGAGTGTAATTTTTTTGATGTCATATGTCACGTGATTTGGCAGCCATATTAGCTTGAAAGCCAAAACATTTTTAAAATCCCTTCTCTGAAAAACGCTTCACCGATCAATGTGAAACTTGTCCTGTGGTAAAAATGTGATGCTTCAAAACAGCTGAAGGGATTTAAACCAAACTTGTTTATTTTTAGGACGGTGGACGAGGGCATCTACCCATTGTCACAGGCAGGGACTACCAGGAGGCATATTGGCAAAACAGTCACATTGCTCTGGTTTAATTTTTAAGTCATTCTTCATCATTGAGAGATGGGACCAAAAACGATATATATAGCACGATATTTAAAAAAGTTGTGGACAGATTAGGACAAAACTTGGTGGATGAGTTGAGTAGGTGGCAAGAACAAGCCGATTAAATTTTATTTAAGTTACGGATGCAGATCCAGCACATCAGTGGGAAACAAACGTAGAATGTTTAACCTGGCAGAGGTATGTGCTGTACTGAGTGCCGTCCTAGTGTTTGATGAAATCTGATGTGTAGAGTCAAGTAGACAATCCAAACATCTACGATTTAAATAAAATATTCCAAAGACTGATGTTGATTATTCATGATAGTTAGCAATCAACCATTGCTGGCAAACGTCTCCAGCTACCGTTTATATCAATCAACTGACAACAACTATCGACATCAATCATCAGCATAAACTGTTGCTGGCAATTCATACTGGCAACCGACTTCCTCGACTCTTGTAGCCAATGTGCCCCCAAAGCAGTGTTCTGGGCCCTGTCATATTCCTGATTTGCATCAATGATCTCTCTGGTTCTCTGGAAATCCCCTTTATCTGTTTGCTAATTACTCAAATAGAGTTGTTGTTTTTTTTGTTGCCCTTTCCATGCTTTGTCTGCCCCTCTACCCACCCGCAGGTTTATACAGGGCGCTCACGGTCCACCATCAACCCCCTTCGAGTGAAACTCCCAAATCCAGAATCCTTGCCCACCTCCACTTATTCATTACTCTTATTTCCCCCCTGTGGAACCAACTTCCGCATTCTCTTCAATCTCAATCTTCTCTTCAGGTCTTCAAGACAACTGTTCACCACCATCTCAGATCGTTCCCCATCCAAAACCATGATTTTTTTCTACTCCTGTCAACCTCCCCCAGGTCAGCCCACCTCTAAAATTTTCAGTTTTTCCTTCCTGAGTGTTTGCTTCTGCATCCATGATCCATCTTGTGCATCCCCATTCATCCTCCCCTACCCCTCTTTACCTCCCCACTTCCCTTTGTCCATCTCCTCTTTTACTGTCACCCCTGCTGTTGGTGTTTCCACCCTCATTCTACTGTTCCCTTTTGTTTTGATGTGTGCAGATCCGTTCAGTGTTCTCGCTCTTCCATGAGCCTTGACCTTGAATACAAAACAAATTTTAAAAAAAAATTAACCATCAATCATCGACCAACTGTTGCTGGCAATTGATATTGGCAACCGACACGATCAATCGTTGCAGCCATTCGTCTTCTGCATCTGTCGCCATCAGCAGTCAGCCATTAATATATATATATATATATATATATATATATATATATATATATATATATATATATATATATATATATATACATTAATACAAGATATAAGGCTCATAATGGAGCTGCCACTCACACATCTCCCATACACATCAACGTAGATGAGACACAACTCAGGAATATTAGACAAGACAAGCAGCCACCAAGTTTGGTGGGGGAAGTGCTGTCACTTCACAAGATACTCTGGTTACCAGTGATGTCTCAACAATGGTGTCACTTTTCTCACTGCACTCAGCAGGGCATTTCCTCAGGAGGAATATCCTCATCCCCATCGATGCCAACCTATGGCAATTGTTCGCACTCTATCCTTTTAAATGCTGAACGTCAAGCAAGGAAGCAGCACATTTTTAAAGTATTTGTTATGACTCGGCCGGGCTTTGAACCATTGACCTCCCAAACTTGGAGCGGACACTCTAACCATTACATCACCGAATCTGATTACACCATCATTAACCATAAAAGTGAGATTTTATTTTAGTTTTATGTGATACCAGCAAAAGTACCCATCCCCAATGATGGTCAAAGTTTAAGTTAATCTATAAATTTAAATGATTTCATGGAATTAAAAAGGTAAATTGTGTTGCACTCAAGGTTTCACTCAGAGCCAAAGCTCTGAGCTACGTATACTATCCACCACAAATGGTGGTGCAACATCGAGCAGCAGAGGTTCAATTTGTCTAACAAGAGGGCAAAATATCCTGCTTGCGAAATAAAATTAACCATTAACATTATTCATACCTGTAATCCCGTCATTTCAAAAGTGAATGTTGAACTTTTCAAACTGAGCACGGGAAGCGATCGGCATAAGTGGGAGACAGACAAACGTCCAGACAGACACCATAGTTCAGAATATATAATGGATGACTTCCCTTCAAAGGAACTAAACCTTCCCCATCTTGAAATTCCTGGGTCCGCTCCTGCCTCTCCTTTTAAATGTTGAGCATCAAGCAAGGAGGTAACTCACACCATTTTTAGTTATTGATATAACGAATGACTCAGCCAGGGTTTGAAATGCCAACATCCTCGACTTAGAGCAGACCTTTAACTCAAACAAATCACGTCATCAAATCTGCCAAGTATTAAGTTTAAGTTTATTTTGGACCTCTTGGAAGTTTATTATTAAACATTATTTTAGGTCACAATGCTAAAAGTAGGTTTCTCTTGAATTAAACGATCGCCTTGCACTGCAACCTTTGTTCAAAGACTTTCGGTATAGGGTAATGTTATTAACAACACTGACATGGTTGGTTCAACTTTGTGATAATCCTCAGGTCGGATATTAATGCACTGTTAAGCAAACTGTGATTCCATGCTGTATTTATACATTTCAAATGTATCCCGTTTGGTATCATCCTCTTCTTCTGGTTGAATGTTTCAAACGAGCTTTTCACTTTTCTTTTCAAACGCAGTGTGGGAACCGGCCGCCGGAAACAGGAGACAGACAAATGCACGAACAGACACCACGGTTCACTTTATATAATAGTTTTTAGCTTTTTAAAATCTTATTTATTTGTTTTAGTTTATTGTCATATTTTTCAAACGAAACTTTTAAACTTTAATGCTGCTTCCACCCTAACCCTCAACACTGCCCTCCTTTACTCCCACCTCCCTCCCCACATCACCTTCCATGCCTTTTCAGCAATTACTCCCCATTGAAATCTCTCCCTGATAAGGATGTTAATTTTAATTTCAATTTACATGTGCTATCCTGCTCCCTCCCCCTTTCTGCCCCACAAGGAGATATGACATTACTCCGCACGCTGCTTGTGTCGCCCTTTGGTTGAAATAACTTTGTTGTTGGAAACCTGAGTCTAAGTCGGTGATCTTGTGACAGATTTGTTTTGTGTTTAATTGCACAATGACGATTTTGTTAAGTTGATGCAATGTGAATAATGAGAAGAAATGAAATGCTCTTTCCACCAGAAAAAGGAATCGTCGAAGGTAGTTTACTTACAAATCATCCTTCATTTCCTTTCAATAATATTCCTGTGAAAATGTCTTGTAGTTTGTATGCAGACAGGTAAGGTGTTTTCTTTGTCCTGTCGGCTCCATCCCAAGTAGTTAGTGATGAGAAAATGTGCATTTTGTGTTGCTAATGTGTTGTGGTAAGCCATATGGAAACTGCTCTAATAACTAAGATTTTCATCATGTCTTTTAACCCATTCCGTACAACTGCAGTCTACAATTAAATATCCGAATCCATATTCAGATATTCTATGTGTCGGTTTTGGCCCTATCACTCAATGGTGAAGAATCACTGCGAGTTCCCAAAACACTGAGCAGAGCACGGTTAAGAGTAAAGCAGCCACAAATGCCAAGGGTCACACAGAAGCAAAAGTCCATTTTACCTTCTGAGATATTACGTGTCATCTATCACAATAAATAATCTAAGTAAATTACCCTTCCTTGCAGTATGCATTTGGCTATTGATAGCTGATTCACATATCATGTATGCATTTGGCTATTATCCACCTATACTGCAGCTGTTGTATTTTACCTTACAAAGCAGGTAATTCCTTGAGCCTTACAATTTTACGGATACACTTTGTGCAAAATCAAATTTTTAGACTTTCAACATAAATGACGTATAAGACACACAAAGGGAACCTTTTCATCAAGGATTTATTAAGCCGCCCCTCATAGAAGAGGGGGCTTCGCATGCCCCTTATACCTGTTGTAGGGTTTGTTTCTACAATTAGTAGCCCCAATTCATAATGGCATCGCAGAGTTTCATTCGACCCCCTAGGAGTACTAAACCACCATTTAGGCCCTTTTTTCTGCCAATGTCTGAGCTGTATCTCGGATACAGCAGGGACTTTCGGAATGAAAAATTTCCCCAATAATGAGAATATAAAGTATGTGGGGTTGACATAATCTTTCACCTTGACCTAATTTTAAGGTCATGACCCAATTATAGACATTTTAATATGTTTCACCATCACGACTAAGGTTTGTCCAATCAGAATGAAATTTCCCTCTCTAGAGACCCAAGAGTAAGGCGTATTTATGCTTATATTACATCATTTCATGGTCAAATCATGGTCAAATTAAAGGTCATGGTCAAATGGTGTTCTGAAAAAGAAGGAACGCATTTTTTGGCATCACTCAATTTTGCCAATAGGGCATCGCAAAGACCGTTTGGTTCTCCAAGATGTTCTTGCATAATAATAGTGGACCTGAATGGTATAACAGAGTTTAACATATATTTTCACCCGTGTTAAAGCTGGGCACCTGATATTTGATTAGTGTCCTTTACCTACCTTTTTCGGATTTTTGACCTAATTAACAAAACTTCTTTTTCATCATAACTTGAATGATTTTCCTCCCATTTCCATGATGTTGAGTTTTATGGATAGATTGTAGATGGGGAAACATTTTCTTAATTTACACGATATCCTTAAATTTTGAAGGTCAATGTTTTTAGGCAATAGGTTGTAGACAGCAACCGCCCAGGGTAGTACTATCGTTCTGACGTAGGCGCGTTAAAGTGGTGCCCAGAACCATCTTACACTCTCAGTGTCACAATTGCTGGTTTTCCTTTATGTCTCACTCAAACTATAACTTACGGGCTAGTCTACCGGGATAAAACTTCAATCTCTCTATCTCGCAAACAAACATCATACACTTTTCATCATACACATTTCTTCTCGTTTATTTAAGGCCTGGCCTCGATGAGGGTTATATGGTCAGTGCCTGGAGCCTTCAACATTAAAAAAAAAAAAAAAAACCTGTTGGCCTGTGTTGACCTCAAAATAGTTGGGGGTTGATTTCAGTGACCAGATATGCAAATTCTCTTCAGATGTCAAGTTAATTGGATGGAAATTGAGGATTTTAGAAATTTGGCCTATGTTGACTTTTGGTTTCAATTTTTTTCATGGAGCGGTTTTCGGAGATATAATATAGAGGTGCAAAATTTTTCCATGATGGCTCACATACGTATATACAATATCACAATGGTTATAAATATCACATCTATATCACAATATTATATGATCTATATGTTATAAATGGTCTATATCACAATGGTTATAAATGGCAAATCACATAGGGGGAAAACTTTGCAATGCGTTCTCCATCATGCTATTGCTCTGCTTTTTGCTGTTCCTCCTCTTCAAGGCTTCTCCCTGCCTCCTCCACTTACCCTGGCCAGGTCCAACCCCATTGGTATATTTATGTTACAGAGGCAAGTAGTAGATATAGCTGTGGAGGAGGAAGGGGGGAGGGACAGGGAGGAGTCGGATGTGCCATGGGAAATGGAGGAGAGATTGGTAAGTTAGCAGACTCCCCCTCTACGTTGTTGCAGGAGTGGGGACGATGAAGAGGTCACATGGTGTCTCTTCTCTTTAAATGAGCGAAGTATACAGTTCGTGTCAGCTTTTGTTCAGGATGGAGGCAAAGCCCCACACCTTGTCTGTGATAGTTCCATAATAACTACCATGAAGGACGTGGATCAAAGGCACCTCAATGCATTTATAAAATTAGGAAATCACTCCACAACGGTTATAATATCGACCCCATCTATCTATAATTCCAGTAATCTCTGTGTGTATGTATGTATGTATGTATGTATGTATGTATGTATGTATGTATGTCTGTATGTCTGTGACCGCTGTTTCTCGACAACCACGGGTTCGATATACTTGAAACTTGCCAGGTATATTGCTGGGGACCCGAGGATGTGCCTTTTCAAGGTTTCATATTAATCGGACAAGTAGTTACCGAGCTATGTCCAAAAAACGATTCAACCAATCAGAGAGCAGCGAGCTATCACGTGTGCCGAACGTGCCGAACAGACTCTGCCTCGGACGGCACATTTGAGAGCGTATTCATTTATTTCACGTTGGCAAACTATGTTGCCGCTATGTTGGCGTTAAACTATGTTTTAAAACTAATTAAAACTAATTTGCGATTCTTTCGCTTTCCTGCGCGTTTGTGCACGTTATGGCGATTTCTTTACCAAACTCCGCAAGCCGTTCGCTTTGGACCAAACCATTTCATGTAAATAGAGGGGGGGGATTGTCACCGTACTCGCAAGCCGTTCGCTTTGGACCAAACCATTTCATGTAAATAGAGGGGGGGGATTGTCACCGTACTCGCAAGCCGTTCGCTTTGGACCAAACCATTTCATGTAAATAGAGGGGGGGGGGGGGGGATATAATTTTAGATATATATATAGTACGGGCATGCCCTAGTATTTAATAATGGTGGCAGTAGCAAAATTGAATGGATGCAGGCTTTAATTACCAAATGCTAGATAGTGGAAGCGATATTTCCTTTCACCAATTAAAATGTATAAGATATGTATTTTAATGAATGAAAATGTGTAAGATGTTTCCAAGAGTAACAGAGTCTGTTCTTTAAATGCAGTTCGATTCTTAATCACCATTGTCTCAAGACCAATTCGCTCAAAGGAATACATACAACGGTTTCTTGAAATTTTTGCCCTAACAGCAGTTAAGGTCTGGGTGATTTAGGATTTTAATGTTTGACCTTTTGTTTCCGACAGATAGCTGAGATGGGGCGCTGGAAGGAGCAGGATGCTTTAAATATTAATGAGGAGCAATTCGCTGGTACATGGGATCCCAGAAGATTGGATCTGTGAATGCATGAAAAGAGAGCAGCGTGGACATGGAAATAGAGAGATGGGGGGGGGGGGGGGGGGGAATACTTCTGCAATAACTCGGTGAGCAAGCAACAAAGAACCACCTTCAGATCCACTGGCATGGGATTGATGTCTGTGTTCGCCGACCATTGCTTTCTTTCCTCCCTGCAGACTTAAAAAACAACAACTTTGTGCCAGGAAGCCGAGGCGCATCAAATTGTCACAAGGACAAGTTGAAGGGCAAATGCAGACGGAAAAAAACTCCCAAAGACATTGAAAATGATTTGAAAGGTGGTTTGTTTTTGACCTTTTTTGTTTGTTTTGAGTGGATGTTGAAGGATTTATTTTTCTTTGCTTTGTGATGATTCCAGTCATACGTTTACGGAAGCCTCTCCTCAGTGAAAGACACATGAAAGCCCGCTTGGAGTTGGCAAAAAAGCACCTAATGGACTCTCAGACTGCAAGAGACAAGATTCTGTGGTCTGATGAAACCAAGATTGAACATTTTGACTTCCGTCTGGCCACTCTGCCATAAAGCCCAGATCGGTGGTGTGTTGCAGTGATGGTTGTCCTTCTGGAAGTTTCTCCCATCTCCACACAGGATCTCTGGAGCTCATCCAGAGTGACCATCGGGTTCTTGGTCACCTCTCTTACCAAGGCCCTTCTCCCCCGATTTTCAGTTTGGCCAGGCGGCCAGCTCTAGGAAGAGTCCTGATTGTTCCAAACTTCTTCCATTTAAGAATTATGGAGGCCACTGTGCTCTTGGGAACCTTCAATGCAATAAAAAATTTTTTGTAGGCTTCCCCAGATCTGTCCCTCGACACAATCCTGTCTCTGAGCTCTGCAGGCAGTTCCTTCGACCTCATGGCTTGGTTTTTGCTCTGATATGCATTGTCAGCTGTGAGACCTTACATAGACAGGTGTGTGCCTTTCCAAATCATGTCCAATCAATTGAATTTACCACAGGTGGAATCCAATCAAGCTGTAGAAACATCTCAAAGATGGTCAAGACAAATGGAAGGCACCTTAGCTAAATTTAAAGTGTTATAGCAAAGGGTATGAATATTTATGTCAATATGATATTTCAGTTTTTTCTTTTTAATAAATTTGCAAAACTTTCTAAAAGCCTGTTTTCTCTTTGTCATTTTGGGGTATTGAGTGTAGATTGATGAGGGAAAAAATGAATCTAAACGATTTCAGGATAAGGCTGCAACATAACAAAATGTGAAAAAAGTGAAAGGGGTCTGAATACTTTCTGAATGTACTATATATATATATATATATATATATATATATATATATATATATATATATATATATATATATATATATACATATATATATATATATACATATATATATATATATACATATATATATATATACATATTAGTGGGGCGGCTTAGCCCAAATATTCAAAAGAATTGTGCATTTTGTGATACAAGCACCAAATTTGGCACAAATGTACATTTATATGTTGCGAACATTTTCAGATATTGGGCCACTTGAAATTCTCTCTTTATGTCCGCCATATTGGATTTCAAAATGGCCGCCACTTGAAATCTACATTTGCTATTATCTCTGGACGTAATGCAGCTATTGACTTGATTCTGGTATCTAAATGTATGTTTTTGGGGGCAAGGAATCCAATGGTACCAATTTCAACTTAATATTATCTATCACAGTCTGTTATATAATTTTATTTGGAAATTATCTAGGCAAATATTGGATTCAACACAATACTTTGAAAAGAATGTCTTAGTTCTGTAAATATAAATAAATAAAAAAACTATACTAAATCACTAGTAACAACTCAGACAAGCTCATATATACTGGCAGTCTAAAATATAAATTCATATCCCATTAGGAAACAAAGTGACCCATTCATTTGTGTTTTTCATATGCTCCTCTGTGTTGCAGTAGAATTGCACGTTGCACGCACTTTTGCACGCACTACCGTTGCACGTAGAATCGCCAAACTTTACACACATATTTGTTTGCCCTGAAATAGACTGTGCCCAATTTTTAACTCTCTCGGCCCAAGGCCTCCATTATGACGTCATGATTCGATAATTCGTTAAGTACAAAACTTCATCTGATCAAGATGCAAATTCTTGAGCGACATGACAGCATAAACTGGTGGAGAAAAAAA
>NC_136266.1:34053710-34193710 GCF_964187855.1 Myxine glutinosa | reverse complement strand
GCACAAAATGGCGGCCTCGCGCACGAGGCTTCAGACGCACAAAATGGCACTCTCGCGCACGTGGTTGAGGGGGCAGCTGCGGCCGCACCCTTTGTACTACCAACGGTGGCCCAAATGCAAGACTTCATGGCGCAATTCGCCGAGATGCTGAGAATAAACGGGGAGAAATGGAGTAATAGAATGGAAGCCAAAATGGAACAATGGGGAAACCAAATTGAAGCAACAACGAACGGAATGAGGGCCGATAGGGAGGAAAGGGAGCAGAGGGACAGAGACCGCAAGTTGGGCGAAAGGGTCCCAGGGGTGCACGAGGAGGTAACGGCGGGTCGAGAAGCGCTGGTTGAGCGAAGTGGAGGAAAGCACGGGTAACCGGACCGGGGTAGAAATCGCGACACGGGGTTTGGAAAAGCCGGCGATCGATGAGGTAGAGGGACTTTTATTAAAGCCAACGGTCGTCGAGGTGAGTAAAGAAAAAGTGGAAGTGGGCATTGAAATTGAAGAGACCGGGGACTTAGAAAACCACTCGCGGCGGGAGAAAAAGATGGAATATGTGCAAAGTCCCTGCTCACATCACGATGCTGTGCTTAACCCGAATGGAAGTTTGCAGGTGCGCGTGGAGAAAAGGATCCCCCAGGTGAGTCGTGCTGTATATTGTGCGGGTAGATTTTGTAAGAGGATGTTTAGCGACAAAATAATTTTCGCGCGCTTGGGATCGAGGAAGCATCCGGGCATTGGTGAAGGGTCCCGTGTGAGTGGAAATGGCACGTGTGGGAGGAAAAAGTGTGCGTCGGCGAGTGGGTGTGTTATAAAGTGTGGGAGTGAAACCGAGTGCGAGCGAGAATGCACGTCGGGGTGTACGGAGTGTGACACGAGGAGTGAGTTGGTGGTGGAGCGGGTGCGAGAATGCACGCTTGGAATGGTCGAGGGTGTGCGAGGAAGCACACCTGAGTTAGTGGTAGCGCGGGTGTGGGAGAGCCCATGTGAGCGCGTTAGTGGGTGGATGCAAGAGTGCACGCCCATGGTGAGTGTTACGGAGGACGTAACGGAGGAGAGGTGTGGACCGAAGTGTGCGCAAGAGTGTGCGCGAGAGGTGTGGTGTGTAACAGGGAGAGCGTTGGTGGAATGTACGAACGGCGTTGGAACGCCGGGTTTTGTGAGGGTGAAAGGGGTAGCGTATGCGTGTGAGCATGCAAGTGAAGCATCGACGGTAACCGGGTTAGCGGTTAGGGCGACGGGTAGCCGATGCGAGCACTCGGGGCGCGGTGTACTTTGTTGGGTGCGAGGCCCGGCGCGGATCGATGCTGCGTCGCTTCTCTTCGAAGCGTCGTTGCCGATTCGGGCTTGGCCCCGCCCTGCACGGTCGAGTCCGGGCCTTGGCGGGCGAGGCGACCGGTACGGTTCAAGGGCGAGTGGGAGGAAGCGGAACGGTGCCCCCTCGCGGGGACGGGGTTCCGACCGGGGGAGATTGAGCAATCGGGCCTGGGACCGCAAGGTGCCGTGCCGAGATGGTGCGTGGAACCTTGGCCCGACCAAACCACCTCCCTTGAACCGAAAGCCGGACGGATTCAACCTGCAGGCGACCAAACCACCCGAATTCATTGCTCGGCTTTACGAAGCCGAGTTTAATGATGTCATGACGCACCGAGGCTAGGACATAGTGGACGGTGATGATGATAATAGTGATAGTGGTTTTGATACGAAATTTAGAAAGTGAATAGAATTGGCAGTAAATAGAAAATTTTTGATTGGTTGGATTTGGACGAGCAAAATTTATAGTGGGACCTCCCCGATGTGGTGGGATGGCAAATCTGTCATCCCTCACAGAAGGGGGGCAAAGGAGCACTAGCTTATGGGGTGTATGGCAGTGAAAACTAGCCCGGGTGTGTTAGGATATTGTGTGTAGGGATCTAGAAGAGATTGACATTAGGTAACTTTAAGATTAGTTAGTGACTGATACCTGTAGTGGGGACGCAGGTAGTTTAGTGTGGATGATAATGACGTGGGAGCGCAATAGTTTAAAGGGGTGACTGGGAAGCGCAAGTTTCAGAGGGGAGTAGTTAGATGAGATGATGCCGTGTGTTTGAGGATTGAACAGGTGTGATTGAACAGGTGTGATTGCACAGGTGTGCAACTGAACAGGTGTGTGGAGCAGTGTATGAGTGATGGTGATGGTGATGTGTGTTGTGTTGACCAAATGGTCCAGGGAGAAGGAGGGTGCAGGTGGCACCAGGTGTGATTGCACAGGTGTGCAACAACAGGTGAATGGAGAATGGGTGTGTGAAATATATGGAGCAGAGAATGAGTGGTGTGGAGAGAGTTGGAGTAAGTGGTACGGAGTGGTGTGCATGGTGCGAAGGTGTGGATGGGGGAAGAGTGGACCCCTTTCATGAGTACCCGGGGCGGGTAGTGTAAGTGTTAGGTAGAGGGTATAGGTAAATTGTGGTTGGATATTGGCATCTGTGGTGCGGGTGGAAGAATGGTATTTGGATGGGTGCATTAGTGTTGTGGAAATGGCTGGGCGTGTAGCCTGTTAGTGTGTGTAGTTGGTTTGGGCACTCCACCACTGTGAGGATGTCGGCCAGGTGAGGCCGCAGGTGGGCTCTGGGAGCCGGTAGTTGTGGATGGGGCCCGAGGATCCGGAGGACGGACCCGGGTAGCCCAGTGCCAGAGGGCACCAAGGGGTGACAGAGCCAGGAGGGGCCTTCCCCAGTTAGTTAGGTTAGGGTGAGGAGCTAGGTAAGCTCGGGTGGCAACTGCAGTGGTGGAGGTGTGCAGGTGGGTAGACCTGCTGGGAGAGCTACACGTCACAGCCCAGAAATTGTGCAAGGGCACCGGGAGATGAATCGGGGGAGTGAGACCCCAAATTGGGAAGCACCACAGTTTGGTCAATGGGAATTGGTTTTTAGAACCCATAGAGTAAGTTGGCCAATGGATTGGCAGGGAAAGACCCCCGGGTAGTGTAAAGTGTGTTAATGTCATTTAGAGCATAGTTAGGATTGATGTCTCCTCGCACCATCTACATGCACTCACCTGAGATGACGTACCTCCACACCATGCCATGTTTAATTATTTTTATGATGCAGATGTTTGGATTGTGAGACACATCATGACGTGGGTGTGACATTGTGCTTGATGTTCCATCTCTTCCTCCTTATGAGGATTGATGATGAATTGGGTGATGGCAAATTTTGGTTAGAGGGATTGTGGTGACGAATTTGGTATAGAGGAAATATGGGGAGACGTGACAGTAGCGACGGATTGGTAATGTGTAGATTTTGTACATATGGGGTAAGGGCAAGGGTAGGGTAGGTGACAAGGGGGGTGACGTACGGTAGGGACGAGCTTTTCTCACTTCGCTCTCCGTACGCACTTCACCTTGCATTGCCTTTATGGATGTGTACCCTTGAGACCTTACCCCTTGCTCATCTGTCTTGTTCCCCCTTTTTGTCTCCCACGTGAGGATCTGTGCGCCATTGGGCGCCAAGGGGAGTGTGCGTGAGTCCGCCATTGGGCGCCCGAACCTCTCGCAACCACAGCTGTCTGCATCGATGCACCACATTATGGACCACATGTCTGTGGCCGAGCACCACTTATGGACCCCATGGGTTGGGGCATGACCCCTCTGCTGGAACCGGCCATGAGGGCCCGAAATCTTGCTGGCGGACCTTGGCCACAGGGCACCGATGCCCCACAGGTGAACCACACGTAGTCGGCCCTGTGGGCCATAAATAAAGAAAATAAAATGGACACGTTGGGCACACTTTATTACAAATAGGCCGCCAGTAAGAAAATGAAAGAATGACAACAACTGGAAGACAATAATAATAACCAGCAGAGGGAGCCGAAGAGCAAGAGACACCTGCAGGGTTTGGGTTTGTTGGTTTTATTTTATTGATGAACAGTGGTGACTGCACTGATTGGTGCTTGAGAATGTATTGGTGCATCTTGGGTGTTTTCATGGTGTGTCTATGCAGAGCAGACTGTCTCCCCCCAGAAAGAACAATCGCAGGTCCTGGGTTAGTTTTGTAAATAAAATAAATAATGCTCCCCACCGTCAATGTATAGTTTGAAGACCATTCCGCGATTCGGTTATCCTGTGGGTGTGTTTCTGTTAGGAGAAGGGTGCAACGTCGCAGGGGGACATATTTACTCATTTGTGAATATCTGTAAAACTGTCGCACTCAGGGTTGAGTTAATAGTAGAGGGAACTACATCTAAGTGCCACACTAAAGTAGGTAAAAATTTATCGGGTCGGGACGCCCCGAGGTAGAGAAGGGTGCAGTGTTGCGGATATGGGATTTACATTCATCCATATCCGCTTGTAAATATTCCCCCTATTTCCTCAATACTTCCCAACTCTCCCCAATCCCTCCTTCCCTAGTCCCACTTTCTGTAAACAACACTCTGTAGACCCGACCTCCCCCTATTTCCCCCCATTAAATGTCGCATCCAGGTCCACCACATCTCACGTAGACAACTATAGGACATCTTGCTAGTTATTCTTAGTCTATGTCAGTTAAGGATTCGTTTCCATTTATTCTGACCCTTCGTTGCACCAGAATGTGATTGTATGGCACCGTTAGGAAGTTTAGGACCTCCCAATACCTCCCCACAGCTCTTCCTCACAGTTCTCAGTAACAACCACAACAACAACAACAACAACCACGAGCGCAGGGAGTGCGCGCCCTCACTCCGGCTTGGTTTGGTTGGCCATGTGCTCGACGGGTTTAACAAACAGGGGCTCCCTGTCGGCCCCTCGTCAAGGGCGGAGCCCGGTAATCCCCGCACCCAATGGAAGCGGCGGACCGGCCCCCAGTTGGGACGGAACCAACCAGCCGAGGGCGTGTCACTCCCCGTTGAGCATGCGCAGCAGAGGGAGTGGTGACAAAAGAGATGCGCGCAGAGCTGAAGGAGAAAGGACGCACCCTCCGAGCGCCGAGAGACCTCTGCCATTAAGAAAGACCTCCCAAAGACTGAGCTGTATCCTGTCCCCGAGCCAAGGTGCACCTTGTGCCATCGGTCTACCTGCCATCAATCCCTGTGTGAGTCAGCCTTGTCCGTTTGTCCGTGGTCTGTCTGGGCCTAAGTAAGCCAGTTAGATAAGCTAATCTTTGCACTGTGTCACCTGCTGTAAATAACCTTGACTGCTCCTTTTCGTTTGTGTGGTATAAATAATAAATCCTGTTCCTCTTCTGTACGTCTTCGTCCTCTTCTTCCTCTTTCCATTCGATCGCTTTAGAGTTTTCCCCAATTGAATATCTGTGACGCGATTTGGCCAACGTTCGGGGTAATCGGGTTAACTACGTACACGGCGGCCATTCCGCTCGGTCAAGCAACATCTTTAGCCGTGTCCGTAACAATATATATACACTACATGACCAAAAGTATGTGGACACCCGAGCATCACACATCTCATTCGAAATTTCTGGGAATTAATATTGTGTTGGTCACCCCCCCCCCCCCCCCCCTCCTTTGCTGCTATAACAGCCTCCACTCTTCTGGGAAGGCTTTCCACTAGATGTTAGAACATTGTTGCGGGGATTTGCTTCCATTCAGCCACAAGTGCATGAATGAGGTCAGGTACTGATGTTGGGCAATTAGGCCTGGCTTGCTGTTGGTGTTCCAATTCATCCCAAAGGTGTTCGATGGGTTGAGGTCAGGGCTCTGCACAGGCCAGTCAAGTTCTTCCACACCGATATCGACAAACCATTTCTGTATGGACCTCGCTTTGTACACGGTGACATTGTCCTGCTGAAACATGAATGAGCCTTCCCCAAACTGTTGCCACAAAGTTGGAAGCACACAACCGTCTGGAATGTCATTAGATGCTGTAGCATTAGGATTTCCCTTCACGGGAACTAACGGACCGAGCCCGAACAATGAAAAACAGACCCAGACCATTATTCCTTTATCCACCAAACTTTACAGTTGGCACTATGCATTCGGCCAGGTAGCGTTCTTCTGCCATCCGCCAAACCCAGTTTCGTCCGTCGGACTGCCAGATGGTGAAGCGTGATTCATCACTCCAGAGAATGCATTTTCACTGTTCCAGAGTCCAATGGCTGTGAGCTTTACACCACTCCAGCCAAAGCTTGGCATTGTGCATGGTGATCTTAGGCTTGTATGCGGCTGCTTAGCCATGGAAACCCATTTCATGAAGCTCCCGACGAAGAGTTGTTGTGCTGATGCTGCTTGCAGAGGCATTTTGGAACTCGGTAGTGAGTGTTGCAACCGAGGACTGTGGTGAAATAAAATGCGTTCACCAAAAGTCTCCAAAGTGAGCTTTTATTCACTTGAATGCAACAAATCTAAAAGGAAAACACATGGCACTTATAAGCAAGCATCCCTGAGCACCTTCATTAACATCAGGGCAATGCAGGGACATTATCGGGTACATAAGCATGTCAAATAACAATCTTACCAACTTGAAGGCACAAGACAACAGTAATGATCCCTCCACACTCACAGGTGGTTATATAACCGCTCACCGCGTGCCAGACACAGGAACTGCATTATGAGTAATTAATGTAAGGAGGAGGGCACTGCTCATAGATGGAACCAACAATTTCATATCATTCTCCCTCCGTTAAAGTTTCAGCCAGCACACGGACTATCAGTATAAAAGTATAAAACGTGGCCATCCGTATTAATCGATGATAGTAGGTTAACTAAGAAACACACCATGCCGTCACAATCCCAAGCGTTGGGGTCGACGGCACTCCCGGCCGGCACGAGTTCAGTAATTAGCTGATCCACGCTCACTCCCAGGGGACCAAGGACAAGGTGAGCCCGGAGACGCTATCTCGGCATTCTTTTCCAGTCACGGCACGCTTCCACTCGGGGCTCGATCGAGCCGAGGGGTACCCGGTACGGAAACCTCCATTTCGGCAGGCGGATTCTCCGAGACCACGCCACGGCGGGTGTCCTCATCTCCACATGGGGCTAAATGTTGGATCGACACAGTTGACAGACGGCCATCTCGCAACCGAACGGCCGCGTACTGCGGATTTACCTGCACGAGCTGCACCAGATCCACTGTCATTTCGTACTTGCTTTTTTCGGACCGCTCGCTTCAGATACATGGGTCCCAGCTCGACAAGCTGACCGGGCATCGACTGTCCACTGGCGCCGCGACGCTTAAAACGGAAAAGCCATTCGTGGGGAGTTTGATTTGTAGCCGTGCATAACAACGTCTGAAGGGCATGTAATGCTTCGGGCATGGCTTGAGGCCATTGGTGCAACCCCATCGACTGCGTACGTAAGCGCAGCATCACGGCCTTCCAGATTACTCCATTAAATCGTTCTACCTGGCCATTCGCCTCCGGATGATATGGAGTACTGCGGCTAGCGGCTATGCCCAGGCCCACGAGGAAGGTCTGAACCTCCTCTGACATGAACGCAGCCCCTCTGTCCGAATGCACGAACCCCGGATACCCGAACATTACAAACATCTGACACAGGCATCGGATGACCGTGGCTAACATCATGTCTGAGCAAGGAAAGGCGAACGGGAAATGAGAGAACTCATCGACCACGGTCAACATATAACGTAGCGTACTCTGCGTGGGTACAGGTCCTTTAAAATCGATGCTAATCGCCCCCACTGGCGGTTTATAGAATCGCGGCTTCAACTCAGTGCACACTGAGCATGTGCGGCATAGACGTCTGATTTACTCAATCAAAAATGGTAAGTTGCAACTTCACACGAAATAAGCAAAGCGAGTTACCCCGGGATGGCACAATGAGTCATGAATGCGCTTCAGCTCCTCCGAAGTCATGCCGACACAAACCGATGGGCGAGATAGCACGTCCGCGGCTACATTTTCGCTCCCGGGTCGATATATTATGTCATAACAGTAGTCAGCTAGTTTTTTTTTTTTTTTTTTTTTTGTATACAAGATCGAGGCTCGTGAAAGAGCTAACATTAATCACACAAAAAGACAACAGACACACAAAACACAAAAAACAAGGGGAGCGGTAGACAAGATGGGGAGAGAGGGGGAAGGACACAAAAGAGAGGTGGAAGGACACAAACACAACATTTGAGAGCAGGGACATCGGGAGGACTTGGGGGGAGGTGGGAGAGGATTAAAACATATGAACACTGCAAGGACTCTGGGGTGAATTACCGGGGGTAGAAAAGATCAAGGTTTTCGATGGGGGAAGATAAGAGATGGTGGTGAACAGCTGTTTTAAAGACCTGGAGGGAGGAGTGGGATTGAAGGGAGTGGGGGAGTTTGTTCCAGAGGCGGGAGAAAAGGGGTATGAAAGAGTGAAGGTGAGCAGAGAGCCTAGACTTTGGCAGTTTAACCAGAAGAGGGTTGCAGGCAGATCTTGTGCGACCTGAAGGAATATTGGGGGGACAGAGCACAGAGAGAGCTGGGGGAGCAAGGCCGGAGAGGAGTCGGTAGAAGACAGAAAGACCACCAACCTGCCTGCGGTGAGTGAGTGAAAGGCCCTCGGCGTTGACTACATCGCAGGAGATTCCAATGATTCTGAAAGCTTTGGCCTCAACAGCGTGAAGCCGAGCAAGGTGTGAGGCAGGAGCACCAGCCCAGAGGGGGGAACAGTATTCCATTGAGCTGCGGATGAAAGCCTTGTATGTGGTGAGGAGCTCAGGTGTGCCAAGGAAGGACTTCGCACGACGGAGGATGCCCAGTCGGCGACTGGCTTTGGAGGCCAGCTTGGAAATGTGGTTTTCCCAAGAAAGATCATGGCAGATAGTGAGACCCAAAAGCTTGAGCGACAGAACTTCTTGGAGAGGATTGTTGAGAAAGTAGATGGGAGGGTTGTCCAGTCGGTCCTTTCGGAGAGACATTGTAAGAGTGTGAGATTTGTCAGGATTGAAAGACATGTTCCACTTGTTTGACCAGTCTGTGATTTTGTCCAGGTCTGCAGAGAGTGAGGAGGCTGCAGACTGCCGATCTGAGGGATGAGGAATGGAGCGACAGAGAGTAGAGTCGTCAGCAAAGAGATAGAGAGGATTTTCAAGAGAGTCAGAGAGATCATTGATGAAGACCAGAAAAAGCACAGGGCCCAGAACACTACCTTGGGGAACTCCAGCCTGAACAGGAAGAGGAGATGAGAGAAACCCATTCAGGGCCACACGTTGACTACGACCAGAGAGGAAGTCCGCCAGCCATGCGTGGAGATTTCCATGGATACCAAAGGAGGAGAGTTTGGAGAGCAGAGCAGGGTGCCAGACCGTATCGAAGGCACGTGAAATGTCAAGGGAGACAGCTCTAATTTCCTGTTTGGCGTTGAGGACCTCCATCCATTGTTGAGAAAGCAGAAGCAGCATGTCCAGAGTAGAGTGACCAGGTCTGAAACCAAATTGATGATCAGAGATCAAGCCATTGGAGAAGAGGAAAGATTTAATATCTGAAGCAATGATGGATTCCATGACTTTGCTGATAATTGGGAGAAGGCTGATTGGTCTGTAGTTGCCGGGATCTGTTTTTGCACCTTTTTTGTGCAAAGCGGTGATGTTGGCTGATTTCCAAGCAGATGGCAGATGACCTTGAGCAAAAGAGAGGGTGAAGAGAACAGAAAGAGGGAGTGAAAGTGCAGAAGAACATGATTTTAGGACCCGTGGGCTGATGCCATCAGGACCAGTTGCAGAATCAGAGTCGAGGGTTGCCAGAAACTTTTCCACCTTGTCAGGAGGAAAGGACACAGAGTCCAGGAGCAGCTGGGTACGACTGGGTACGGTGGGTACAGAGAGGGATGGGTTTGGGACACAAGATTTAGAGGCAAACACAGAGTTGAGGCATTCAGCTTTTTCACGTGCGGAGTCAGCTGTTAAGCCGTTTGAGGTGAGGGAGGGGATGGAGGGGGAACAAACACCAGAAACAGATTTGACCAGACGCCACCAGGATTTGGAAGAGGGAGACAGATAAGAGAGTTTGGTCTTGAGAATGGTGAGATATTGTTTCCTGGCTCTCCTGAGGGTGGACACACACTTGTTTCGGGCTTTGTGAAAGGAAATGAGATTTCCTTCCGTTGGATTTGCTTTCCAGGAGACGAAAGCAAGTTGTTTCAAGGCAACAGCCTCACCACAACATTCCGTGTACCATGGACGGGAGGAAGGGTATGACAACTGAAGACGAGATGGTATAAATCTGTGCATGAGAGAGCGCAATTTACTTTGAAAGAATTCCCAGGATGAGTTGATGTCAGAGGCGGTAGAGATGGGAGACCAGTCCAGATGATTGATGGCTGCTTGAAGACCGTGCCAGTTGGCCTGAGTGAAATGCCAGACTCGTCGACACTGAGGAGGCTCTCTGAGAATGGTCAGAGAGATGTCCACTTTGACAAGCACATGATCAGATGAGCCGATTGGAGCAGAAGAAGAGCAGCAGACATTTTCAGGGAAGTTTGTCATAACCAAATCCAGAAGAGAAGATGCTCCGTTGACTGAGATCCGGGTCGGGAAATTGACAGATTGTGTCAGTCCCAGTGAGTCGCAGAAGTCCTTTGCTGAAGAGCCATGGCTGGTGAGAGAGGTACCCACACCCAGCCAACTGGCATGGTGACAATTGAAATCACCACATATGAGGAAGAGAGAGTTGGGATGGGTAGATAGAAGTTGGTCCATATTATCAGACAGTGAGATGTAGATGGAGTCATCGCTGATTGGTGGACGGTACAACACACATATGAACAAAAGGTGGGAGCGAAGGGGAAGCCATAGCCAAAGGTATTCCTGGGGGTGAGGTGGAGAGAGGGCAGTGGAGGGCGAGTGAGGAAGAGAGTTTTTTATAAAGATAGCAACCCCACCTCCAGGACGAGGCTCAGGTCTATCATACCGGAGGAGGGAGTAACCTGGGAGAGATACCAAGGCATCAGAGACATCATGAAGGAGGAAAGTTTCTGTTAAGCAGATCACATCTGGTTTGTCAGAAGCAACCTGTATGGAGAGGTCAGTCAAGTTTGAGCGAAGGCCCCGGATGTTTGAGGTCCATACCGTTAATGAAGAGGAAGGGGGAGCATCAGGTCCAGAACAGGGGGGGGGAGGGGTAGGGTAAGATGTGGAAGAGGAGGAAGAGGTAGGGAGAGCTGTTGAAGGTGTGTCAGAGATTTCAGAATAGCTTGGAGAAAGGGAAGAATGGGGCGGACAAAAGGTTTGATGGAGATTGGGTGAGGCACAGTGAGGTGTTATTTGAGGAGGGGGAAGAGCAAGGCAGAAGGTTTGGGGAGATGAAGGTGAAAGTTGGAAGGAGGAAGAAGCAGGGAGGATGCTTTGAGGAGGAGGGGTGAGAGGGGAGTCTAGGAGGGGAGGAGCGAGGGAGAGTCTCAGAGGGGAGGGGTGTGGGGGGAGTTTAGGAGGGAGGGGAGGGAAGGGGCAAGGGGGGAGATTTGAAAGGGATGGGTGATGGGGAGGATTTGGAGGGGAGGGGTGAGATTGGATTTTGAAAAGTGTACGATTCATGGGAAACGAACATTTTTTGCAAAATGAGTTTGAGACCTTCGAGTCAAAAATACGTTTGAGGACACTGGAGGAGGGATTGGAGTTCTGGATAGTTTAGGGAATGTAGAAAGGAGGAACTGTAAGAGATGGTATTATATATATATTTTGGAATGAATAGATTTGGTGAGCAAGACGAAAGCATCCTTTTGTAGGAAAAGAAGAAAAGGGTGTTATAATATATGAGAGAAAATAGTTGTTCAGGGGAGAGATTATACATTTCTAACCGCGTGATCGCGAACGAAGAACGAACGAACAAAAAGAACAAATAAACGAATAAGACCTGGGAAGGAAAGTTTTTTTGGGGGTTTTTTTTTTTTTTTTTTGTGAGTACAGATATTAAACAAGGAGGTACAGGGTGAACGACTGGGACGAAACAGTGAACGAAAATAATTTCAGCGCATTCGACGAATCGCTGAGAGAAAAACAAACCACAAGGTCGGATACGGTACGGTAGTCCAAGCCTACGAGTACTAGGCCGCAGAATACTCGATACCATTAACCGACGATTGTGTATACATGTACGAAAAATTAGCACCGAAAATTTTCCAAAAGATACGCTATAGGTACATACACCGAAAGATAGATACAGTCTCGACAAAAACACGATTGAGAAATATCACTTAGCTTCGAAAGCGTGAGCGCATGGAGCAGCTTCGAAAAGACGTGACCTCGCCGTGATCTCGCGAGACTTCCAATCAGATGCATCAGATTGCGGCCTAGCCGATTGCGGCGCCACTTGCTGCTGGGCAAGAAGTTCAACCCACCATCGTGATATTTTCTCGTTTTTAATACGCTGGGGATGTTTATGGCCATACATAAATGCCACAGACTGCTGATCAGTCAGAAGATCGAACTTCCTGCCCAGCAGCAAGTGGCGCCACCGTCTGACTGATTCAAAGACCGCTTACGCCTCCCTCTTTCGCCACTGCAGAATATTTGTGTTCAGCCGAAGTCAATGTCCTGGAGAAGAATGCCACCGGCTTACTCCCTTGGATGAGGATGGCAGCAATCGCACAATCTGATGCATCTGTCTCGACGAGAAATGGAATGTTGTCATCAATCGAGGTCACACAGGCCCCCGCGACATCTTCCTTCAGAAGTTGAAAGGCATTTTGCGCGTCCTGCATCAGAGGAAAGGCTTTACAGTCCACCAAAGGTCTTATTTTCTCTGGGTAGCCTTGGCCCCACCTCAAGTAATGCGCGAAAAGCCCTAGGCACCGCCTCAAGGACACTCGATCACACGGTGCCGCCATTTCTAACAAAGGCCGAAGGCACTCGCATCAGATTTTATCTCCCCGCCGGTCACTGTGTACCACAATAGGTCGATTGTTTTGGCAGCATAGTGTCACTTCGCCTCATTGAAGGTCAAATTATAACGTCACGCCACCTCCAAGAATCGTTTCAAGTTAGCGTCATGCTCCTCCAGGGTATGTCCACAGACCATCACGTTATCAACGTAAACGAAGATGTCTCGCAATTTCTCTTTAACCAAGATGTCGTCTATTGCGCATTGAAAACATGCCACCCCATTCGTAACTACGAACGGGATTCTTCAAAATTGATACAATCGCTGTCCCGATTGGAACCCGGTATAGGGCCGATCCGACTCCCTGATTGGTATCTGATGATACACGGATTTGAGGTCCAAGGTACTGAAGACCCTATACTTGGCCACGTCCCGGACTAGGTCGTCTATTTTCGGCAAGGGGTACGCATCCAATTGCGTGAATCTATTAATCGTTTGACTGTAATCAACGACCAGTCGTTTTCTGTAATTTTCACTATGCACAACCAATACCTGAGCTCTCCACGGCGATCTGCTCAGCTCTATAATGCCCTCACGGAGCATATTCTTGGTCTCCTCTTTGATATAGGTGGCATCGGCACGAGTGTACCTCTGGGATTTCATGGTTATAGGTTGGAAATCGGCCGTCAAACTGGGAAACAGAGCAGGGGGATCTTTCGCCATCTCGGCTAGGCCGCAGACCGAAAGAGTGTTCTCCCCTTCCCCCACACACATCTCCAAACGGCCATGTCTGCGCAAGAAGTCATGACCCAACAGCACACAAATCAGGCATCACCATGAGTCTCACATCTGCATACAATGTATCATTGACTACCAGTTTGAGGGCACAAATGCCTTTGGTGCGAACACAAAGTCCCGACGAAGCCAGGTAAATTCGACGGGTATCCGATCCCATTGTCCAGCCGTAACGTCGTACCAATGCGTGGCTGACGAAGCTAGAACTACTTCCTGTATCAATAAGGGCGTCCGCGGGGATTCCTTCCATGAGCACTGGTAGCACTGCGCTACGCAGGCTGTGTGCGATTCCCGGATCTCCGGCACGCGCCATCCGTGAGGGGTTCGTCCCCGCGAGGGTCGAGCGACAAGTTGATTTCGCCGCCCGGTACATCTTTGCAAAGTGACCTTTCTTCCCACAATTATGACACTCACAATTTCTAGCGGGACAGGACGCACTAGGGTGTCTCTTATTGCCGCAGAAATAACATTTCGCATTCTCAGCCGCAGAGCTCGCTGTGGCGGCATTCGGGTTCCCATAATCTCCCGCACTCGGCACCTCCAGCGGGGCGTCCGAGGATCCCACAAGAGCCGCTGGCCGATCCCACAAGAGCCGCTCGGTCAGAGCCGCTGGCTCCAGGCATGCCTTGGCAACGGCCCCCACCGTGAGAAAGGATCCACTGTACGCCTTCGCGCAGGCTGCTGCCAGCTGCAGTACGCATGCCTTGTCACACGCTTGCTGAAAGGTCAACGTGGCTTCCTCAAGCAGCCGTAATCTGATGGCTGGCGAGGCGATTCCCTCCACGAAAGCATCCCGCATTAGGTCATCGGTCGACTCGGCGACTGTTCGAGGTTCCATCAAACAATCTTTCCCCAGACGTATCAGCTCCTGGAAATATTGCTCCTGACTCTCCGACAGGTCCTGGCGCCGAGTAGCGAGCATGTGACGACCGTACAACGTGCTTCATTGCCTGACGTATATGTCTCGCAAGGTTGCGACAGCTGCGTCTTACGTAGTGCATTGGGAAATGTAGCGATGCACGATGTCACTGGCGTGACATGTCAGAATCGATAGCCGCTGCAGCTCAGTGAGATCAGGAACCACCACGGTGTAATGCTGTAGAGAATTATACCAATGATCCCATTGGTCCATAGAGTTCGTAGCCTGAGGGTCGCCCTAGAAGACCTCTAGTCGCAGCAGCTTCTCCATCACTCCAGGCATAGGATTCAAGTGAATAAAAATGTGGTGAGATAAAAGGCGTTCACCAAAAGTCTCCAAAGTGAGCTTTTATTCACTTGAATGCAACACATCTAAAAGGAAAACACATGGCACTAATAGGCAAGCATCCTTGAGCACCTTCATTAACATCGGGGCAATGCAGGGACATTAGTGGGTACATAAGCATGTCAAATAACAATCTTACCAACTGGAAGGCACAAGACAACAGTAATGATCCCTCCGCACTCACAGGTGGTTATATAACCGCTCACCACACGGCAGACACAGGAACTGCATCATGAGTAATGAATGTAAGGAGGAGGGCACTGTTCATAGGTGGAACCAACAATTTCATATCATAAATGCCACAGTGCGGAGGGATCATTAGGCTTAGGCTTGTGTGCGGCTGCTTAGCCATGGAAACCCATTTCATGAAGCTCCCGACGAAGAGTTGTTGTGCTGATGTTGCTTCCGGAGGCATTTTGGAACTCGGTAGTGAGTGTTGCAACCGAGGACAGGCGATTTTTATGCGTTATGCCCTTCAGCACTCGGCGGTCCCGTTCTGTGAGCTTGTGTGGCCTACCACTTCGTGGCTGAGCTGTTGTTGCTCGTAGACATTTCCAATTCACAACAACAGCACTTACTGTTGACGGCGGCAGCTCTAGTAGGGCAGAAATTTGATGAACTGACTTGTTGGAAAGGTGGCATCATATGACAGTGCCACGATGAAAGTCACTGAGCTCTTCAGTACGGGCCATTCTACTGCCAATGTTTGTTCATGGAGATTGCATGGCTGTGTTCTTGATAATATATACCTGTCAGCAATGGGTGTGGCTGAAATATCCGAATCCACCAATTAGAAGGGGTGTATACATACTTTTGGTCATGTCGTGTATATATATATAAATACAGTATATCAACACCCAATCATGTCTCTCACCCATAATTGGAGGGAATTACCAATCAGCTCTCACCAAATCAATTAAACCCAGGTGACTGGGATTTGCAGAAATTAACCCCCACACTCTTCCAGTCAAAGAAAGCAACATAAAGCAAACAAGAAAGTCACACAAGGGAAGTGCTTTGCTGTTTCAAACCCTACCCGGGTACCTCGACAGCTGCAAGATGAAGATCCATCCCTCCATCCACTCCTCCATCCCTCCTTCCACTCCTCCATCCCTTCTTCCACTCATCCATCCTTCCTTCCTTCCACTTATCCATCCCATGATGACTCCATCTACATCTTGCTGTCTGGTAATATGGACCAACTTCTATCTACCCACCCCAACTCTCTCTTCCTCATATGTAGTGATTTCAATTGTCACCATGCCAGTTGGCTGGGTGTGGGTACTTCTCTCACCAGCCATGGCTCTTCAGCAAAGGACTTCTGCGACTCACTGGGACTGACACAATCTGTCAATTTCCCGACCTGGATCTCAGTCAAAGCAGCATCTTCTCTTCTGGACTTGGTTATGACTAACTTCACTGAAAATGTCTGCTGCTCTTCTTCTGCTCCAATCGGCTCATCTGATCATGTGCTTGTTAAAGTGGACATCTCTCTGACCATTCTCAGAGAGCCTCCTCAGCGTCGACGAGTCTGGCATTTCACTCAGGCCAACTGGCACGGTCTTCAAGCAGCCATCAATCATCTGGACTGGTCTCCCATCTCTACCACCTCTGACATCAACTCATCCTGGGAATTCTTCCAAAGTAAATTGCTCTCTCTCATGCACAGATTTATCCCATCTCGTCTTCAGTTGTCATACCCTTCCTCCCTTCCATGGTATACGGAATCTTGTGGTGAGGCTGTTGCTCAGAAACAACTTGCTTTCGTCTCCTGGAAAGCAAATCCAACGGAAGGAAATCTCATTTCCTTTCACAAAGCCCGAAACAAGTGTGTGTCCACCCTCAGGAGAGCCAGGAAACAATATCTCTCCATTCTCAAGACCGAACTCTCTTATCTGTCTCCCTCTTCCAAATCCTGGTGGCGTCTGGTCAAATCTGTTTCTGTTGTTTGTTCCCCCTCCATCCCCTCCCTCACCTCAAACGGCTGCACGGCTGACTCCGCACGTCAAAAAGCTGAATGCCTCAACTCTGTGTTTGCCTCTAGATCTTGTGTCCCAAACCCATCCCTCTCTGTACCGACCATACCCAGTCGTACCCAGCTGCTCCTGGACTCTGTGTCCTTTCCTCCTGACAAGGTGGAAAAGTTTCTGTCAACCCTCGACTCTGATTCTGCAACTGGACCTGACCGCATCAGCCCACGGGTCCTAAAATCCTGTTCTTCCGCTCTTTCACTCCCTCTCTCTGTTCTCTTCACCCTCTCTTTTGCTCAAGGTCATCTGCCATCTGCTTGGAAAACAGCCAACATCACCGCTTTGTACAAAAAAGGTGCAAAAACAGATCCTAGCAACTACAGACCAATCAGCCTTCTCCCAATTATCAGCAAAGTCATGGAATCCATCATTGCTTCAGATATGAAATCTTTCCTCTTCTCCAATGGGTTGATCTCTGATCATCAATTTGGTTTCAGACCTGGTCACTCTACTCTGGACATGCTGCTTCTGCTTTCTCAACAATGGATGGAGGTCCTCAATGCCAAACAGGAAATTAGAGCTGTCTCCCTTGACATATCACGTGCCTTCGATACGGTCTGGCACCACGCTCTGCTCACCAAACTCTCCTCCTTTGGTATCCATGGAAATCTCCACGCATGGCTGGCGGACTTCCTCTCTAGTCGTAGTCAACGCGTGGCCCTGATTGGGGTTCTCTCATCTCCTCTTCCTGTTCAGGCTGGAGTTTCCCAAAGCAGTGTTCTGGGCCCTGTGCTTTTTCTGGTCTTCATCAATGATCTCTCTGACTCTCTTGAAAATCCTCTCTATCTCTTTGCTGATGACTCTACTCTCTGTCACTCCATTCCTCATCCCTCAGATCGGCAGTCTGCAGCTTCCTCACTCTCTGCAGACCTGGACAAAATCACAGACTGGGCAAACAAGTGGAACATGTCTTTCAATCCTGACAAATCTCACACTCTTACGATGTCTCTCTGAAAAGACCGACTGGACAACCCTCCCATCCACTTTCTGAATAATCCTCTCCAAGAAGTTTTGTCACTCAAGCTTTTGGGTCTCACTATCTGCCATGATCTTTCCTGGTTAAACCACATTTCAAATCTGGCCTCCAAAGCCAGTCGCCGACTGGGCATCTTCCATCATGCGAAGTCCTTCCTTGGCACACCTGAGCTCCTCACCACATACAAGGCTTTCATCTGCAGGTCAATGGAATACTGCTCTCCCCTCTGGGCTGGTGCTCCTGCCTCACACCTAGCTCGTCTTCACGCTGTTGAAACCAAAGCGTTCAGAATCATTGGAATCTCCCACGATGAAGCTAACTCCAAGGGCCTTTTGCTCACTCACCGCAGGCATGTTGGTGGTCTTTCCGTCTTCTACCGACTCCTCTCTGGCCTTGCCCCCCCCCCCCAGCTCTCTCTGGCCTCTGTCCCCCAAATATTCCTGCAGGTCGCACAAGATCTGCCTGCAACCCCCTTATGGTTAAACTGCCAAAATCAAGACTCTCTGCTCACCTTCACTCCTTCATTCCTCTTTTCTCCCGCCTCTGGAACAACCTCCCTCACTCTCTTCAATCCCACTCCACCCTCCAGGTTTTTAAAACAGCTGTTCACCGCCATCTCTTATCTTGCCCCATCCAAAATCTTGATCTTTTCTACCCCGCTAATTTCACCCCAAATCCACTTTTTTGAAATACCAACTTCTGTCCTGGAAGTCCTTGGTGTCCTTGTGTTTTATACTTCTCCCACCCCCCCCCCCCCCCTTCCCACGCCTCTTCCCCCCAAGCCCTCTCCCTCCGACACATCTCCCTGCTCTCAAATATTGTGTTTGTGTGCTTCCCCTTCTCTCCCCAGCTTGTCTTCCACTCCCTCTTTTTATATATTTTGTTTGTCTGGTTGATTTGTTTGTGAAATAAATGTTAGCTCTTTCACGAGCCTCGATTCAGTATACAAAAAAAAAAAAGAAAAAAAAAAAAGAGAAGGCATGAGCTCTCCGCATGTCGTTTGGACACACAAGGTTATTACGGGGCGAACGGTAGGGTGTGGGCTCTGGCGGTTAATCACTGGCAGGCTATTACCGCGTCCAATCGCGTGGCTGAAGTAGGCGCTATTCGCCACCGGCGCATCTGGCTGCAGCCGTGTACTCAACGCCTCTTCTTCCTCTCCTCTGGCGCGTACGTTATACTGTGCGAGTTACAGTTCAATGCCTCCAAATGCTTATCGCACGAAGTTCTCTCCTCTCTGTAACAAGTGCTCACAATGCGCTCGCCCCCTCAAGTCCTTTATCTCTCTCCACTGCCGTGCGCACGCGAGTCCTCCTCGTAAGTCCTTTATCTCTCTCCACTTGCGAGTCAGTCCTCTCTCTGCGAGTCCTCCGATGTAAGTGCTCTCCCAACAAGTCCTCGTGCGTCCTTTATCTCTCTCCACTTGCGAGTCAGTCCTTTATCTCTACCCACTTGCGAGTCAGTCCTGGACTCCTGTTCAAGGGCTTTGTGCAGTCACTTATATAGGCACGCCTGCGAACCTTCTAGAACTCACCAGATGCGCCTTTCCACGCCCTCTCATGCCATGCCGCTAGAGCCCTGGTTGGCTGGTGGCTCTTACCGTCATCGCCTCTGACGCTCCGCCTTGACGCCGCCCCCACCCTGACCCCGCGCTCCTCCTTCTCAGGCCTACCTCGTGTTACTCGACTAGTGAGCGAGCAAAGGGCAGCAAATGCTGTGGGCAGCCAAAGCGTAATAAACTGAGCGGGCAGCCAAATGGGGCGCGGGATCAATTACGCCCATAGAGGTGGAATTGGAGGGTGAACGCAAAATGAACGGGACCTAAACTCATGTCTTTACACAATGCAGGTATCAATAGGGGAAATGGCCTATACTTACACATACTATGACATAACTAATACTACAAGTGGCCTACGTGTTGCTCGTGGAACTAACTATGGGGGGCAACCCTTTAACCTTTAATGATCAACATGTGCAATTCTCAAAACCGTAGCTATATATATATATATATATATATATATATATATATATATATATATATATATATATATATATATATATATATACATACATGTATATATATGTATATAATATATATATGTATATATATGTATATATGTATATATACATATATATATATAGATGTTGAAATTTCACCTCATATTTTGTCTTTCTTTCAATCGTTGTAGCTTCGGCTATATTTGTTGTTGTTTCGGTTTCATGTGTGACATCCTCCATTCGTACCTGTTTTGGAAGAATTTTGCTTCATATGTTCGGGATACATTCTCTGGCTTACTATCTTCTTGTTTGAAAATATATTTGATTAGGTGGTCTATTGAACTTTTCACCTACTCAGCCAATGCTACAGTTGTCAATGTACACTTATTTGAGCTCCATCAGGCCCCTACCCCATTCTTATCTCTGCAGATACATTCCTCTGATGCACTGATTTTTGTCGAACATTTTGTGGATAGAGAGGAGTTTCCTTGTTTAATATCTTGTTTATTGTTTTCCACTTGTGGCCAGTTTATTATTCTGCAGCTGTACTGGAACACTGGTTCGGTAATGGGTAATGGCTATTATTTGGGTATTATTTGGGTAATGGCTTCGATTTTGTTTCTGGGGAACCAACCTCATCATATGTAGGTATTCTTTGGTACTTGTTTTGTGCATTATCTGGTATTGGTAGCTACCTTGCACTATTGTACTCTTTGTGACATATTTGGTAGCCCTCTAGTACTCCAAGGTACTTGTATGATGCTTCATTTTCTAGTTCCCGTGTTGTTGTATGATTTCAATTTTACATCCGTTTTTGTTTGTTTACTTAGTACGAATGTGCACTTGGCACACTTATCCAGACCAAATTCCCATCAAATGTTGTCGGAGTACCGCTTCACTGTTTTCAGTTGTTTGACCAATTTTTCATCATTTGGTGCAAATAGTTTTAGATCATCCATATACAATAAATGTGATACCTTTCCTGTCACTATGTACATTCTCGTTTTAGATGTTAGGGTGTATTGCTCATTACATTAGCCCTTGCTCATCAGGTTGCAACTTGCAAATGCACTCAAGTTCTAAAAAATATATTAATGCTCATAAATTGCAACAATTACTCTTGTTAAAATCTGTAATCTGATTGGAATCATGCTGATATATTTATAAGGATTACTTTGGGAAAGGAGAAAATATGAAATTGTACACAGGAAGGGGACAAAAAGGTGCATTGTATACTCACAGAATAGAAAAAAGGTGCATCTGTGATTAGTGGATCACTTTGTAAAGTAAGAATATCAAGCACAGGGAGAGGATAATGTGTGTGGCAACATAGCAGACCGTAGAGTGTGGAAAACGTCGTGTCATTATCATTAGGTGGCAACATGGTGTGTTGCAGCATGGTGTCATTATCATTACGTGTTTTGCATTAAAGACCCTACACCAAAGCACATACTGTCCTATACTGCTCTGATGGCATTTATTCAGCAATCGAGATGATGGCTGGAAAGACGAATGCTTTTTCAGTGGAAAGTGTAAAACATCATCCTCGGTTCATCTCAAAGTAAGAGAAGCTGAAGAACACCATGGTGCATTGTATTTTCTTTAAATAATTACTGGAGTGGGCAGAATGATTCAAGTTTCTCCTTTCCTTTTCCAACACTGGGGCGTGTGGCGGGGAGGAGGACTTTACACCTCCAAAGATTCCATGTAAATTAAAAGATAATTTGAAAGTAAGACCATTTTTAACATCAGGCAGCTACAGGAAAGTAAAGGTTGCACTTACAGCTTAAACACTGTCGCCTCGACAGTGTCTCTACTAATGCGGACCCACTGCACTGAAGCAATATGCTTTGCAAATGGCCGAATTAAAGGGAATCATGCTCGAGTGGTTAGTGTGGTTTTCCCCAATCAGAATCAAAATTCCGGCAGTCTCATAAAGGGAATGTTTAACTATATCTCCCCAGGTATTAACGAAAGCGGGCTGAAATGGTTTGGACATGCGCAATAATAATTGCGGCTATTATGCAACATGTGTACTTATGGAATAACAGTTTATTGAAAGGAGACACGGGAGGATGAAAAATGAGAATCATGAGACATGGACATGGATGAAAAAAGAGAATCATGAGAGGAAGGGGCAGACTGAGACAATTAATAGATATAAATAAATATAGACACACAGCAAAATGAAAGGTCTTGAACACAAAAAATAACCTATGGTGCCACATGCGCTGTTCTGCACACGCACAAAAGGGCAAAACCAGTCAATGTCTTGAAGGATAGGCAAACCTCTAAAAGGAAGCACTGGAAACGACTGTAGGTTGGCACAGGTCAGCACTCTGGCATCCGTGAAGGCAGGCTCCCTCCCTGGTGACTTCACCGACCCTGGAGAAAGTGCAAGGGTCCCCAGACTCTGACCAACTCGATTCACCCATTGATAAATCACTCAGCTTCCAAGACAGCAAGAGGAGAGTAGCAATATGCATGAGACAAGAGTGGGCAGAATGAAGAGAGCGAAAAGAGGCAAAGAGAGAAAAAGAGAAGAGAACGAATGAGGCTGTGTACGGCCTTTTATCACCACCCCCACTGCCACGCACCGCTCATTCAAACCATAACTTGCTTATCCCTCCCTTCCCCGGTACTGGATAATGAGGTTGCACATCACTGCCTCCACAGCTACATAATGTTGAAATGGTGTTGCCACCGGCGACGCCCGAAACCAATGATGCAGTACCTTGCATTGTGCCCTCACGGGTTCTTGTGATGGCCGGTGCCATACCGGATGCCTTGTCCTCAGAGTGAGTGTCACAAGGGGGGTTTGTCGACCCAACCACAAACCAAGACATCCAAATGCACACCACTCCTTGCCTGGATGCCTTATAGTAAGGGAAACATATGAAAATCTGTTAACTAAATTGTTACCAAAAAGATTCTTCACCAATATGTTTGTAAAGGTGTGTAATAACATGTGTTAAAATGTTGAAGGTCAACTCCCGTGGGAAACCCAGAAAAAAAGCTGTTGAATTCGGGTACCGAAAAATTATTTTCGAGAATTTTTATTTTTTTAAATCGGCCCTTAAGTAACTTATGAGGGGTCAAATAAGGGTTTTTCATGATTCTGAGTTGATTGTTAACATTTATATTTCACCACAGACACTCCTTTGTGGAAAAATAATTTCTAAATATATCTCATTTTCTACTTTGCAGGACATGGAGTCTAGCAATATGGATGAAGACGTTACTCCACCTGTGCTCAATTGCTTCATCTGTGCACGCCCAGATACACCAGCTGAAAGGCTCATACAGGCAACTCCAAAGGGATACTCAACTTTATTGAAACAAGCAGAAACTGTCGAAAATGTTACTGTTGTGGAACGTATGAAGGAGGCTCAAAAGGAAGGAAAACTGAGGTACCACCAGAAGTGTAAAAATGATCTGTACAACAACTTTGTTGCAACCACCAAGAAGTCAGCTCAAGCATCAAAGGTAGAGAAAGAGTCATCAAAGTTGAAGAGAAGATGCACTACTTGTGAGTTCAGTTCATCAACTGGCTGCAGTTCTAGAAGATCACAGTCAGTTGACCTCCTGTATAAGGATGTATGCATTCTTTGCAACCAACCAGCCCAGCTCTACAAAAATAATCCAGCACAAGCTAGAAAGAAATACAGAGTGCCAGATAATTTGACTGCAGATACACTGAAGGCAAGCTTGCTGAAGACAGCACGGAGTCGCGGGGATGACTGGGGCACTGAAGTCACTGGACGCCTGGAAGGGATCAACGACTTGGTAGCAGAAGAAACACTGTACCATTTGCGATGCAAACTTATGTTTGCGAGAGGTGACAGTTTGTCCAAGACTGATGAGGAAGGAAAAAGGAAGAGAGGACAGAGGAGTATTGATGAGGAGCGAGAGGCAGTTTTTATTGAATTCTGCGAATGGTTAGACTCAGAATTAGAGCATGGGGTAATGAACATGGACCAAGTCCATGAAAAGCTGCAGGAGTTTGATCAGTCACCAGAGAAGAGCCTTTCTTATTCAAAGCATTGGCTAAAGATAAAACTTCTAGAGAAATACGAAGACACCTTGTATTTCACAACACAGGAAAGAAGGGCAGATGTACTCTGTCTCAAAGATGGCACCGACAATATTCTGTGAGCGCATCATGCTAATCTTGACCATGGAGATGAGAAGACTCAGATCATAAAGACGGCACTCAAGTTCATATCCAATGATATTGCCTTGATTGATTTAGGTCCAAAGTCATACCCCACCACACACAGTATGACTGACATCGATAGTCAGCTGACACTTGTTCCTGCAAGCCTTCAGATGTTCTTGAGACCGATTGTCAAGACAGACGAAAGAGTTGCCGTTTGGGGGCAGAATTTTATTAAGGCCTGTCGACCTCGGTCTGGAGTATTGCCACACCAAATGGGGCTTGCCATACAACTTGATCATAGATTTGGGTCAAAATGGATGCTCAACAAGTTCCACCGGCTGGGATACACTGAGTCTTACACGGAGACACAAAACTACAAATACTGCTTCCTTAATAGTAGGAGTGGAGATGATGTTCCAGATACTTCTGGCACTCTTGACACCATTGTGGAGGAAACCGATGAACAGATCAATGATGAGGTTGCGGTTGATGCTGCGCTTGAGGATCAATCAGTGATGACAGCCAAAGTGCCAGCCAGTGAAAGTGAATTGTCAAGTAATGATCAGGTGGTCTTTATGGAGGTTGGGGAAACAAACAATGCAGTCACTCAGTTTGTTGGAGACAATATAGATTTAAACATTGTCTCTATTCACGGAAACACTCCCTTTCACTCAATGGGTTGGATCGAAGTCACCTCTCCGGCACCACCTTTGCCAGATCCACAGACAACAGCAGCTTTCCCCCGGGTGAAGTTGAAGGCACTAGACAAAGCTAAGATCCTGAGAGGAACTGAAGTAAAGATTATTCCATTTAGGAACAGGAAACAGATAGGAACGAACGCGATCATGTTTCTCCCCCTCGCTGAGCTTTCCTCCTCCCTGGCTCATGATCAGCCACTCCTCACTCCAGGTGACACACTCTGGGCAGCGGGGTGGGTGATCAAAGCCAACGATCCTGAGTTCACACACTCCAACTGGAATGGCTGGATGAAGAGAATCCATGCTAATGATGCAAAGCAGAGCACACAGATCGAGTTCCTCCCAGTTATTGAAGGAGACCCTAATGACCTCAACACCATCTTCACCACTCTGAAAGAGTGCATACGGCGCGCTGGGGTCGCTATAGTGACCTTTGATCTTCCGATTTGGCTGAAGGCTGTGAATATAATAAAGCAGGCAAATCTACCCGTCATTCCAAGGTTGGGTGGTTTTCACCTGCTGAAGTCTTATCTTGGATCAATGGGTAACATCATGGAAGATTCTGGACTACTAGCTGTGATCCAGTTGATCTATCCTGGAAGTACGACAGCCAATCACATCATGGATGGAGGATGTTTTGACAAGGCAATCCGTGTTCACGTCTTCATCGATGCAGCCATCTATCAACACATCATGAAACTTGCCTTCAGTGAGGAGGAGCGTGGTGACATGAAGACCAAATAATAATTTTATTTCTGTTTTACATTATACTTTACTTGACATAGACCTGGTGCTTTTTTTTAGGTTTTGCGAAGGGGACACGGCTGAGTACATCGACATCTTCCTTGACACAGAAGCCACCAAGGAAACAGTGATTCAGGCTGGTACTGCGATTTTCAAGTACATTTACCATGGACAAGATACTACATTGGGTGAAATTCGGTACAACATGTTCTCAAGGAAGGCAGCGGCAGGAGTGATCAAACCAGAGACTCTACCTCCAACAGAGGGTGCAGCTGCACAACATTCACTCCGTGCCTACCTGCAGACCCGGGACTGGATCCTTCTACAGAGCATGTCTCTGAACCCCAGTGACTATGGATGGACAATAGGTGTGCATGGGTATGAGCCAGTTCCAACACTGGACCCCACGGCTCCTGAGGAGCTATTGCAGTTCACGAGCTGTAATTGTCATGGAGATTGCAGCAACCGGCGATGCAGCTGCAAGAAGAATGGGGTCACGTGCATCTCGGCCTGTGGAGTCTGTAATGGCATTACATGCAGAAACTGCAGTCATGATGTTGTTGAGTCTGAAGAAGACATAGACAATGACTGTTGAAACTTCTGACATTGTGAATGAGAAATAACTCTTGAGTATTATATATGTATGTGAAATAAAAGCTACTTTGTGTGTAAATGTAAAAGTGAAAATATAAATGTTAACAATCAACTCAGAATCATGAAAAACCCTTATTTGACCCCTCATAAGTTACTTAAGGGCCGATTAAAAAAAAAATGAACATATGTCACCCACAGGGTGAACCGTATCTTGCCAAAATGTGAACATGAGTGACTTGCTTCAGGTCACACTGAGGTGAACAGAACTGCTATCCACTAGAAGCGACTCTTTGACCTTGAAGGTCAAGGCCGATCGACACCAAAAACTAATCAGCTGAGCGCCATACCACACCCTATATACCCACCAAGTTTGGAGATCATAAGATCAAAGTTACTCAAAAAATAAGGGTTTCGTTGACCTCCATGATTGACCGCAAAGTGACCTTGACCTTTGACCTTGACCTTAATAATTTCGTATGGTGAATAGTATGTCTTCATGACCAACGCACATGAAATATTGAAAGATTTTGATGAGAACTGAGGAAATAATTTTTTCATGAAAATTCCGTTTTTTCGTCATGACGTCATCAAATGACGTCATAGCGTCAAACTGTTTACAGATCTGGGAAGCACTCATCAAGGGCATTCATATGAGGTATTACTCGATATGGTACCTACGATTTCAAAATTTGACCTTGGGGTCAATAATTTTCGACCTCCAGCGCTAACCATGAAGGTCAAGGCCGATCGCCACCAAAAACTAATCAGCTGAGCGCCGGACCATATACTAGATTCCCATGAAGTTTGGAGACGATCCGATCAAAGTTACTCAAAAAATAAGGGTTTCGTCGACCTCCATGATTGACCGCAAAGTGACCTTGACCTTTGACCTTGACCTTCAAAATTTTGTGTGCTAAAGGGTATCTCTAAAAGACTCTGATATGCGAACTTACAAGAGTTTCCAAAGGGAACTGTGCTCTACAGAGTGACCTAAACAATGCGAACTAAAGCAATACAATATACATGAAAAGTGCAGTTTTTTCGTCATAACGCCGTCAAATGACGTCACATTGTCAAACTAGTTATATGTTTGGAAAGCACTCAACAAGGGCTTCAATTTGAGGTACTACTCGATATGGTAACTGAAACTTGAAAATTTTACCTTTTGGTCAAAATTGAATGACCTTCAAAATGACCTTGAAGGTCAAGGCCGATCGACACCAAAAACTAATCAACTGAGCGCCATACCACACCCTATATACCCACCAAGTTTGGAGATCATAAGATCAAAGTTACTCAAAAAATAAGGGTTTCGTAATTTGACCTTGGGGTCAATAATTTTCGACCTCCAGCGCTAACCATGAAGGTCAAGGCCGATCGCCACCAAAAACTAATCAGCTGAGCGCCGGACCATATACTAGATTCCCATGAAGTTTGGAGACGATCCGATCAAAGTTACTCAAAAAATAAGGGTTTCGTTGACCTCCATGATTGACCGCAAAGTGACCTTGACCTTTGACCTTGACCTTCAAAATTTTGTGTGCTGAAGGGTATCTCTATAGGACTCTGATATGCGAAGTTACAGGAGTTTCCAATAATAACTGTGGTCTACAGAGTGATCTAAACGTGAAAAAAAAATGATTAACCACAAAAAAAAAAAAAAAAAACAAAAAAACAAACATATGTCACCCACAGGGTGAACCGTATCTTGCCAAGTGACCTTGACCTTTGACCTTGACCTTAATAATTTCGTATGGTGAATAGTATGTCTTCATGACCAACGCACATGAAATATTGAAAGATTTTGATGAGAACTGAGGAAATAATTTTTTCATGAAAATTCCGTTTTTTCGTCATGACGTCATCAAATGACGTCATAGCGTCAAACTGTTTACAGATCTGGGAAGCACTCATCAAGGGCATTCATATGAGGTATTACTCGATATGGTACCTACGATTTCAAAATTTGACCTTGGGGTCAATAATTTTCGACCTCCAGCGCTAACCATGAAGGTCAAGGCCGATCGCCACCAAAAACTAATCAGCTGAGCGCCGGACCATATACTAGATTCCCATGAAGTTTGGAGACGATCCGATCAAAGTTACTCAAACAATTAGTGTTTCGTCGACCTCCATGATTGGCCGCAAAGTGACCTTGACCTTTGACCTTGACCTTCATAATTTTGTGTGCTAAAGGGTATCTCTAAAAGACTCTGATATGCGAACTTACAAGAGTTTCCAAAGGGAACTGTGCTCTACAGAGTGACCTAAACAATGCGAACTAAAGCAATACAATATACATGAAAAGTGCAGTTTTTTCGTCATAACGCCGTCAAATGACGTCACATTGTCAAACTAGTTATATGTTTGGAAAGCACTCAACAAGGGCTTCAATTTGAGGTACTACTCGATATGGTAACTGAAACTTGAAAATTTTACCTTTTGGTCAAAATTGAATGACCTTCAAAATGACCTTGAAGGTCAAGGCCGATCGACACCAAAAACTAATCAGCTGAGCGCCATACCACACCCTATATACCCACCAAGTTTGGAGATCATAAGATCAAAGTTACTCAAAAAATAAGGGTTTCGTAATTTGACCTTGGGGTCAATAATTTTCGACCTCCAGCGCTAACCATGAAGGTCAAGGCCAATCGCCACCAAAAACTAATCAGCTGAGCGCCGGACCATATACTAGATTCCCATGAAGTTTGGAGACGCTCCGATCAAAGTTACTCAAAAAATTAGTGTTTCGTCGACCTCCATGATTGGCCGCAAAGTGACCTTGACCTTTGACCTTGACCTTCATAATTTTGTGTGCTAAAGGGTATCTCTAAAAGACTCTGATATGCGAACTTACAAGAGTTTCCAAAGGGAACTGTGCTCTACAGAGTGACCTAAACAATGCGAACTAAAGCAATACAATATACATGAAAAGTGCAGTTTTTTCGTCATAACGCCGTCAAATGACGTCACATTGTCAAACTAGTTATATGTTTGGAAAGCACTCAACAAGGGCTTCAATTTGAGGTACTACTCGATATGGTAACTGAAACTTGAAAATTTTACCTTTTGGTCAAAATTGAATGACCTTCAAAATGACCTTGAAGGTCAAGGCCGATCGACACCAAAAACTAATCAACTGAGCGCCATACCACACCCTATATACCCACCAAGTTTGGAGATCATAAGATCAAAGTTACTCAAAAAATAAGGGTTTCGTAATTTGACCTTGGGGTCAATAATTTTCGACCTCCAGCGCTAACCATGAAGGTCAAGGCCGATCGCCACCAAAAACTAATCAGCTGAGCGCCGGACCATATACTAGATTCCCATGAAGTTTGGAGACGATCCGATCAAAGTTACTCAAAAAATTAGTGTTTCGTCGACCTCCATGATTGACCACAAAGTGACCTTGACCTTTGACCTTGACCTTCAAAATTTTGTGTGCTGAAGGGTATCTCTATAGGACTCTGATATGCGAAGTTACAGGAGTTTCCAATAATAACTGTGGTCTACAGAGTGATCTAAACGTGAAAAAAAAATGATTAACCACAAACAAAAAAACAAAAAAAAAACCTATGTCACCCACAGGGTGAACCGTATCTTGCCAAAATGTGAACATGAGTGACTTGCTTCAGGTCACACTGAGGTGAACAGAACTGCTATCCACTAGAAGCGACTCTTTGACCTTGAAGGTCAAGGCCGATCGACACCAAAAACTAATCAGCTGAGCGCCATACCACACCCTATATACCCACCAAGTTTGGAGATCATAAGATCAAAGTTACTCAAAAAATAAGGGTTTCGTTGACCTCCATGATTGACCGCAAAGTGACCTTGACCTTTGACCTTGACCTTAATAATTTCGTATGGTGAATAGTATGTCTTCATGACCAACGCACATGAAATATTGAAAGATTTTGATGAGAACTGAGGAAATAATTTTTTCATGAAAATTCCGTTTTTTCGTCATGACGTCATCAAATGACGTCATAGCGTCAAACTGTTTACAGATCTGGGAAGCACTCATCAAGGGCATTCATATGAGGTATTACTCGATATGGTACCTACGATTTCAAAATTTGACCTTGGGGTCAATAATTTTCGACCTCCAGCGCTAACCATGAAGGTCAAGGCCGATCGCCACCAAAAACTAATCAGCTGAGCGCCGGACCATATACTAGATTCCCATGAAGTTTGGAGACGATCCGATCAAAGTTACTCAAAAAATAAGGGTTTCGTCGACCTCCATGATTGACCGCAAAGTGACCTTGACCTTTGACCTTGACCTTCAAAATTTTGTGTGCTAAAGGGTATCTCTAAAAGACTCTGATATGCGAACTTACAAGAGTTTCCAAAGGGAACTGTGCTCTACAGAGTGACCTAAACAATGCGAACTAAAGCAATACAATATACATGAAAAGTGCAGTTTTTTCGTCATAACGCCGTCAAATGACGTCACATTGTCAAACTAGTTATATGTTTGGAAAGCACTCAACAAGGGCTTCAATTTGAGGTACTACTCGATATGGTAACTGAAACTTGAAAATTTTACCTTTTGGTCAAAATTGAATGACCTTCAAAATGACCTTGAAGGTCAAGGCCGATCGACACCAAAAACTAATCAACTGAGCGCCATACCACACCCTATATACCCACCAAGTTTGGAGATCATAAGATCAAAGTTACTCAAAAAATAAGGGTTTCGTAATTTGACCTTGGGGTCAATAATTTTCGACCTCCAGCGCTAACCATGAAGGTCAAGGCCGATCGCCACCAAAAACTAATCAGCTGAGCGCCGGACCATATACTAGATTCCCATGAAGTTTGGAGACGATCCGATCAAAGTTACTCAAAAAATAAGGGTTTCGTTGACCTCCATGATTGACCGCAAAGTGACCTTGACCTTTGACCTTGACCTTCAAAATTTTGTGTGCTGAAGGGTATCTCTATAGGACTCTGATATGCGAAGTTACAGGAGTTTCCAATAATAACTGTGGTCTACAGAGTGATCTAAACGTGAAAAAAAAATGATTAACCACAAAAAAAAAAAAAAAAAAAAAAAAAAAAACATATGTCACCCACAGGGTGAACCGTATCTTGCCAAGTGACCTTGACCTTTGACCTTGACCTTAATAATTTCGTATGGTGAATAGTATGTCTTCATGACCAACGCACATGAAATATTGAAAGATTTTGATGAGAACTGAGGAAATAATTTTTTCATGAAAATTCCGTTTTTTCGTCATGACGTCATCAAATGACGTCATAGCGTCAAACTGTTTACAGATCTGGGAAGCACTCATCAAGGGCATTCATATGAGGTATTACTCGATATGGTACCTACGATTTCAAAATTTGACCTTGGGGTCAATAATTTTCGACCTCCAGCGCTAACCATGAAGGTCAAGGCCGATCGCCACCAAAAACTAATCAGCTGAGCGTCGGACCATATACTAGATTCCCATGAAGTTTGGAGACGATCCGATCAAAGTTACTCAAACAATTAGTGTTTCGTCGACCTCCATGATTGGCCGCAAAGTGACCTTGACCTTTGACCTTGACCTTCATAATTTTGTGTGCTAAAGGGTATCTCTAAAAGACTCTGATATGCGAACTTACAAGAGTTTCCAAAGGGAACTGTGCTCTACAGAGTGACCTAAACAATGCGAACTAAAGCAATACAATATACATGAAAAGTGCAGTTTTTTCGTCATAACGCCGTCAAATGACGTCACATTGTCAAACTAGTTATATGTTTGGAAAGCACTCAACAAGGGCTTCAATTTGAGGTACTACTCGATATGGTAACTGAAACTTGAAAATTTTACCTTTTGGTCAAAATTGAATGACCTTCAAAATGACCTTGAAGGTCAAGGCCGATCGACACCAAAAACTAATCAGCTGAGCGCCATACCACACCCTATATACCCACCAAGTTTGGAGATCATAAGATCAAAGTTACTCAAAAAATAAGGGTTTCGTAATTTGACCTTGGGGTCAATAATTTTCGACCTCCAGCGCTAACCATGAAGGTCAAGGCCAATCGCCACCAAAAACTAATCAGCTGAGCGCCGGACCATATACTAGATTCCCATGAAGTTTGGAGACGCTCCGATCAAAGTTACTCAAAAAATTAGTGTTTCGTCGACCTCCATGATTGGCCGCAAAGTGACCTTGACCTTTGACCTTGACCTTCATAATTTTGTGTGCTAAAGGGTATCTCTAAAAGACTCTGATATGCGAACTTACAAGAGTTTCCAAAGGGAACTGTGCTCTACAGAGTGACCTAAACAATGCGAACTAAAGCAATACAATATACATGAAAAGTGCAGTTTTTTCGTCATAACGCCGTCAAATGACGTCACATTGTCAAACTAGTTATATGTTTGGAAAGCACTCAACAAGGGCTTCAATTTGAGGTACTACTCGATATGGTAACTGAAACTTGAAAATTTTACCTTTTGGTCAAAATTGAATGACCTTCAAAATGACCTTGAAGGTCAAGGCCGATCGACACCAAAAACTAATCAACTGAGCGCCATACCACACCCTATATACCCACCAAGTTTGGAGATCATAAGATCAAAGTTACTCAAAAAATAAGGGTTTCGTAATTTGACCTTGGGGTCAATAATTTTCGACCTCCAGCGCTAACCATGAAGGTCAAGGCCGATCGCCACCAAAAACTAATCAGCTGAGCGCCGGACCATATACTAGATTCCCATGAAGTTTGGAGACGATCCGATCAAAGTTACTCAAAAAATTAGTGTTTCGTCGACCTCCATGATTGACCACAAAGTGACCTTGACCTTTGACCTTGACCTTCAAAATTTTGTGTGCTGAAGGGTATCTCTATAGGACTCTGATATGCGAAGTTACAGGAGTTTCCAATAATAACTGTGGTCTACAGAGTGATCTAAACGTGAAAAAAAAATGATTAACCACAAACAAAAAAACAAAAAAAAAACCTATGTCACCCACAGGGTGAACCGTATCTTGCCAAAATGTGAACATGAGTGACTTGCTTCAGGTCACACTGAGGTGAACAGAACTGCTATCCACTAGAAGCGACTCTTTGAGGAATGTCTGCCCACGAGATATTGAAAGATTTTGATGAGAACTGAGGAAATAATTTTTTCATGAAAATTCCGTTTTTTCGTCATGACGTCATCAAATGACGTCATAGCGTCAAACTGTTTACAGATCTGGGAAGCACTCATCAAGGGCATTCATATGAGGTATTACTCGATATGGTACCTACGATTTCAAAATTTGACCTTGGGGTCAATAATTTTCGACCTCCAGCGCTAACCATGAAGGTCAAGGCCGATCGCCACAAAAAACTAATCAGCTGAGCGCCGGACCATATACTAGATTCCCATGAAGTTTGGAGACGATCCGATCAAAGTTACTCAAAAAATAACGATTTCAACATTTGACCTTGGGGTCAATAATTTTCGACCTCCAGCGCTAACCATGAAGGTCAAGGCCGATCGCCACCAAAAACTAATCAGCTGAGCGCCGGACCATATACTAGATTCCCATGAAGTTTGGAGACGATCCGATCAAAGTTACTCAAAAAATAAGGGTTTCGTCGACCTCCATGATTGACCACAAAGTGACCTTGACCTTTGACCTTGACCTTCAAAATTTTGGGTGCTGAAGGGTATCTCTATAGGACTCTGATATGCGAAGTTACAGGAGTTTCCAATAATAACTGTGGTCTACAGAGTGATCTAAACGTGGAAAAAAAATGATTAACCACAAACAAAAAAACAAAAAAAAAAAAAAACAAAAAAACAAACATACAAGCTGACTAATACATCTTGCAAAAACTTCGTTTTGGCAAGATAATAATTCTCGAAAATAATTTTTCGGTACCCGAATTCAACAGCTTTTTTTCTGGGTTTCCCACGGGAGTTGAACTTCAACATTTTAACACATGTTATTACACACCTTTACAAACATATTGGTGAAGAAATTTTTTGGTAACAATTTAGTTAACAGATTTGTGAAATATCTCATAAAATGCCCTTACTATTACTGCAGTGACAGGTTCACAGAGAGGACATGTATGAATTCGACTTTCATATCTATTGCCAATGTCAACGATACCATTCTTCACAACATGCCTAATAACAGGACAACTTCATTCTAGCGTGTCCCTGGCTACAGAAAATCATCAAACTACGGAACACACGGACCACGCTAATCTAACAATCTTCAGAATTCAAACAACTTCCAACATAACAATACATTTTCAAATGCTAAAAACCAGATGAATATTGTCATTTTGCAAATTGGTTCATCAGATATTGGTTTCAGCGGCCCTAGGAAATTTGCAGGTTTTTGCTGTTGTCGGGAACCATTCATATAACCACAGGATTCCCCTTATGTGTATTTTCCATAGAGCTAAGGCATTCCTAAGCCATACCGTGCTCATCACCTATGTACCAGGTTTTCATATGGAGCTTTATGGATTATGGCTCTCAAAACTGGGCTGGTGCTCCTGCTTCTTACCTTGTTCCTCTCAATAGAGCTGAAAAAGGCCTACCACATCTTTGAATCTCAAGACAAGAGGGGGATACCCAAGCACTGCCATTATCCCACGAGCAGAAGGTTAGTGGGCTCTTTATTCCCCCCCCCCCCTCCACCCAGGGGACTTCCGAAATGGGGGCTTATTGAATGGGTCTCGTCCGTTCATCCGTGCACAACCATATCTCGGAGATGTAAGGACCGATTTTGTTCATACTTGACACAAAGAGAATACATGATGGTATACACATGCACATCATTTTGTTTCGTGATGCGATCAAGATGGCGGACTGGCGGCCATTTTAGTTGTAAAATCCCAATATTGAACACGTCCTCAACCATTTCTCGGACATGCATTTACCGATCTTGTTCAGACTTGGCACACAGGTAATGAATGATGGCTTACATCTGCACGTCATTTTGTTTCGAGATCACATGCAAGATGGCCGACTGGAGGCCACTCTGTTACGTAAACGTGTCCCCAACCATTTCCTGGACATGCATGGACCAATTTCGTTCAATCTCGGCATAAAGACAAAACACAAGAACATACATATGCAGAAGATTTTGTTTTGTAATCCGACCAAAGATGGTCGACTGGCGGCCTTTAACTCGGTACAGCAAAATTACGAAAACCACGGAGGTTATGACATTTTATGTCTTTTTCGCTGCCATACGCCAACCACTGCATGTCACATGTGTTACTCAATAAACCCTCACCTGCTCATTCTTTCAAAGCCAAGATTGCTTAACAACTTGCCTTTATTCATTACTTTATTTTCCTGATTGTGGAGTCATTTTCCTGTGTCCATTGTCTCATCCACCTCACTTCAGTCTTTCACATGTGCTGCAGATCTCTACCTCATGCGAACACTCATGCACATCCACAATCTCTTCGGCACAAGCTAATTCTTTTTCCATTCGGCTATTTTCCAGGTTACTCGTTTTTGTGTTATTCCTCCTTGTGTATGTCCACTCTCCCACGACGATAAACTTTCAGGTTAGTGCTTCGCAGGCGGGGCGTTGCTGACCCTCGTATGGATGTTAAGCTGGGTGTTGTATCGGCTAGCATTAGCTGGGGTATATGTTAAAGATCCCACAGTATCCTTTGAAGAGTATGGGAGTTGTCATCAGCACCATGTGTAAGTTCTAAATTCCTGCCGAACTCAGTTACAATCAAATGTCAGGCCTGGCCAGCCAGTTCCTGAAAGCCTTGGGACAATCTTACATGCTATGAGCTACCGAACCCGTACTTTGTGGCATGGCATAGAAAGGAGAGCGAGTAGAAAAAGAAGAAGAAGAGGAAGAAGAAGAAGAACTGTGGATCTCCAGAGACTTCAAATAATAAATTTGTGAATACTTTCCCATTAAAAGAAGCATAAAAGAGCACATCAGATGCAAAATTCTTCACAGGACCCTGAGATCTTAAGGCAGCCAGCCACATTAACCGTTAAAACAACACCAGGCTTAGTAAATGATTAAAAAATAAACAGAAACGTTTTTTGAAGTTATTTTAGCTCGTCTAAGTTAAAACATGGAACCCACTTTTTACCCTTATTTGTTCGTAAAACAAAACGTATTCACTCCTCTACAGAATGGATTCGTCTGTATTTAAATTTGGACATCCGTTAATTGTCTATTGGTGGCTGGATCTGTATTTATCTTTCCTGACATGGATTTCACAACTTTTCCCACACTATGCACGATGTACTTTTAACACAAAGGTCTTGAAATTTTCTGACAGTTTTCTACGTTTTAATAACCAAGTCTCTGACCACCTGGACCAAAATAACACCATTTTCGAGCCGAGTTCTTCCTTGCTGCCAAAGTAAAAGTGCCTGGATGAGGCAGGTGGGTGTTTGAAACGAGTTATTTGAAATACGAATTTCCTAATCAATGACGTCACATGGCAGTTTCTCCAAATAGACCGAGCAGAACAATTTACTATTCTAGTCATGTCATACTTGTGTGTCATGAGCTGGAAGGGTAGCACATTCTAGCCTTGGTTCGAATCTCGATCCAGGTCTCAACTGTCACCCTGGTGTTTCGCATGCAGGATGAGACTTCAATGTGTGTGCGGTCTGATCCTGGAGGATCCGTCTGCCAACAGTCATCGTTTGTCGTTAGTGGGCTTCAAAGACCACACAAGAGGAGGCAAGTTATTGATGGCACCAAGAACAAACTATAAATCCCTCGCACCTTCGGTCGACTGGGTGACTATCTATCATGCGTCGGGTTGTCAACCCATCTATCTGCCATGATCTTTCTTGGGAAAACCACATTTCCAAGCTAGCCTCCAAAGCCAGTCGCCGACTGGGCATCCTCCGTCGTGCGAAGTCCTTCCTTGGCACACCTGAGCTCCTCACCACATACAAGGCTTTCATCCGCAGCTCAATGGAATACTGTTCTCCCCTATGGGCCGGTGCTCCTGCCTCACACCTTGCTCGGCTTCACGCTGTTGAGGCCAAAGCTTTCAGAATCATTGGAATCTCCTGCGATGTAGTCAACGCCGAGGGCCTTTCACTCACTCACCGCAGGCAGGTTGGTGGTCTTTCTGTCTTCTACCGACTCCTCTCCGGCCTTGCTCCCCCAGCTCTCTCTGTGCTCTGTCCCCCCAATATTCCTTCAGGTCGCACAAGATCTGCCTGCAACCCTCTTCTGGTTAAACTGCCAAAGTCTAGGCTCTCTGCTCACCTTCACTCTTTCATTCCCCTTTTCTCCCGCCTCTGGAACAAACTCCCCCACTCCCTTCAATCCCACTCCTCCCTCCAGGTCTTTAAAACAGCTGTTCACCACCATCTCTTATCTTCCCCCATCGAAAACCTTCATCTTTTCTACCCCCGGTAATTCACCCCAGAGTCCTTGCAGTGTTCATATGTTTTAATCCTCTCCCACCTCCCCCCAAGTCCTCCCGATGTCCCTGCTCTCAAATGTTGTGTTTGTGTCCTTCCCCCTCTCTTTTGTGTCCTTCCCCCTCTCTCCCCATCTTGTCTACCGCTCCCCTTGTTTTTTTGTGTTTTGTGTGTCGGTTTGTCTTTTTGTGTGATTAATGTTAGCTCTCTCACGAGCCTCGATCTTGTATACAAAAAAAAAAAAAAAAAAAAAAAAAAAAAAAGCTAAGAAACGTTTCTCGACTGGTCATGATACGTGGCGGAGTTCGGTGAAGAGTATCATGAGACCTTCATCATGATACTTATTAAGTCTTCATCATACTACGTGCATGTACATGATTCGAGAAGCGTGGTTGTTACCTCCGCCACCAAAGGTGGATGGAGGTTATGTTCTCACTCCTGTTTATCTCAAAAGGTTGTGGACGGATTTGGACGAAACTTGTTGGACAGGTTGGGTGTCTGACAAGGACGATTCCAATCGATGTTGGTGAAGATCCGGATTCGGATGCGGCTACTATAATTTTTTAAGTGCTTATTCACCATTGTGAGATAGGGCTAAAAACGATACATAGCAAGATATCTCAAAAAGTTAAGGACGGATTTGGACGAAACTTGTTGGACCGGTTGGGTGTCTGACAAGGACGAATTGGTTCAATCTTGGCCAGGATCCGGATCCGGATAGTAGAATTTTTAAAGTGATTCTTCACCATAAAGAGATCGGGCTAAAACCAACATATAGCAGGATATCTCAAAAAGTTATGGACAGATTTAGAGGAAACCTGGTGGACAGGTTGGGTGTCTGACAAGGACGAATTGGTTCAATCTTGGTCAGGATCCGGATCCGGATAGTCGAATTTTTTAAGTGATTCTTCACCATTGAGAGATGATCGGGATAAAACCGATATATAGCAGGATATCTGAAAAAGTTATGGACGGATTTGGACGAAAGTTTGTGGAGAGGTTGGGTGAGTGACAAGGACGAATCGATTCAATTTTGGTGAAGATCTGAATATGGATTCGGGTAGGAGAATTATTTAATCTTATTAAGTTATTCTTCACCATTGAGTGATCGGGCGAAAAGCGATAAATATAACATGATATTAAAAAAAGTTATGGACGAGTTATGACAAAACTTGGTGGACGAGTTGGTTAGGTGACAAGAACAAGCTAATTCGATTTAGGTTCAGGTCCAAATCCAGATCTGGCCTATCGGTGGGATACAAAAGTACACTGTTCACCAGGTGGAGGTATGCGCTCTACCGAGCGAGTGCCGTTCTAGTTTGACTTGTATGCACTCCAGGTACCGCAGGGTGAAATTAGTTGAAAACTGGTTGCTTGTACTCAGGGAATTTGTAGGGGATTTCACTGAACGAGAAAGAATTTGATCTTTATTCGAGGCAGAGAAATATAATTTGGAGTATAGCATTCAGATAAAATCACCAAGAAACAAAATTGGCATTCCGAATACAACACGTGACCTCATTCATATGATCCTTGTTATCTGTCTTTTGAAACCTAAAGCTCCTGACAAGAATCAATCAAGTTTGCTTTTCAGCTTAGAAATACTGCGCAATTCAGCTTCAACTTTGCTGATAAAAGTTAACAGCGGCACTTTCCCATTCTCTATCTTCCTCTGCGAAAATTGCCATACTTTACCTCCAGGTCTCTGAAGAAATGGCACAAATTAACCGAAACCTTTACCGGGTCTGACACAAAATTGGAGCAAGAAAGAGCAATAGTTTAAAAAGAATGTTTTTTGGGGAGTTGAAGGGAGTTTGGAGTGGGGAGAGTTTGGCGTATGTCTAAAGAAGCAAAGAGGAAAACAGGGAGAAAGAAACACAAGGACAACAGACACAAAAGGCCTCTTGGGCCATCAAGTTCTCGTTTTTGTAACAATGCAAGGACAACACTATCACTGTACCTTTTTTGTCTCCTGTCCCTCCGACAAGGTTGGAGATTAAGGATGTTATAATGACCTTCCTCCGATCGACCATCCGACCATGTACTTTTGTGTACGCCATATTTCAAAAACCCTTCAACTTTGCTGATATCAGCCAATATTTGGTGCAGTTATCGTACGGAAACCAAAGTGTGACAGAGGAACCTCATTAAATATGAAAATTTATGCACGGTTGAATGTGGGCGCGGATGATGTGAGACCGGGTTATCCTGACCAACACTTTGCTGATCTGTAAAAGCTTTCATATTGCAGATTTCTATTCCTCATGAAATAATCTCAACCTTATTTGATCGCAGATGTGATTGGCTGAATTGTGTTACCATGGCAACCATCTCAGTAACTTGGCTTGTGCATGTGATACTTCAAAAACCGTTCAAGATTTACAGTCAGGTTCACTATGTTTTTTCGTTCAAAATTTTTGGAGATTAGCAAAACTACACATTTTTGGAATATTCAGAGCATGACGAATCCAAAAATTAATGTTGGCATTTGCGTAGACACCTTTGAGAAAATGACACTCAGGACAGTGATGAAGATCTGTAAAAGCATATTCCTGAACGGTATAGACCAAGTAGATCCTGTGTATAGGACTTATAGTTCAATCTGATACTAACAAGGCTGCTTTCTTGCTTTATAAACCCATACCTATAAGTTAAAAGGACTTGCAATATCATGTATTATGTAATACAGTTATATCACAAATATAAAGACAATGGTTTTCAATTACGTTTGTTTGTTGCTTTTCTATAACCCTGAGCACTATTTTGAGGCCTTTATTGGATTCCTTGACACAGAAAACATAGGATTAGCACATTTAATTAAGTTTCTAGGTTGGCGAGAAGCCGAGATAGCGCAAAATATGTATTTTATGGCGGCCATTTTGAAAATCCAAAATGGCGGCCATGCAGGTGTCTGTGCAAATGCCAACATTGATTTTCGGATTCTCCATGCTCTGATTCCAAAAATGTACAGGTTTGCTAATCTCCCAAAATTTTGAAAGAAATTATATTTGTTAACATAGTGAACCTCACTATTAGCTTTCATATTTAAACAGATATATTCCTCATACCACCCAAAATACGGAGGAGCAAGCCTGGTGTTGGCTTAACAGTTTGGGTGGCTGACTTGGGATCCTAGGCTCCTGAGTTTGAATCCTGATTGGCTGTTGAATTAACACCAAGTGGGATTGACCCAGCCTATCATCCTGTGCTGCATACGAAAGAAGAAGATGGGGGACCTAGAATATCAATCAGCTCCTTGTTGATCGTAAATGTTTATTTATTTTCCCTGAACTACACAAAGAAAAGCAAACGATATCTCACTTGACACGATAGACATCCAAAACAAACGGACATCCACAAATGCGTTTTTGCCTGAGGAAGAACTGCTGAAATCTGTATATCTGGGTTCTTCCCAAAATCTTTGTTCCTTTCACATTTCTTCAAACATTTTCATATTTCCCTTTGTTCATTCGAATTCTTGCTTCTTATTTATTTCTGTCTATCTTTATAATATATCTGTCTTAAAAGAAGTGAATTATTGCGGAAATTTTTCTGTAACACTCACTTATCTGCGCCTGGGTGGGGTTGAGGGTAGAGGAGTAGCGGCTGAAACCCGAATTCTGTCAAGGTTCCTCCTCATGACTCCATCTTTGCTCTTTACTTCTTCTGGTTCCTCCTGATGACTACATCTTTGCTCTTTACTTCGTCTGGTTCCTTCTGATGACTATATCTTTGCTCTTTACTTTTTCTGGTTCTTTCTGATGACTAAATCTTTGCTCTTTACTTCTTCTGGTTCCTTCTGATGACTCCATCTTTGCTCTTTACTTCTTCTGGTTCCTTCTGATGACTCCATCTTTGCTCTTTCCTTCATCTGGTTCCTCCTGATGACTACTGTACATCTTTGCTCTTTACTTCTTCTGGTTCCTTCTGATGACTACTGCACATCTTTGCTCTTTACTTCTTCTGGTTCCTTCTGATGACTACATATTTTCTCGTTACTTCTTCTGGTTCCTTCTGATGACTACATCTTTGCTCTTTACTTCTTCTGGTTCCTTCTGATGACTCCATCTTTGCTCTTTACTTCTTCTGGTTCCTCCTGATGACGACACATCTTTGCTCTTTACATCTTCTGGTTCCTCCTGATGACTCCATCTTTGCTCTTTACATCTTCTGGTTCCTTATGATGACTCCATCTTTGCTCTTTACGTCTTCTGGTTCCTTCTGATGACTCGATCTTTGCTCTTTCCTTCATCTGGTTCCTCCTGATGACTACTGTACATCTTTGCTCTTTACTTCTTCTGGTTCCTTCTGATGACTACTGTACATCTTTGCTCTTTACTTCTTCTGGTTCCTTCTGATGACTACATATTTTCTCGTTACTTCTTCTGGTTCCTTCTGATGACTACATCTTTGCTCTTTACTTCTTCTGGTTCCTTCTGATGACTCCATCTTTGCTCTTTACTTCTTCTGGTTCCTCCTGATGACGACACATCTTTGCTCTTTACATCTTCTGGTTCCTCCTGATGACTCCATCTTTGCTCTTTACATCTTCTGGTTCCTTATGATGACTCCATCTTTGCTCTTTACTTCTTCTGGTTCCTTATGTTGACTACATCTTTGCTCTTTACGTCTTCTGGTTCCTTCTGATGACTCCATCTTTGCTCTTTACTTCTTCTGGTTCCTTATGTTGACTACATCTTTGCTCTTTACTTCTTCTGGTTCCTTCTGCTGACTACAATGCAGTATTTGGTTTTCCGTTTCAGTACCTTAAACTACGTTACCATTCTTGCCGCAATATCGCTGTACCACACTTTGCCACCCAAAATAATCAAAACTCTTTGAGAAGTTCGAATAGTTATAGTTGATTATCCAGAGCATTTTTTATTTATTTTAAAGCATCGAGTTTGCAATATTTGGCAGCAGACGTTGTCATGGTGTAAGATATTTGGTAAGCAGCAGGTGTAAGTAAGGTGCAGAGTGCAAGAAGAGCGTATAATAAACGCTGTTATAGAGTCTAACCACAGTCATCTATCTTCTAACCTTTCAGAGGGAAAAGCCTTTTCAAGATTTGCAGCACTTACACAGATGCATTAACCATAATATCAGAATTCCTTTAAAGTGGATAACTATTAAGAAAAACGACTTATTTTATCATCTTTATAGAGTCAGGATAACCCCACTTTTGCAGTTGTAACATTAATTTTTGTGCGAGTGGATTCAAAACTAGAATCAAATCTTGCTTTTTCCCTATGAACACTTTGTGTCGGGGCGCAAGTTGAGGAACGTATAAAATGTAGATAATTTATATAAAAAAACATCCAATGAGTTACATTATGTTATAGTTTAAATGTTGTGCATTTGTTGTAGAGAGCATCGACCATTTGTGGTTAGATGCCATAAATGGATGGCCTGATGTTTGTTAGTTTGATCAATCATCACATTAATGTAACATTAAAATATAGTAAATAAGGATCTCGTCTGGGATGACAAGATGCCCTAGAGGTCGCAACACTCACCTCTAACTTGTTTACCCTGGGTTCAAATCCATACCCAGCTACGAACTGTCATCCTGGTGTTTCACAGGCAGAAAGTTTGTTTGTGAATAGCCAATGGAGTGCTTGCTTGAGTGCTTAAGCCACTTGGCGAGCACTCTACAAAAAACTTGGTAACTGAACACATCCCAGGTATTGTGGTGGCGGATCCATGCCATGTCAGTATTGTCCGCTTCCCTAAAATACCAATGTGTCCTTTCGGTTTTATAACCTGCGATAGTCCCAACCACATTAATCGAATGCGATAATCGAAAACGTGTGTATGTAAGTGTGTGTCATGTGTTTGTGTGTGTGCACGTGTTTGCACGTGCATGCATGTGTGTGTATGTATGTATGTATGTATATATGCGTGTGCAGGTATGTGCACTGGGGTGGTCCAAAAAACATCGATCTCTCCGATTTTAATGCTCTACTGGATTATTGTTAGAAATGGTCTAAAACATTCACCCACCAAATATTTTCGCTCAATTCCATCTAGAAACTCATACACACTTCAATTGAAATATGGCGTCTTTCACCAAATTTGGCTAAACTAGGGCATGCCCGTACTATATATATATCTAAAATTATATCCCCCCCCTCTATTTACATGAAATGGTTTGGTCCATTCGCAAAGCCAAAGCGAACGGCTTGCGAGTACGGTGACAATCCCCCCCCCCCCCTCTATTTACATGAAATGGTTTGGTCCATTCGCAAAGCCAAAGCGAACGGCTTGCGAGTACGGTAGAACCCCCCCCCCCTCTATTTACATGAAATGGTTTGGTCCATTCGCAAAGCCAAAGCGAACGGCGAACGGCTAAATCGCCATAGCTCGGTAACTACTTCTCCGATTAATATGAAACCTTGAAAAGGCACATCCTCAGGTCCCCAGCAATATACCTGGCAAGTTTCAAGTATATCGGACCCGTGGTTGTCGAGAAACAGCGGTCACAGACAAACAAACACACAGACACACACACAGACACACACACAGAGATTACTGGAATTATTTGGCTAAATGAGAACAATCCAATAGCAACCTAGGTGGAAAAAGTACATGCACTATTGTACTAAGCCATTTTGTGGTTCATGACTTTTTGCATGCGCCTGAGTGTGAAATCATCATGGTCGAAACATGTTTGACAATGCTTGAAACATGTTTGAAACATGTTCATACATGTCTGACTCATGTTTCGACCATGAGGACTTCACAGGGGTATGTACCATCAATGACATTATTTAGGAAAAAAATATTTCTAAAGTCTTTGTAAGCCTCAACATGGACGATTTTCATTAAAATTGACCAAAATGACAAATTTATATGTTGAGTGTGTATGAGTTTATAGATGACTCAGATGCAAAATATTTTTTGGGTGAATGATTTAGACCATTTCTAACAATAATCCAATAGAGCATCAAAATCCAGATAAAAAGTGATTTTTTGTGCATTTTTGGACCACCCTAATGTGCACGTGCGTGTGTGCATGTGCATGCTTGTGTGTCTGTCCAGGCCGTAATTTTTTTTTACCATTTGAGCTTTGGCATGAAATTTTTTTTTTAAATCTTTATTATGGGAATATGGACAAGTCAAATTAATAATTTGGTCAAAAGACCAAAAGGTCAAAATCAGCATCAAATGAAATCATAGGATAAGTGTGCCAATTTTAAGAAAATGCATATTGGGTCACTGAATTGGTTCACCAATGAAAAGTTAAAAGCCAATTTTTTTTATATCAAAAGGTCAAAAGTCAAGGCTGCATAATATCGTTAATTTTCATTTTCTATTTTTTCTTACCTGTTTTCAACATGTATAGCATACGGAAGAACAAGAAGACGTCTAAATACAAAGCAGATGGGCTTTATATTTTCAGATGCTTTCTATTTGAGTTTGCCATCCTTTGGATGGACCACTGGGACTCCCATCTTCAATCTTTCGCTGGTGAGTGTTCAACATCCCTCAATGTCTCTCTTTCATACGAGTAGGCCATTCTACACTGGCTCCCTGGACAACAGTGTCTTGACTGCTTCTGGGAAAGGCAATGGCAAACCACCCGATGCTTTCCTTTCTGTAAAACTGCTTCTGTAGCACGGATGTTCTGGAAAGAGTAAAGACTCATTATATATCAATAAAAAGCAGGTATATTATATATGAAACAAATAATAAATAAAGAATGCATACATTTATTTTGATAAATATATTACTTAAAGGTCAAAACTATAACTCTTAACATTTACCCCACTTCTGAAGCCAAGTGTTGCGTCAACGGTTAAGGTGGCTGGTTTGCAATCTTAGGGTCCTGAGTTTGAGGAATTAACACCGGGTGGGTTGATTCAACGTGTCATCTTTTTGAGGTTGGCATAATGAGTACCAGCTTACTGGTAACGGGGCACTGCATCAGCGGCAGCCGTGCCCCCAGAAAATGATGCAACCAGCAGGCACAAGCTGCACACACACGAAGCACCACCCCTCCCTCCAAGTCACAAAAGCCACTTCAAATAATGCTTTAAATGCTAATTGTTGGATGTCCTCAACCTTTGTGACAATCGGCATGATAAGTTATAAATAAATAAAATCTATAAACGTGTGTTATAATCATTTAAATAATTTAAAATTAAATCGGAACAATTTTCTGGCAGAGACTTCATTTATTCAGCACATATTTTCAAGCATTGAAATGCTAATGGTGACATTAAGAGAAGTCACTCGTTGCGAGATGACCTTTAATGACCTTCAAGGGAAGTCACCTCTTTTCATAATTGGCCTGCAATGGCTCTTGTTTTTTGAGCTATTGTTTTTTTTCCTCCCACACTTTCTTTCTGTTCAGGGAAGTGGAGCAGGGATTTGTAAATGGAAACGCCAGTGCTTCATATTGCCACTGTCATTGCAATGCCTTTAGGACTGCTTGCTCGACTGACCCCTTATTCCAGTTTAACACTATTAGAGATTTTTTTTTCCCCTCGCTTTCATAACCCACCATGAGGCACGAATGTCAATGATTTTCCAGCTTTCGCAAAGCTCACATAATGCTCCGAATTATTTTATTTTCCAAAGAGTGAGAATGAGGTAGGAACACGATGAGCGACACATACTGGTCCACTTATATCTCTGTGGCATGATGCCAATCCCTAGACTTCGAATATGGAGTATTTTGGAGCTCCAATTCATCGGTACTGTACATTGGAATGCCTTTTCAGGACAATATTTAAATCTTTAATAGAAGGTGAACAAGAAAGAGCAATCAGAGATTGCAGAACCTCGCCAGGATGTGTTTTTAGTGGTTTTAAGGCTTTTCTTTTAAAACAAATGTGGCAGCTGAACCACGTGACCGATGGCATCATTTTTTTTTCTCCACCAATTTATCACTAGATGACGCTCAAGAAATTTCATCTTGATCGGATGAAGTTTTGTACTTCTCGAATTATGACATCATAATGGAGCTCCTATGACATCATCATTAACATACAGTATATTATTCCTCTATATCTCTATGCATACAGTACAGTAATACCCCAAACAACGTCATTAATTGGTTCCATAAGCCATGACGTAACTCGGTTTTTGACGTAAACCGGGGGTAATGCCTTTTAGCTCTTTCACGAGCCTCGATCTTGCATACAAAAAAAAAAAAAAAAAGGCCTTAAAAATGCCTTGAAATGAAGACAAACACCGTAAAACTAGAGTAAATAACTCGCGAAAGTATATAACTATCGCTAAACCTTAATGCCGAAGTCACACATAGGCGGATATTTTGGCGACTACCGGCGACTGCCGGCGATCAAGATTTTTCGGCGACCACTGGCGATTTCGGGCGGTCAAATATGGTCAGGCGGCAGTATGGCGACTGCAGGCGGCCACATTGCGACTGCATTGCGACGACGCCCCGAGTGGGATGGCGACTGTTGAAGATCGAAGACGACTGCATTGCGGATGCACGGCGGCAACATGGCGACAGTCTGGCGGCTAGATTACGACCGATGGCGGATCGCGGCGACTGCATTGGGGCCGGGTGGCGGTTTACTCCGATGTCCGCAAGACTGCAATAAGACCGCCGGCGATTGGAGACGATTCACACAACTTTTTAAATCTTTATTTCTCTATTTTACATTTCCCTTTATTCATTTCAATGATGTATGACATGAAGCATAAAGATGTTTGATGTGCAATAACAAATAACAAAGATGTATCATTGTAATGTAATAATCAAACTTTTCTGCAGGGAGAGAGAATGAAAAGAAAGTCCAACACATTATTTCCACTGGTCCCAAGTCCAATAAATAAAGTTTCCAAAGGACCAAAGTCCCAAAAATAAAGTTCCCAAAAGTCCCAAGTCCAAACAATAAAGCCATATCCTTGTCGGCACCACATGACCTCACTCCACGGAGACCCTCACACCATCCTGTCTTGCCATGGAATGGAGCTCAGCATGAGCCAGCAGTAGGTCATTCGCAGCAATATCTTGGTCCAGTGCTGCCAAGTCATTCAGAAGGACCAGCTTCATCCTATGTTCATCATCCATGATAGATGTTGGTAGAGAGACCCTTGGTAGACCTTGACCATACTGCAGTGAGCTGAAATGTCCACCCCTATTTATACCTGGCCTGAAAATCGTGGTATGTCGTAATGCAGTCGCCAGGCAGTCGTATCTTTGTCGCCAATGGCCGTAACTCGGCCGCCACTAGTCCTACTGCTGTCGTCGTCAGTCTCCCATAGCCGCAGGGGAGACGTGGTAGTTCTTCTGTAGTCGATATGCAGCCGCAACAGTGTCGGCCCGTAGTCGGGAAGATGCCGCAGGAAGGCCGTATGGCATTCGCATCTCTGCCGTGCTAGCTGGTGGGGCGATTGCGGAAGACTATGAGCGACTGGGTTGCGGCCGCTTTACGCTCTTATTACGGATACCGACGACAGCATGGCGGTTCCATCACGACAGCATGGCGGATTTTTTTCGAGTGCGACTGAGCGCGCCGTTTTTAAACATCTAAAAAAATATTTGGCCCCTTTGCGGCTCTTGCCGACTGCAGCCGACCTGGGGAGGATAACCACGACTACAGGCGACCGTCCATTACGGTTTCATTACGATTGTCGGTGGGTGGTGGCGATTTTTCCAGTCGCCAGTAGTCGCCGACAAATCCGCCTATGTGTGACTTAGGCATAAAGAACACGAAAAACAGATAAATAAATTAATTTGTAAAGAATAAGAAATAAAATTAATAAGATTATGTTATTCACCTCAAACATGGCGTCTCTTCTGAACACAAACACACATTTTAGCAGTCTTTGCCGGGGCCGCTTTTTCAGTGACGTATGCGAGGATACGTTCCCTATCATGAATGATGGTCGATACCGTCGACCATGGCAGCCTTAAAGCCTAAGTCACACATAGGCGGATTTGTCGGCGTCTACTGGCGACTGGAAAAATGGCCACCACCCGCCGACAATCGTAATGAAACCGTAATGGACGGTCTTCTGTAGTCGTGGTTATCCTCCCCAGGTCGGCTGCAGTCGGCAAGAGCCGCAAAGGGGCCAAATATTTTTTTTAATGTTTAAAAACGGCGCGCTTAGTCGTCCTCAAAAAAGATCCGCCATGCTGTCGTCGGTATCCGTAATCAGACCGTAAAGTGGCCGCAACCCAGTCGCCCATAGTCTTCCGCAATCGCCCCAGCATCGCCCCACCAGCTAGCACGGCAGAGATGCGAATGCCATACGGCCTTCCTGCGGCATCTTCCCGACTACGGGCCGACACTGTTGCGGCTGCATATCGACTACAGAAGAACTGCCACGTCTCCTCTGCGGCTATGGGAGACTGACGACGACAGCAGTAGGACTACTGGTGGCCGAGTTACGGTCATTGGCGACAGAGATACGACTGCCTGGCGACTGCATTACGACATACCACGATTCCATGGCAAGACAGGATGGTGTGAGGGTCTCCGTGGAGTGAGGTCCTGTGGTGCCGACAAGGATATGGCTTTATTGTTTGGACTTGGGACTTTTGGGAACTTTATTTTTAGGACTTTGGTCCTTTGGAAACTTTATTTATGGGACTTGGGACCAGTGGAAATAATTTGTTGGACTTTATTTCCATTCTCTCTCCCTGCAGAAAAGTTTGATTATTACATTACAATGATACATCTTTATTAACTTTCTTATTGTACATCAAACATCGTTATGCTTCATGTCATACATCATTGAAATGAATAAAGTGAAATGTAAAATAGAGAAATAAAGATTTAAAAAGCTGTGTGAATCGTCTCCAATCGCCGGCGGTCTTATTGCAGTCTTGCGGACGTCGGAGTAAACCGCCACCCGGCCACAATGCAGTCGCCACGATCCGCCATCGGTTGTAATCTAGCCGCCAGACTGTCGCCACGCTGCCGCCGTGCATCCGCAATGCAGTCGTCGTCGATCTTCAACAGTCGCCATCCCACTCGGGGCGTCGTCGCAATGCAGTCGCAATGTGGACGCCTGCAGTCGCCATACTGCCTCCTGACCATATTTAACCGCCCGAAATCGCCAGTAGTCGCCGAAAAATCTTGATCGCCGGCAGTCGCCAGTAGTCGCCAAAATATCCGCCTATGTGTGACCGGGGCCTAAGGCAGCAACACATCCACCAAACCAATACATCCGCCAAACAAACACATCCGCCAAACTAACACATCCGCAAAACAAACACATAGGCCAAACTTACACATCCAACAAACTAACACATGCGCCAAACAAACACATCCACAAAACTAAAACATCCACCAAACAAACGCATCCGCCAAACTAACAAATCTAGCAAACAAACACATCCGCCAAACTAACAAATCCGCAAAACAAACACATGGGCCAAACTAACACATCCAACAAACTAACACATCCGCCAAACTAACACATCCGCCAAACAAACACATCCGCCAAACTAACACATGCGCCAAACAAACACATCCGCCAAACAAACACGTCCGCCAAACTAACACATCCACCAAACAACCACGTGCTCCAAACAAACACATCCGCCAAACAAACACGTCCGCCAAACTAACACATCCGCGAAACAAACACATCCACCAAAAAAACACATGCGCCAAACAAACACATGCGCCAAACAAACACATGCGCCAAACTCACACATGCGCCAAACTCACACATGCGCCAAACTCACACATCCGCCAAACAAACACATCCGCCAAACAAACACATACGCCAAACTAACACATCCGCCAAACAAACACATACGCCAAACAAACACATGCGCCAAACAAACACACGCGCCAAACTCACACATCCGCCAAACAAACACATGCGCCAAACTAACACATCCGCCAAACTAACACATGCACCAAACTAACACATGCGCCAAACTAACACATCCGCCAAAAAAAACACATCCGCCAAACAAACACATCCACCAAACAAACACATGCGCCAAACTAACACATCTGCCAAACAAACACATGCGCCAAACTAACACATCCACCAAATTAACACATCCGCAAAACGAACACATCCGCCAAACTAACACATCCACCAAACAAACACATGCGCCAAACTAATACATCCACCAAACTAACACATCCACCAAACAAACACATCCCTCAAACTAACACATCCGCCAAACAAACACATCCCTCAAACTAACACATCCACCAAACTAACACATCCGCAAAATGAACACATCCGCCAAATGAACACATCCACCAAACAAACACATGCGCCAAACTAATACATCCACCAAACTAACACATCCACCAAACAAACACATCCCTCAAACTAACACATCCGCCAAACAAACACATCCGCCAAACAAACACGTCCGCCAAACTAACACATCCGCGAACAAAACACATCCACCAAACAAACACATGCGCCAAACAAACACATGCACCAAACAAACACATGCGCCAAACTCACACATCCGCCAAACAAACACATCCGCCAAACAAACACATACGCCAAACTAACACATCCGCCAAACAAACACATGCGCCAAACTAACACATCCGCCAAACGAACACATACGCCAAACGAACACATCCGCAAAACAAACACATGCGCCAAACTAACACATGCGCCAAACTAACACATCTGCCAAACTAACACATCCACCAAACAAACACATGCACCAATCTAATGCATCCACCAAACTAACACATCCACCAAACTAACACATGCGCCAAACTAACACATCCGCCAAACAAACACATCCGCCAAACAAACTTTTTTTTTTGGTGGATGTGTGAGTTTGGCGCATGTGTTTGTTTGGCGGATGTGTTAGTTTGGCGTATGTGTTTGTTTGGCGGATGTGTTTGTTTGGCGGATGTGTTTGTTTGGCAGATGTGTGAGTTTGGCGCATGTGTTTGTTTGGCGGATATGTTTGTTTGGCGGATGTGTTAGTTTAGCGCATGTGTTTATTTTGCGGATGTGTTAGTTTGGCGGATGTGTTTGTTTGGCGGATGTGTTAGTTTGGCTGATGTGTTAGTTTGGCGGATGTGTTTGTTTGGTGGATGTGTTCGTTTGGCGCATGTGTTTGTTTGGTGGATGTGTTTAGTAAGGCATAGACCTTATTGCGAATCGGTAAGTATCAACAGTGGGCGCTCCACCGCAAAGCATGATGGGATCGAAAAGGGGGCAAAGGTAAACACGAACCCAGAAGAGGAAGCATCTGTCTACGATCCACGCTGTGTTTACGGAAAGGAAGATGGTTAATGTGAAAGAAATTCATCGTTTTTTTCCATTAAAATCCAGCGATTTAAAGAAATATTTGAGGGAAAGGGGGGTTCCCATTGGAGAAGAGAAACAACCTGCTTATGCAAGAACAGTTCCTGAATGTTGAAACCTCGATCGGCCATACAAATATCGCCGGGCTGGAACTTATCTACAATGTTCGTCATCTTTTTGATTTTTTTTGTCCGACATGTTTCCTCCTGTAGGTTTGGAAATGTATGAAATTGTTCCGCTAGGTGTAATACCAACAAGGCACTTGAGAGTAGGTCTTGACTTATATTGGCTGTACACTTGCTATTGCCCCTTTCCGATCCCATGACGCATTGCGGTTCCGATTCGCGATAAGGTCTATGTGCTATCACCGACACTTTTTCACCTTTTTCATACCTTTTCATCAGGTTTAACTTATCTTCCATCGTAACCACATTACGCTTGGAAACACTAGCATTATCCTTCTTAGGACCCATGGCTAACACAGACACAGTAAAGGAATACTGTACGTCACCTCTGTTTTGAATGAGAACCAGCAGCTGTGCGTATGTACAGTATACTGTACGTACATTTTTATATTTTTTTAATGTGCTTTTTATTGTATTTTAAATTGTTTCTTTTATTGTTAATTTATGTACTATTTTATTTATTTTAAATATATTTTTAAGGGAATTTTTTTTTTCACGTCCGTAGGAGTGACGTAAAGTCGCACATAATCATGTTCGCTGAACTGAAATTTACTCTAGAAGAGTGGCGTAATGTCGGATTTGACGTAGGTCGAAATGGCGTGATACGGGGTGTGACTGTATAGAGATTTTGAGGTGCAAAGTTTTTCGGTTTTTCCAAGATGGCGCTGATACCACGTGACCTACAACATCATAATTATCATTAAAAAATATATAGGAGGAGGAGTGCACCAATGGTGAAAATTTCCTGTCAATCGGACCAACGGTTGCAGAGAAAATCATATTTATCCTGTTCGGACAAACATGACAAACAAACAAGAAATATGTCGTGCATAGCACGACACTTGAAAAGTCCCTGAAATAAGTTGTTGGCCTATGACCACCTCAAAAATAATTGGTGGTTGAATTCGGTGACGTGGTATGCAAATCCTCTTAAAATGTCAAGTCAATCAAATGAAAATTGAGGATTTTAGAAATTTGGCCTAAGTTGACCTCAAAAATACTGTGGGAGTCTGTCCACCTTTATAAAACTGTGACAGACAACACTTGATAGACAAAGGATTATTTATTACGTACGTACGGAGAGAAAAGTTTGTCCTCAGGCAAAAAATCTCAAAATTCTACTCAAACTGCATCAAATATATATACAAATTGTTTTACTACAAAAGGAAGGTAAAAGAGGAAACCGAAGCATAAGATGAGAACAAAAGCTGATGTAACAGACCCTTGGCTTCACATTTTCACATGGTCAAACCACAGATAAAACATGTTTTTGCCAGCTCAGCACAGAGAAGCAGTTCTGTCCAACAACTGTGAGATGGCTCTCAGCCAACTCCATACAAACAAGCATATCTCCTTTGGCCTGGCTCAACTACATCACGTGATGCATTTACCCAATATGCTTTTCGACCATGGCTGTCCCTGATTGGTCCAGAGATGACAATTATTCATTTTTATCCCGACAATACTTGGTGGTTGAATTTAGTGTCCAGATATGCAAATCCTCTTCAAATTTCAAGTCAATCGTTTGAAAATTGAGGATTTTAGAAATTTGACAAAGTTGGTGACCTTTGGCCTTTGTTAAACTATTGACCTTTTGCCCCAAAAACAATAGGCTTCTTGCTTTTGACCAACTCTACCATTTGGTGAAGTTTCGTGAAGATCGGTTGAAAATTGTGACCTGTAGGCGACTGACATACAAACAGACAGAATAAAGCACAAGACCAACCAATATACATGAAAAATATTAGATTTTCGCAAGTAACAAACAAATGGACTCAAATGCAATATCTCCTGCGATAACTCCTGCGATAAGAACTCCTCCTGCGAGGGCAAATATTGAAAATCTCGCAAAATGTATTTAGTACAGTAGAAAATTACATGAAAATAGCCCAACTCGGACATTTTCGATAATAACCGGTTTTGGTGCTAAATGCTTTATGATTGTCCTGTATCTACAGAAAATTTCTCAAAAATTCACACTTGGGTAACCCTGTTTTTTATTACGTCAAAATATATGACCCGTTACAAAACTGTAAATAATGTGTTTTCTAGGTTTAGATGATAATGATTGACAAATACAGTACTCTTATTTATGGTATAAAATGATGATGATGATTATGATAAATATAAAATAATAAAATTAATAACTGTTACTCATTACTGGAGCATATTTCTTTTGAAAATGTAATTATTGTATTTAAAATATGCAAATTTTATATAAATGTTTTTTTAAAATCATAGCCTTCGAGTACGTCACCGAGTCAGTACATGGCATCACCTAAAAAGTGTGCTAACCATGGAGGAATATGGATACAAAGTAGAGGCTGGCTCAGTTATACCCATTATCACTGACAAGGCCCCATCACCTTCAGAATTGCTGGTTGATATTAGATGCTCTTGTAGGAGCAAACAACGCTTATGTACATCATGCAGCTGTGCCAAGGAAGGCATTGCTTGTAGTATTCATTGCAATTATTGTGCACAATGTAAAGACAGTTCAAACACTGTTTAAATCATAAAAATGGCTGAAGCACAACATTTAAAGATGTTTCATGAATATGATCAATATGGCAGTATTAAAATCACACAACAAATACACAGGATAGTGTATACATATACTTATAGACATAATACATTATTCTGAGGGGTTATGCAATAACTTGAGGGGTTATGCAATAGTTTGAGGGGTTATGCATTCAGAAGTGCCCAGATTCAGAAGTGTACCGGTCAATGTAATCAGAAGTGCCCAGATAGACGTAGGGGTTATGCAATAGTTTGATTGGTTATGCAATAGTTTGATTGGTTATGCAATAGTTTGATTGGTTATGCAATAGTTTGATTGGTTATGCAATAGTTTGAGGGGTTATGCATTCAGAAGTGCCCAGATTCAGAAGTGTACCGGTCAATGTAATCAGAAGTGCCCAGATAGACGTAGGGGTTATGCAATAGTTTGATTGGTTATGCAATAGTTTGATTGGTTATGCAATAGTTTGATTGGTTATGCAATAGTTTGATTGGTTATGCAATAGTTTGATTGGTTATGCAATAGTTTGAGGGGTTATGCAATACTTTGAGGGTTATGCAATAGTTTGATTGGTTATGCAATAGTTTGATTGGTTATGCAATAGTTTGATTGGTTATGCAATAGTTTGAGGGGTTATGCAATACTTTGAGGGTTATGCAATAGTTTGATTGGTTATGCAATAGTTTGATTGGTTATGCAATAGTTTGAGGGGTTATGCAATACTTTGAGGGTTATGCAATAGTTTGAAGGGTTATGCAATAGTTTGATTGGTTATCCAATAGTTTGATTGGTTATGCAATAGTTTGAGGGGTTATGCAATAGTTTGAGGGGTTATGCAATAGTTTGAGGGGTTATGCAATAGTTTGAGGGGTTATGCAATAGTTTGATTGGTTATGCAATAGTTTGAGGGGTTATGCAATAGTTTGATTGGTTATGCAATAGTTTGAGGGGTTATGCAATAGTTTGATTGGTTATGCAATAGTTTGATTGGTTATGCAATAGTTTGAGGGGTTATGCAATAGTTTGATTGGTTATGCAATAGTTTGATTGGTTATGCAATAGTTTGATTGGTTATGCAATTGTTTGAGGGGTTATGCAATTGTTTGAGGGGTTATGCAATACTTTGAGGGTTATGCAATAGTTTGATTGGTTATGCAATAGTTTGATTGGTTATGCAATAGTTTGAGGAGTTATGCAATAGTTTGAGGGGTTATGCATGAGTTTGAGGGGTTATGCAATAGTTTGAGAGGTTATGCAATAGTTTGAGAGGTTATGCAATAGTTTGAGGGGTTATGCATGAGTTTGATGGGTTATGCATGAGTTTGAGGGGTTATGCAATCGTTTGAGAGGTTATGCAATAGTTTGAGGGGTTATGCATGAGTTTGAGGGGTTCTGCAATAGTTTGAGGGGTTATGCAATACTTTGAGGGGTTATGCAATAGTTTTAGGGGTTATGCAATACTTTGAGAGGTTATGCAATAGTTTGAGGGGTTATGCAATACTTTGAGGGGTTCTGCAATAGTTTGAGGGGTTATGCAATACTTTGAGGGGTTATGCAATAGTTTGAGGGGTTATGCAATAGTTTGAGGGGTTATGCAATAGTTTGAGGGGTTATGCAATAGTTTGTGGGGTTATGCAATTTATGGGTGTGATGCACTATTGCATAAAATTGGAGGCAAACTTTTTCAGTGTGAATTTGTATTTAGAGTGTCAATGTTGTACCGGTCAATGTATTATTAAAACATTATTGTGGGCCTGGATTTTGAAAAGTAGACACAACGATACACTTTATGTAAAATGTTATCATTACTGTAATTTATAAATATGTATATGCATTATACCTCAGGGTGTGCTATAAATTATAACTCAGAGTGTGCATGTCTAGAAGGTGAAACATTAATGATCCATACATTTGACTTTAATTTACACCATTATTAGAGATTCATAAATATGTGAAGATTTCTACGGCACGTACTTGTGCAAAATTCCGTATAACGTTTCTTTTTCCAAGTCCATCTTTATAAATCAAGCATATATTAGCCAAAATCCTGGTACAGAGACACAACATATTCTATGTTTGTGTTTGCCTCTATTTTCATTGATAAATTAGTGCATAGAAAGTGTTTACGAAACAGAAGTTATACATTAAGAAGCCTCATTGGCAGCCATTTTTGAAATTTCCCCAAAAAACGTATTTCACCATGAATGAAATTGTGAGAATTCATTTGTGGACATTTCAACTCATAATAAAGTGCATACAACACAAATATGGTTATTATCAAAAATGTCAAGGTAATTGTCAATTTATACTGTACTCACTCTCTTCTTGACACAGTATCAAACTGGCGAGTTCATAGAACGCCTTACCCTGCGCAATCTTGAGAAAAAAGGACATGGGCGGGGTCTGTGACTTGGTCAAGATGATGTAAAATGCTGTAATATCTTGTACTGTTAAACGAAAGGTTTTTGAAAGTACCATAAAGGCGATTTGTGTTCTACAGTGTTAAAGTATATAATATACTAGCAGAAGTACCCGGCATTGCCGGGCGGTGGAGGGGAGGGGAAAGGGGAGGGGGGGGAGCGGGGGGGGGGGAGGGGAGGAGAGGGTGGGGAGGGGAGAAGAGGGGAGAGGGGGAGGGGGAGAGGGGAGAAGAGGGGGGGATGGGGAGGGGGAGGGTGAGGGATGGGAGGGGGAGGGGGGAGGGAGGGGGGGAGAGGGGGAGGGGGGGAGATCTCCCGTGATCCCGCAATGAATCTCCCGCGATAACACTATCTCCGAGGGCCTTTAACTCACTCACCGCAGGCAGGTTGGTGGTCTTTCCGTCTTATACCGAACTCCTCTCCGGCGTTGCTCCCCCAGCTCTCTCTGGGCTCTGTCCCCCAAATATTCCTACAGGTCGCACAAGATCTGCCTGCAACCCTCTTATGGTTAAACTGCCAAAATCAAGACTCTCAGCTTACCTTCACTCCTTCATTCCTCTTTTCTCCCACCTCTGGAACAAACTCCCCCACTCCCTTCAATCCCACTCCTCCCTCCACGTCTTTAAAACGGCTGTTCACCACCATCTCTTATCTTCCCCAATCCAAAACCTTGATCTTTTCTACCCCCGCTAATTTCACCCCAAATCCACTTATTTGAGGTGCCGACTTCTTTCCTGGAAGTCCTTGGTGTCCTTGCGTTTTATGCCGATCCTGCCTCCCCCCAGGCCCTCTCCCTCCCACACATCTCCCGATGTCCCTGCTCTCAGATGTTGTTTGTGTGCTTCCTCCCCTTCTCTCCCCATCTTGTCGACCGCTCCCATTTTTATATACTTTGTTTGCTTGTTTGTTTGATTTGTTTGTTTGATAAATGTTAGCTCTTTCACGAGCCTCGACTCTGTATGCAAAAAAAATAAAAAATAAAAAATGTTTGTGCCAAATATTAGGACATCCAAATGTATGACACTAAGGCTTATTAAAAAGAAAAGTGTCGATAGTATTTTCATGAAGGTCGGGGACACTAATATATAAATAAATTAGAAAGCAAGTGAAAATGCAAAGACCGTCCGTATCCGTTTGTATTACAGACGTCTTCTTCTTCCTCTTCTTCTTCCTCCTCTTCTTCTTCTTCTTCTTTCTTTTGGTCAAAATAAGGAAAACAGTTTAAAAAAAATTCAAAATGAAAATTGATGATTTTATTCAGCCTTGACCTTTGAAATTAAAAAAAAAAAAGGTGGATTTTAAGAGGTGGATTTGGGGTGTTGTAACGGGGGTAGAAAAGATCAAAGTTTTGGATGGGAGAAGATAAATGGTGGTGGTGGTGTTAGATGGTTAGATGTCCAGTTAGATGGTGGTGAACAGCTGTTTTAAATACCTGGAGGAAGGAGTTCAGGTCCAAAACTCACAGACCTTTTGATCTAAAACATCAATCGGCTTCTAGCTTTTGAATGGTGAACCAATTCTGTGACCCAATATGCAAATTATTTAAATTTCAGGTCAATTGGATGAAAATTTACGATTTAATGTGATGCTGACCTTTGATCTTTTGACCAAATTATTAATTTGCCTTCTCCATATTATCGTAATAAAGTTTTGTTGAAAATTTGATGACAAAACTGAAATGGTAAAGTTTAATTTCAGGTCAATTGGATGAAAATTGATGATTATATGTGACGCTGACCTTTGACCTTTTGACAAAATTATGAATTTGCCTCTTCTCCGTATTATCACAATAAAGGTTTGGTGGAAATCTGATAACATTAGCTCAAGTGGTAAAAAAAAAAAAAGAAGCCACACAAACACAGACAGACACATTCACAGACACACGCAAGTGATTACAATACCCCGTCTTCTTCTGTGCACGAGATGGGCTAATGAGCATACAATCATGATTGTAATCATCAGTGTACCATTGGTGCGGATGAGGCGTAGTTTCCTGGCAAGGTTTAGGGTGGCCATGTGGTTGGCCATTGCCTTCCCAGCAGCCAATCAGGGCAGGAATATGTAATTTATTTAGAGTGCCGGCGATAACTCGCCTACTCTTCAGTTAAGTACACCGTGTGCTCTTTAATTTACACTCTTTCTCTAAATGTTGAAGGTCAAGATCCTATGGCGGTTCAAAAAGAATATGGCCATTATTGGATCACGGGTGCCAGGGGAGGCTTTCCCTTGGCAATCGTTATGTGATCGCAGATATCTAGTTTATTAATCTTGCTGCACTTCGTTTTTATTGTCTCCATCCCATGATTATGAAACTCTTTAATAAGTCAATAGCCTGTGGACGTTTTCTCTTCCTTCCTGCAGGCAGATATAATAGTAAGCAACAATGGGGAAAGCCTGGGATGTTTTTCTTTCCTTGCACACAGCTTAAAATTCGGCCAATCACCATTTGGCTACCAGGGGCCATGCTCCATGTGTACAGGGTGGGTGAGAGAAAGTTTGCACATCCTGTCCATGCGACAATATTTCAGCCTCACCGTTTCAACTCATACATACAGGGTGCAAAAGTACGAGTCCAGTTAGAAATTTATTAATTGAGACGTTATTGTAATATGAAACTAAAAACAGATTTCCATGGGAATTAATACTATAACAACACTTCTTATACACTTCTTATAATATGTAAAACAAAATCTGTCTTAACTCATAATCATTGTGACCCCTTTCTGAAGGTAGCGTATGTGAAAAGGACGAAATTATTAGATTTTGGTGAAGATCCGGATTCGGATCCGGCTTGTAGAATTTTTAAAAGTGATTCTTCACCATTGGGAGATAGGGCCAAAACGATATAGAGCAGGATATCTCAAAAAGTTGTGGACGGATTTGGACAAAACGTGGTGGACCGGTTGGATGTGTGACAAGGACGAATCGATTCGATTTTGGTGAAGATCTGAATATGGATTCGGATACGAGCATTATTTAATTTTTCAAGTGATTCTTCACCATTTTGAGATCGGGCGAAAAGCGATATTTAACATGATATTTTAAAAAGTTATTGATGACTTATGACAAAACTAAGTGAATGAGTTGGTTAGGTGACAAGAACAAGCCAATTAGATTTTGGTTCAGGTCCAAATCCAGATCCGGCCCATCATTGGGATACAAAACAAACTGTTCAGCCTGGCGGAGGTATGTGCTCTACTGAGTGCCGTTCTAGTTAGTTTATAGATTATTTATGAGTCAATCTTTTCCCAACAATGTTGCAATACTCTCCAGATCTTAGCCAGACTGCACACAGACATTTTTATTCTTCTCTTAAATGCATTTACCCTTCATCTACTCTGTCTAAGACAACGTGTCAATCAATAACCTAAATATTTTCAAGTGTCTGGGCATTTGTTTGTTTGGTTGTGTGTTTGTATGTTATTCTCTCACGGCCAAACTATAGCACCTGGAGGCCCCAAATTTTGGGTGTAGGTACTTCAGAATCTGGGAAATGTTTTTCGCTACCACATATTGGCCTTGAAGTCCGTTTTAAGGCCACCAAAGGCCGCTATATATTGTATATTGCTATGTGGGGTCAGACGGTGTTTCCGCCATCCCGCAGGCAAGAGGTGATGGCTGCGTGCAACAGGTCGAAAAAGCAGCTAGAAATCGGTTTTAGTTTCATTAAAAGGGTGCAACTTATCTACGCTTTAATACATTTCAGAAACATATTTTCTCATCAATATCAAAAGTTCAAATCGTGAATTTGGTCCAACACGAAGTATTTGCTGTTAATAATCAGCACTAGTTTCTTATATTGTGGCCGCTCGCGGTGCAGTGAGTGTGTCACGCAGCATAGTCGTATTTATGTAGAAGCTGACAAATCAAAATTGTCATTTCTGTCCAATCAAGGCCAAGGGAAAATGAATTGCATTCTGGGTTGACAGCAGTTGTTTTTGTGTCTTGCTTGCTGGATTGTGGGCTTGTGGGTTATCATGTAACCTTGCAGCTGATTGAATGAAGATCAGCTTTAGGTGAAGGGTTTGTTGTGTTGCTGGGGAGGAATTGAGCTTACTGAAACATAGCTCATTGGAGTAGGGCAAATGGTAAACTTTTAAAATCTATTTATGTATGGGATGGGGGAGTCATTTCCAGGAATTGTAGCTGCCACGTACGCAGCTCACAATCTCATTAGGGGAGTTAAACATGCTGTGCTGTTCCTCTCAGCAATAACCTATCAATGTATAAATACCACAGACTCGACACTTTATTTTCAGAGAACTGTAGGGGTACTTGAGTATACTCATCTTATATGGTTACTTTCTCTCCGTGTACACGTACTTCAATAAATTTCCTTGTTACAGTCTGATGTGGTTGGTGATCCATTGCGTGGTTTGAGTGGCTACCACAACTTGGTGCAACGAGCAGGGCTTGTCCGGAGGATGGAGAAGAGGAGATGCCATTGGGCGGTTGGCAACTACCTTGCCAGCCATGTAAAGAGGTAAGACCTTTCTCGAGAGACGAGGTGTTTTTCCATCGCCGAATGGGTGGCCCTGCCTCTGCCTGAGCACCGGCACCAGCCCGAACCTAAAAAAGGTAAACCAGGGAACAGACTGTGCAGGTGAAATTTATTGGGGAATAAGGGTTGACCTGAGGGTAAAAGGGACCAGAAAGTCCTGGGAAAAGGGTGAAAGGATTCCCATGGTAACATCCGCTAATAAGGCGGGTGGATGACCCCCCCCCCCCCCATCCCCCACCGAGGACTAGCGGAATAGCAGGAAAACCGTGGAAAGGGAAATAAGGCAGTAAGAGAATGGGAAATGATGGGGGAAGGTCTGGGAAGCCAGACCCTCCTGAGGTAGGGACATGTGTATAGCACATGTGTAAAACATGTGGGGCGGACTCGGTGGAGGATGTGATGTTATGGAACAGGTGGACGCAAAAGGGTTAACAGAGAAAATTAGTGTTCCCCTGTGGAGGGAACATTCAGACGAGATTGTATTGAAAACTTACGTAAGGTGTTGGAATGGAAAGAAAAGAACCGACTAACTGAAAGTCAGGTGAGCTGGGAGGCATTCAGCTATTGGGCTGAGGAATGCCTCCAACGAGAGGAACAATCTTTAAAGGCCAGTTTGAAGGGAAGCCTGAAATATGCGACGGACACCATAGAGGAAGAAAATAAAATGCCCTACGGGAGGCAGCAAAAGGGCTCCAACAGCAGGAGAAGCCCAGTCTAATGGGCTGGAAGAACCATGTGGAGGACTGGTACCCCAAACTGTAAAGAAAGCGGGAAACCCCAACTGGGCTTTGGCGGCAGAACTGCAGGAATTGGAAGTGTTGGAAAAAGAAGATTCTGACCTGACGTGTCCCATGATCCAGATAAATCCGGCAATAATTGCGGACGCTGGTGCTGGAATATTAGCGAGATGAGCTCAGTTTTTATATTGACCATCGAGTGAAGGGGAATTGGGGGCCATGCGGAAGCAGTAAACGGGTTAATGGAAGCCCCGGAGGAATTCATGGAAAAAATTGACATCCTATATAAACTCACATAGGGCGACACATAATGAAGTAGGGCTAATGTGCAGTGCAGTACTGCCATGGAAAATATGGTTGACAGCAAAAACTGTTGCTGCATGTCCACAAGACCCGCCAGCAGGCAAACCCAACCAGCCTTTGATCAAAGAATAGTTGCCCTGATGGGACAAATACGGACAGCCCTAAGACCGCCAGAGGTGGACTATTTAAAAATACAGGCATGTATCCAAAAGAAGGACAAGGACCAGAAGAGTATCGCACTCGATTAAGACAGGTAACAGAACAGCACGCAGGGGCAGATGGGCAGGCCCCAAACGCATTGGTGGCAAATTTCTTCGTAGAAGGGTTACTACCCAAGGTCAGAAAACATTTGAAATTCCTCCATCTGGGATGGAAAGGGATGACGGAAAATTTGTGCGCCGCCAGGCAGATAAATTCCTCTAAGGTGAGCACTCGGGAGATAAAAGAAGAGGCATTATTTGCCCCGATTCAGCAAGACTTTGGGCAATGGGGTAAAGGAAAAAACGCTGAATGGGGACCACGGCCATCAGCACTAGAATGGGAAGAAGACGAGGATAATGGACAGGACATTTCGTGTTTCCCCGGACCTATAGGTGGTTGGGCCAGTGGCCTCACACGCCAGTGGCCTCAAGGGCCACGTCAGGGGAGAGGGAGGTAGGAAGGAGTAAAGGGCAGACATGGAATGACCTGCCCTGTAGGGAATGCATGTTTCTTGTGTGGCCAAGAAGGCCACTGGAAGCGAGAGTGCCCGAGAAATCTACAGTGTCAACAAAGCAGAGGACTAGAACCACCAAAGGGGAAGAGTCCCCAATATTGACAGGGGGAAGGCGGGGACGCCCGGGTCTTACCTTTACTGACACTGACCCCATCAGATGAGCCGACCTTAAATCTGGTGGTAGGTGGTAGGATGCTGCCGTTCTTTGTAGACACCGGCGCTTCTCGCTCAACCATCCAAGCAGATGCACTGCCAAATGCACCGAGATCAGACAAACATGTTAGGATAATTGGGGTAGCAGGGGTTAGTGAGAAGATCCCCCTATCGGAGAGAATGGTAGTACAATGCGGACCATTTGAGGAGCAACATGCTTTCTTACTAGCAGCAAATACTCCCGTGAATTTATTAGGATGGGACTTAGTTTGCCGATTGGATTGTGTTGTAAGATGCTCGCCGTCGGGAGTGTACTTAGAAATACCTAGGGAAAATAAGGAAGAAGTTTTGAACATGTTAATGCAATCTGCTCCAGAAGTATATTGGTGGAGAATTAGCACCTCAGGAATAACGGAGATGGTGGAACAGGCGGTGGATGAGGGAAAACAAATAAAGGAAATTTGGCGGTGGATGAAAGACAATTTTATAAACCCTGAGGAGATATTTAACCCTTTACATTGCAACGCTTTCTATAACCCGGATGGATCAGATGAAGATTATGAAAAATAAGGGGAAAGCAGCATGGAACAACAGTCAGTTAGTACTGGGAAGGGTCTGGATAGGAAAGGAAGGAATGGGTGTGGAGGTGGAATTGACCGACGCTCAGCAGGAACTTACAAAAATTAGAGACGATTCAGACCCACACGTTTCAGTGGCAAATGCGGAGGGATACCGACCGGAGGACATTAGGCCTATGATAGCCCTAATAAAACAACTAGAGGTAGAACAACGACTGTCGGACAAAGGTGGGTTGGTTGAGCGGTTAAATAACCAACAAGGGTATTGTTGGCACAGGTGTTGGCCAATTGTAGTAGTGGAATTTGAACAAGTGACCCTACCCACTCAAACATCGGAAGGTAAAACTCTACGAACTAATGAAAAATGGAAAGGTTTGAGTCAGGTAACCTCCCGGTTGTGGACTACACATGCAAATGCTGTGGGAATAATTCAGCAGATAGAGCAGATTCGAATTTCACTGGGAGGGACAGGACCTTACCCCAAAGTAAGGCAATACCCCATCTGGCCAGAGGCCGCTAAGGTAATCACTCCTGCGATTGCCTCATTATTACAGAAAGGGATTCTGATAGAGACGAATAGTCCATGTAACACCCCAATTTTACCAATTAAGAAACCAGGGAAGACAAAGTGGCGTTTTGTGCAGGATTTGTGGGCGATAAATATGTTCATTGAAAAGATCACACCAGTAGTTCTCAAGCCGGCTATTATTTTCGCCACTGTTCCCCCTGAGGCTGAATGGTTTCCAGTAATAGATCTTGGCTCGGCGTTCTTTTCAGTCCCCATTCATCCGGATTCCCAATTTATATTTGCGTTGACTTATGAGGGACAACAGTACACCTGGACATCATTGCCAAGGTGTTCTGCGACAGCCCAATGTTGTTCTCCCGAACCCTACATCATGATTTGGCCAATATAACCTTGTCGGGAGGGTCAGTATTAATCCAATATGTCGACAACTTACTGACTTGTTCAGAAAAAGAGAAAAACTGCCTGGACGACATGATCACCCTTCTAACAGCCCTTGCACACAAAGGTCACAAGGTAAATAAGGACAAATTGCAGTTCTGTGAAAAGGGCGTAACATACCTTGGACATACTCTTAGAAAAGGGGAGAGAGAACTCACCACAGAACGAACAGAAGCAGTCCGAGAAATTCTGAGGCCTAGGACAAAGAGACAGATGTGTCAGTTCTTAAGAACGGTAGGGTATTGCAAAGAATGGATTGCAGATTTCACTTTAATATCACGTCCTCTCCAAGATGCAGTTCTTAAATCAGCTCCACCCAGGGTGGAATGGACGGACGAACAATTGCAAAGCTTTGAACAGTTGAAACATGCCTTGGTGAAGGCCTCTGCATTGGGCCTCCCGGATTATAATAAAACCTTTCTTTTCGCTCAAGCCGTCCTCACCCAACGACACTGTGACAAAATGCGACCCATAGGGTACTACAGCATATGACTGGTCCCGGAGGCGAGGGGGTTTATCGACGTGCCTGAAGGCGGTGGCAGCAGCTGCATGGGCAGTAGCACGTACAGAAACAATTGTGTTCGGACACCCTCTTGTGGTAAGAGTGCCACACAGCGTACAGGCAATCCTATTGCAAGCGAAAACTCAACATTTAACCACGGCTCAAAATTTGAAATATGAAATCGCTTTGATGCATGCTTCAAATGTCACCATTGAAAGATGCTCTATCCTTCACCCTGCATCTCTATTGCCGACACCCATAGACGGTGAGGCACATAATTGTCAAGAGTTTATCCAGTCCACTGCAGCCTCGCGGACCAACATGAAAGATGAGCCATTGACCAACCCGGACCTGGTATTGTATAAAGACGGGTTGGCCGCTCGAACACCTAATGGCTCTCTTCGAGCAGGATATGCGTTATGTTCCGACGATGAAGTTGTAGTGCAATAGTGATTACCAAAACACATACTCGGCTCAGAAAGCTGAACTGTGTGCAGTTATAGCTGCCTGTAATCTAGCCTACAATAAAAGAGTTAACATATTTACTGACCCAGCATATGCATGGAGCGTAGCACACGATACGGGGGCAATTTGGAAAATGAGGGAATTCCTCACTTCTGCAAGAACGACGGTTGAAAATGGTAAATTAATTGAGAAACTAATTGAGGCCTTACAATTACCATTGGCTACGCAATTGTGAAATGTAAAACACACCAAGGTTTCAATGGGTAATAAAAGGGCAGATGAAGCTGCCAAATAAGCAGAGAGCTTCCTACATGAATTCCAGATGCCCCAGCACCAGGTGATAGTTCACCAGATGACTCCAACTATTCAGGATGTTGTCACACTGCAAGAAGATGCAGGCGAGGAAGAAGGGAAGGTATGGGGAAAGGCGGGATGCATTCAACAAGCAACGGGATTGTGGACGACCGCAAAGGGCAAATTAGTAGCCCCCAAAGGACTGTTACCATGGCTTGCACATTTGGCACATGGGCATGGCCATATGTGCAAGGGGGGAATGGTGAAGACAGTACATCAGACATGGTATGTATGCTCCATGGTTTGTGGGGGGTAGCAGAGCGACTGTGTCAAATATGCATAATATGCCAGAAACAAAATGTGGAAAAGATAGCATCCCAGCAAAAGCCAGGGGCAAGCCTACCACCGTGGGGCCCTTTTGAATATATCCAGCTCGATTTTGTCAATATGCCACTATGTAATCAATTTAAATACATGCTAGTTATAGTCGACATGTTTACAAAAAGGGTAGAGGCATACCCATGTCGAAAATGTGATGCCATGACAGTGGTGAAGTTTATAATGAAGGAATACATTTGTAGATATGGAATACCATACAAAACCTCCAGTGATAAGGAAGGACATTTAACAGCAGACATTACTAAGGAATTGTGCATAGCACTGCAGATTAATCAAAGGTTCCATTGTTCTTACCATCCACAGTCGGCAGGGGCATTTGAGAGTCAGAATGGGATCCTCAAAAACAAGATTACAAAACTATGTGAGGAGATGGGCCTTAAATGGCCGGAGGCAATACCATTGGCATTAATGATAATGCGCTCGATGCCAAACAGAAAAACTGGGCTGTCCCCACACAAGATACTGATGGGGCAACCTATACGGGTACCGGTGGCAGCACCCTTGGACTTGACAAAAATGGATTTGCATCTTATGGATAGAGTGGTGCTAGAATTCTGCAAGGCTTTAACGAAGGTTTCTGAAAGCTTTTACACACAAGTTATAGAGGCGATGCCTGAGCCACCTATCGAGCAGTGCCACCCTTCCCAACCATGTGATTGGGTGTTGGTGAAGAATTGGAGATGGAAAACCGCACTACAGCCTCGGTGGACAGGACCGTACCAGATACTTCTTGTATCACACACAGCACTCAAGTGTGCAGGTAAGCCCTCTTGGGCACACGTATCTCACTGTAAATGGGCATTTGGGGTGGCAATAGAGATAACAAGTAACCACAAAAATGGGGAAAGTGAGCAAGCTGCAAGGGTGGATGATAGCCGTAGCAATGCTGATCCTCAAAAATAAAGAATTATGGGGTGCAGTGGTAGACCAAACCTTTGTGAGTCTTAACATCACCCACGGTGAATTGAGCATGACAAATAAACTGCCCTGTAGATCAGAGAACCAAAATCATGCCATATCTGCAATAAGTATGAAACATACCATCGTGCTACATGACACAATAATGGGACATCCTCTAAATACTTTTTTGGCAATGTCTCTGCAGCATGCAACTCACATGAACAAAGGTAAATGTTGGGTATGTTTACAACTCCCTCATTCATCCAAGTTAGGGTGACACCTTTTGGTGGTTCCATTTGCAGGTGAAAATATATGCAGATATTTGGTTTGCAGACAGCATCGCCCGACATTAACCAAAATACAACAGACAGGTGCCGCAGTGGGAGCAAAGGTAGCTGAGATAACGAGAAAATGGAAGTAAGGGGGATACGGCTGTACTGATTATGATAATTGGTACTACCCTAAGTATCAAAATGTTCGTAACTCCATTGTGGATAAAGAAGGTGACCCTGACCACGTTTGGTATTTGACTGACCTTGCTTCACTATCTAAGGGGGAAGGATTAGAAAAGTACCCACCATATTTTGAGGTAGTAAACAAAGTAGGGATGGTTTGTTTAGTTCAAAGGAACGGTATTGAACTCTACTTGGGAGATTCACAATGCCTGTATTATGCTGAACAGGGGAAACAAGATGCAACCATCATGGGATTAACCTATGGGACAGAGATTGAGATAAACATTTGGGAAAACAACCTTGTGGCACCACAGGCTCCATTGAATTGTACCTATTTCATATGCGGGCACAGAGCATACCCATGGCAACCAGGAGGGTAAAAAGGGGCATGCTTCATGGGGTATGTACTTCCAAATATCCATATATTGGATCAATCACCTTACATGACAAAGGGTAGACAAAAGAGGTCTATTTCAGGAGTTGAAAGATTCTTCATGACAGCATTCCCTTTTAATGGAGCTGGAAAGAGTGCGGCCGAGCTAACCACTATGTCAGCATCGCTGGAAAAGCTAGCAAACGCTACCGCTGAGGGATTTCCTGAGATAAATGCGGAAATGGTTGCCATGAGAACAGTAGCTATGCAGAATTGCGTTGCACTTCGATACTGCTAGCCGCACAAGGTGGGACATGTGTTTTAGTGGGGGCAGAATGTTGTACATATATTCCAGACAACTTGGAGCAAATAGACAGCTTGGCCTCCACGATAAAGGATGAAAGTCAGAAGTACCACAATTACGACAAGGAATGGTTGAGCGAATCATTGCTGACGAGTGTTTGGAGGAATAAGGGCCAAATAGAATTCATTACTTGTTTGTTGGATTGGTGATAATCCTAAAAATAGTGATGGTAATAACATGTTTGAAGGCCTTGATAAACATTTGTCTAAGGAAAGTGACAGACACTGAGATGGTGTTTCGAGAGAAAAGTGAAAGTTTTGGAGGACACAAGTATGAAAGAAGTTATTGTTGTGATTTTGACGATGAGTTGCAGAGATTAAATCAGTTAATGTTGCAAATTAATGTCGGAAATCAAGAGCCTGGAGTGAAAAATGCAGAGTGACGACATAGAAGAGGCAAGGATGAGAACACATGCTGTGTTGTGGCTTTGTTAAGTCTGGGTTTATTACCTCCAGGGTACATAATAGCTAGATATTGTAGTTAATTGCTTGCAAAATAGTAACTTCTTTTTAGCTTAGCTATTAACATTTTGCATCTTAAGATTACTATGGACACAAAAATATAATCATTAGTTGTGTAGATAGTGATGATTTAAAATACATATACGGTGATCCATATAGGATGAAGCTTTGATCTGGATGTGTGTACGACAATGTCTTCCAGGGTCAGAGGATTCTAGGATGTTGCCGTTACAAAAAGTGAAAGATGATGGCCGAGAGAATGATGTGTACTTGACATTGGGTCACAGAAAGAAGACACTGATTACGCGCCTGTTGGAGATGGAGTCGCTTCACATTATGACACTATGCACCACACAACCCTCTCCTTTACACCCTTCCCAAATATATGGCAAATGGAATTCACAAGAGATGGAACGAGTAAAACTATGGCAGATGAATACAGTGCAAAATCAAATAGAGGAAGCAATAATGATGAGTCGACACCTCTTGAGAAGAAATTCAGAACGGGCGAAAGATCATTACCCAACTATAATAATGAAGGAACTTGGGTGCATTGGGTGTGAGTGAGGAATAACAGGCTCTTTTCCATGTCGCCTCTGGTCTGCCTCGAGGAGGAGGGTGGAACCCCTACTGGGAATTTGTCAATCCTTGTGGTTCCCAGGCTTGGGCAACCTGGTTTTGGGATCCTGGTGGAGGTAGAAGCTCTCCCTGGGGGAAGTGACGATGGATGACTGGCGAAGAGAGTTATATGATCTGATATAATTATAATTAATTATATAATATATAATATTATATATAATATATATTATATATTATATATATATAATATATAATATAATATATAATATATAATATAATCAGTTATAATCTGATAACGGATTATCAGAAATGACAAATGGGAGACTATAGAAGATGACAAATGGAAATTGTCATTTCTGTTCAATCAAGGCCAAGGGGAAAAATGAATTGCATTCTGGGTTTGACAAGCAGTTGTTTTTGTGACTTGCTTGCTGGCTTGCTGGCTTGTGGGTTATCATGTAACCTTGCAGCTGATTGAATGAAAATCAGCTTTAGGTGAAGGGTTTGTTGTGTTGCTGGGGAAGATTTGTATGGAGCTTACTGAAACATAGCTCACTGGAGTAGGGCAAATGGTGAACTTTTAAACCCTGTTTATGTATGGGATGGGGGAGTCATTTCCAGGAATTGTAGCTGCCACGTACGCAGCTCACAATCGCATTAGGGGAGTTAAACATGCTGCGCTGTTCCTCTCGGCAATTCCCTGTCAATGTATAAATACCACAGACTCAACGCTTGATTTTCAGAGAACTGCAGGGGTACTTGCATATACTCATCTTATATGATTACTTTCTCTCCGTGTACACGCACTTCAATAAATTTCCTTGTGACAGTCTGAAGTGGTTGGTGATCCATTTTGTGGTTCGAGTGGCTACCACATTTACACCCAGCCAATCAGCAGCCAGTATTGTCACAACAAGCGCTATATTTATCCAGCAATGGCGAATTAATTAATTAATTAACTTTAATTAATATATTTAATTAATTAATTAATTAATGGCGAATTAATTTTCAAATGCTCAATTGAAGGGGTGAATTTCGACTATGCCAACACTACCGGTCAAAAGTTTTAGAACACCTCAATTTTTCCAGTTTTATTGAAATTTACGCAATTTAATGTAGCTATCATAATGGTGAGAAAACGGCAATTAACAAAGGAAGACAGACAGACCATTATAAACTTAAAAGTGTAGGTCTTTCCTTTAGAGAAATTGCAAAGAAAGCCAAGGCGTCAGTGAGTACAGTTTCCTACACCATCAAAAGGCACTTAGAAACTGGAGGAAACTATGACAGGAAGAGATCTGGCTGACCCAAAGCCACAACAGAATCAGAAGACAAGTTTCTGAGAGTCAACAGCTTGCGTGATAGGCGGCTCACAGGACAACAGCTTCAAGCACAGCTTAACACTGGTCGAAGTAAGCAAGTCTCAGTTTCAACTGTGAAGAGAAGACTTCGAGCTGCAGGTTTGACAGGTCGAGTGGCAGTAAGAAAGCCATTGCTAAGATGGCAAAATAAGAAAAAGAGCCTTGCCTGGGCCATGAAGCACCGCCAGTGGACGACTGAAGACTGGAAGAAGGTCTTATGGACCGATGAATCAAAATTTGAAATCTTTGGTTCATCACGCAGGGTTTTTGTACGCCATCGAGTAGACGAAAGGATGGTTGCTCAGTGTGTGACACCAACTGTCAAACATGGAGGAGGAAGCGTGAAGGTCTGGGGCTCTTTTGCTGGATCCGGAGTCGGCGACTTGCACAGAGTGACTGGCTCCCTGAACCAAAAGGGCTACCACAGCATTTTGCAGCGCCATGCAATACCCTTTGGTATACACCTTGTTGGTCAGGGGTTCATCCTACAGCAAGATAATGACCCTAAACACACCTCCAGGCTATGTCAAAACTACCTTCGAGGAAAAGAACAAGACGGTAGGCTTCAAATCATGGAATGGCCAGCACAGTCTCCAGACTTAACCCCCATCGAGCTGGTTTGGGATGAACTGGACAAGAGGGTGAAAGCAAAGCAACCTACAAGTGCAACACATTTGTGGGAACTTGTGCAACAGTGTTGGGAAGAACTTCCCAAACAATATTTGATTTCCATTGTATAAAGAATGCCACGAGTGTGTTCAGCGGTTACATCTGCAAAAGGTGGCTACTTTGCTGAGTCAACAATTTAATTAAATTTTGTTAAACAAAATGATTGCTTGATTTCTTTTTTATCCCCAATTGTTTATTTGTTTTATGCTTAATTTCAGAGTACATTGAGACATTAAACTGCGTAAATTTCAATAAAAACTGGAAAAATGTAGGTGTTCTAAAACTTTTGACCAGTAGTGTATATAAAAGGCGTCAAAAATCGCTCCAACTGTGTGTCATGCACATATCATCTGTTAAGAAACAATATATTCGTACCTTGAAACAGATTCGGTGGGATAAGTACCGTGAATATCTATTATAATTGGATGGACGAGTTGTGTGTGTGTGTCTGTGTGTATATGTGTGAGTGTGCATGTCCGAGAAATGGTTGAGGACGTGGTTAAAATTGGTTTTTTTACAACTAAAATGGCAGCCAGTTTACCAGTCGGCCATCTTTGATCAATCGCAAAGTAAAGTGAGGTGCATGCATATGCCATCATGTACTCTGCTCATGCCAAGTTTGAACAAAATCGGACCATGCATGTTCAATAAATGGTTGGGGGCACGTTTAAGTAACAAAATGGTTGGGGCCAAAAAATGATGTGACGATAAAAGCCATCATTCATTATCTGTGTGCCAAGTTTGAACAACATCGGCAAATGCATGTCCGAGAAGTGGGTGGAGGACATATTCAACATAGGGTTTTTTTTTTACACCTAAAATGGCCATCAGTCACCCATCTTTGATCACATCACGAAACAAAATGATGTGCATATGTATACCGTCAAGTATTGTCTTTGTGCCAAGTATGAACAAAGTCAGTCCATACATCTCCGATATATGGTTGCGGACACACGGATGCACGGGTGAGACCAAATCCATAAGCCCCCGTTTCGGACTAAGTCCAACGGAGCTGATAATAGGTGTGGGGAGGAATAATGTGGAGGGGAGGACACATGAGGTGGACAAGATGGATGCAGAAGCAAACTCTCTGGAAGGAAACACTGGAAATTTCGAAGCAGGTGGAGGTGGTGCTCGTGGTAGAAAAGATTAATGGATGATATCTGTTCCTGAAATATGTTTGATAACCTTCTGAAACGGTTTTCACCACAAAAATCATTACAGCATGTGTGGCCTCTCTGATTGATCTCAAGAGACTTTGTAGATCAGAAAACATCAATGGGTGGAAAAATAGTGAGGCTTTTCCTCATGTAGCTTCTTCAATACCCATGACGTACTGGAAAAGGGCATGAAAAGGTATCTCCGAGTGTGCGGCAGAGCAAGTGACATGTGGTCTCTCATTTCCCATGCCCTTTTTTGCTTTTCTCAGCATGAGGCCTTGTTAGAGAAGTCCTTTTTGGTAAAGTCTGGTTGTTTGAACAATTAATTGGACCAATTGCTTGTTCACCTGTTCCTGGTACCCCAGTGTATTTATTTTGTGTTCGGCCACCCATGAAGATAATTTGCTTGTTTTGTATGCATCTTCTAATACGTTGTTCTTGTATGAGTAATCCAACGTTTATACTACCGCAAAAATTGTTCCATTACTGGTACTGAGGTCTCCATTTGCCAGATTGATTGCTTTATCCAGGCAGAATCCTACTCAGTCGTTATACATAATTTTCCAGTATACACAGGATGGGTATTCAGTTTCTAAAGAGCTATCGTTGTAGTCTCTGTCTCACATCCTTCATGGTTTCAGCCCAATTCATTTCAAACTTGCCTCTAGTCTAGCCTGGGTTTGAATCCCAACCCAGCTATAAACTGTCATCCCAGCATGTCACAGGCAGGGTGAGGCATCAATGTGCGTGCTGTTCCTAGGATGGACGTTAAACTGCCGTCCCATATGCCGATATTAGTTGGTGGACGTTAAGGACCCCATGGTGTCATTCACAAAGAGTAGGTGACCCATCGCCGGCACCATGACCAAATTACAAATTATTGCCCTAACCAGCAGAAGGCATTGCGACACAGCATCAGCGACACAGCCGCGTCCTCAGCCAATGATGCGACCCCGCATCCTTGCGCTACATACAAACGAAGAAAATAATTCAGAATGATAAATAAGAAGGAAAATGCATTCCAGGTTTTTGTTAGAGATCTAAAGTCTGTTTTTTTGGCCCATCAGCTTATTTCATGCTTCAGTAAATTACCATCTGGATCATCAGATGGCCACCAAAATGTCAACCCTTCAACCGCAGAACCTCTCTGAACAGCAGGTATACAACCTTAGTTGTTTCAGAAGGTCATACAACTCGGCAGAGATAAAGAAAGATGGAGAGAGATGAATGTAAAAAGAATGTAGTGGATTTACCACTTATAGGAAAAAAACAACAAAAAAAACAGGAGATGCCTTGCATAATAATCCAATGATTCCAACGTTATCTGAAGAATTCATTCAACTAATCAGTTGGAGACTGACGTTTCAGGCGTTGTATCCCAAAACTTCGCTGAAACAGGGTTCCACAATCATAGTTGTACCGAATGTCACACATTTCACGAAGACCTGCTCCTTCAACTTGTATTCTACTTTAAGACAGACTAAGAAAAACACGACTACAACAACCACTCGTACAACGACGGCTGCGACTTCACCAACAAATCTATAGGTATCAATATTCAATAATTACAATCAGAACAACGCAGTGGATTTTGTAATTAATTGACCGACCGATTCAATATGGATCTTTGGATGATCAGTGAACCGTTTATCATCAAGTTTTGAACCTTGAATCCCAGAACTCTCCTGAGCAGCAGCTAGTCTGCAACCTTAGGTTGTGTCCAAGTGCCATTCAATAAGTCAGTCCAGTGTAACTGTTGCACAATTCCTCTGTTGAGATGGAGATAGGGAGAGGAAGAGAGTGATTCACTGTTTGTTTGTCTGTCTGAGAGCAGGATATCTCGAAAAGGACCGATTCGAACAAAATTTGGTGGACAGGTTGGGTGTGTGACAAGGACGAATCGATTAGACTTTGGTGAAGATCTGAATCCGGATACGACAATTCATTATTTTTAAAATTGATTATTCATCGTTGTAGACAGTGTGGTGCGTGTGACTAGAGTGAGTGACAGGTTGATGATGGTGAAAATGATGATTGGAAAGCTCTTGGTGAACATCATCTCGGGATATGCTCCGCAGGTTGGTCGGAGCGATGAAGAGAAGGACAAGTTCTGGTGTGAGATAGAAAAGCTGATGGAAAACGTGAAAGATGAGGAAGTTGTTGTGGTAGGAGGAGACCTAAATGGACATGTGGGAAGGAGTATGGACGGTTTTGAGGGAGTTCATGGGAGTTACGGACATGGTGTGAGAAATGGAGAAGGTGAAAGGATTTTGGAGTTTGCTGATGGAGCTGATTTGTTGATTTGTAATACTCAGTTCCAGAAAGGGGATAATAAGCTTGTTACATACACGTCAGGTGGGTCGACGACAACCGTTGACTACCTGATGGTGCGTAGGCGAGATAGGAGGCAACTCCGGGACACAAAGGTGATCCCGGGGGAGGAGGCTGTTTCACAGCACCACTTGGTTGTCTGCGACATAAGGGTGAAAGGTGCGAGGAGAGCTCGGCGGGTGAAGTACCAACCGAGAATGAAGGTGTGGAGGTTGAAAGAGGTGACAGTAAGGGAGGCATTAAAAGAGAGGCTGAGTATGGTGGAGGATGATGTGGTTGAGCTTGAAAGTGGTTGGATGTCATTGAAAGATAGTCTGTTGGGAGCCGTTGGTGAGGTATGCGGATGGACAAAAGGACCACCGAGGCAATCGGAAACATGGTGGTGGGATGATGAAGTTGGAAAAAGGATTGACGAGAAGAGGAAGAAGTTCAAGGAGTGGCAGAAGGTGAAGGGTATAGGAGCAGAAAAAGCAGCGCATGAAAGTTATAAGGCAGCCAAGAAGGCTGCAAAGAAAGAGGTAGCAAAGGCGCAGGAGGCATGTAGGAAAATGTTCAGAGAACGCTTGGATTCGGAAGAGGGTCAGAGAGCGGTATTCAGGATTGCGAAGCAGATTGCGAAAGAGAGGTGTGATGTGATGGGGTGAGTTGCTTGAAGGATGAAGTGGAACAAATCGTTGTGGACCCAGATGGAATTAAAGGAAGATGGAAAAGATATATGGAAATGCTGTTGAATACTGAGAGTGAATGGGATGGCAACATAGAGAGTAATCCAGTTTTAGGCCCGGCAGAGAAGATAACTGAGAAGGAAGTTGAGGAAGCGATAAAAGCAATGAAGAGTAGAAAAGCAGGAGGGCCGATGGGAGTTGTGGGAGATATGTTAAAGGCAGCAGGAAGTTGGGGTGTGAAGAGAATGACGGAGATCTGTAATCTGGTGGTGAAAGAAGGCCGCATTCCAGTGGATTTGGAACTGAGTACCCTCATCCCTCGATACAAGGGGAAAGGTGACCATCTGGAGTGTGGCTCGTACCAAGCCATAAAGTTATTGGAGCATGGAATGAAGGTATTGGAAAGGGTGTTGGAGAGGAGGATAAGGAAGAAGGTGAAGATCGACGAAATTCAGTTTGGATTTATGCCAGGAAGAGGAACGACAGACGCGCTCTTTATTGTGAGGCAGTTGCAGGAGAAGTACATGGAGAAGAGGAAGAAGTTGTTTCTTTGGTTTGTTGATCTGGAGAAAGCATTCGATAGGGTTCCACATGAAGTAGTGACATGGGCATTGAGGAAGTTTGGAGTGGAGGAATGGTTGATCAGAGTAGTGATGGCAATGTACAAAAGAGCGCGCACAGCTGTAAGGACGAAGGACGGGAACAGTGGTGAGTTTGAGGTGAAGGTGGGAGTGCATCAGGGTTCGGTACTAAGTCCACTACTATTTGTAGCTGTGATGGAGGTGCTGGCTCAGAACGTAAGGAGGGTTTACCGTGGGAGTTGTTGTATGCAGATGATCTGGTGTTGCTTGCAGAAAGTATGGATGGACTGAAGGAAAAGATGAACAAGTGGAAGGAATGTATGGAAACAAAAGGTCTGAAGGTAAATATCAGAAAGACGAAGGTGATGGCAAGTGGTAAAGCATGTGGTGAGGTGGTAAGAACTAGGAAGTGGCCATGTGCTGTGTGCAGGAAGGGTGTCGGAGTGAACTCCATTCAATGTACAATGTGCGCTGAGTGGGTTCATCAAAAATGTAGTGGTCTGAGAGGGTCATTAACCAGTGTGGCAGCTACATTCAAATGTAAGGTGTGCACAGAGGGAGCTGCAGATGGAGGAAATGTTGAGTTGGATCTTGGAGACGGCGTGAAGCTGGAAGGTGTGAAAACATTTTGCTACCTCAGAGACATGCTGAATGGAGAAGGTGGATCAGACTCGGCAATGGTTGCTGGAGTGAGATGTGCATGGAAGAAGTTTCGGGAACTGAGTGGCGTGCTGACGAGGAGGGGAGTGTCGTTGAAGCTGAAGGGAAAGGTGTATGCTGCATGTGTGAGAAGTGTTATGATTTATGGGAGCAAGACATGGGTAATGAATGCAGAGCAGCAACGAAGGCTGGAAAGGGTGGAAATACGAATGGTTCAGTGGATGTGTGGAGGATCCTTGACAGAGAGGAAGACAAATGACGAATTGCGAAAGATGATGGGAATAGAGCCTGTGATTGATGCTGTGAAGAGGAACAGGTTGAGATGGTTTGGTCATATGTTGAGGAAGGATGAAAGTGACTGGTTGGGAAGAGTGATGGAAATGAATGTGGAAGGAAGTAGAGGACGGGGAAGACCGAGAAAGACTTGGCTAAAGATGGTGGAAGAAGAAATGCGGACAAGGGGGTTAACAAGGAGAGATGCAGAAAGTGGGGCAAAGTGAAGAAGATTGTCATGGGGACTGCAAGGCTAACCCCCGCTCTCGCAGGGAAAATGGCCTTAAAATGCATGTTGTTGTGTTGTTGTATTCATCGTTGAGTGATTGGGCTAAAACGATATATAGCAGGATATCTCAAAAAGTTATGAACTGATTCGGATGAAACTTGGTGGACATGTTTGATGTGTGACAAGGACAAAATTTTTTATTTTGGGTGAAGATTCTGATTTGGATTGGAGAATTTTTTTTAATTTTGTAAGTGATTCTTCACCATTGAGAGATATGTCCAAAACCAATATGCAACATATTTCAAAAAGTTGTGCCAGGATTATGACAAAACTTGGTGGACGAGTTGGTTGGGTGACAAGAACAAGCTAATTAGATTTAGGCTTGTTGTGGAAAACCAATCAGGTCCACACAACTTTAGTCCAACGGGTGGTTTAATTCCATTTAGATCATAACATCATCCTGTAATGCAGGAAATACAATAAGTATACGATGTGACATCACATGGGACCATTCATAACATTCAATGCAAGCAAGCTGGATATTCTATGCTGGCGTACCGTTAGCGAGTCTACCAGATGTAACGTGTCACAGGAGAAATCTCGGAGCACCGTCCGCAGCAGCGGGTCTTATAGTCACGCCCCTAGCGGTGTCAACGGGCAGCGAGCATCACCCCCGGGTTCAGTACGAATACGATTTCACTACATTCTCCCCCCGTCAGAATTATATGGCGGTGCGGCTAGAAGCGAGCGAGCGTCAGCACGAACAGGGTATGGAACGTCAGTCGACCCAACCGTATCGGGCCGGGCGGCGAATTTCTCTGCCAGCACGCGTCCGAAATTCCCCGGGTACGGCATCACGCATCCCTGTGTCCCCGGTGTCGGAGGCGCCATCAGGGTCGGGTGACGAAGGGGGTAACTCCAAGTCGTCGGGCCCAGGTCGACCCAGCGTGGGGAGAGTCGGTAGACTTTCGGCGATGGGAGCGTCGGGAGAGGCCATAGTCTCATAGATGGGTTCGGTCGGTCCGTCCGATTCCCTACTCAGGTCGGCGACCCCGCAAGGGGCAAGGTGACGGACGGAGACAGTAGTCTCACGGCCATCAGTCGTCATCACACGAGCATGCTCAGGATTAGCCTGGAGAATCTGCACTTTGTCCACTAGGGGGTCGTACTTGCTCGCGCGAACCGCCCGTTTAAGGTAGGCCAGCCCGGGCCCAGCGAGCCAACTGGGCAAAGACCGTATACACCCCGTGCTCCTGGGGTGGTGGAAAAGTCGCTCGTGGGGAGTTTGGTTGGTTGCCGTACACAGGAGAGCCCTGATCGAGTTCAACGCCGCAGGTAGCGACCAAGCCCATTTATCGAGGCCCCGGCCGAGGGTCCGGAGGTTGAGCATGACGGCCCTCCAGATAATCCCGTTGAAGCGTTCGATCTGCCCATTAGCCTGGGGTCTGTACGGCGTGGTGTAACTAGAAGCAATGTTATTTTGGAGCAGATAGCCGCGCACCTCCTGAGACAAGAAGACCGCACCCCGGTCGGTATGGACATAGGCCGGGTAACCGAACATTGAGAACAAGTTCTGTAAGCATCGCATTACCGTGGCAGCAGTCATGTCCGCGCACGTATAAGCAAAGGGGAATCGCGAGTACTCATCGACGACAGTGAGCAGCTAGCGAGAGCCGCTCGACACCGGCAATGGGCCCTTGAAATCCATCGCCAAGCGTTCCCACGGTCGCGTAGCCTTAACCAGAGTCCCCATGGGAGGGTTATAGAAACGCGGTTTGATTTCCGCGCAGATAGCGCAGTCGCGACAGATACGGCGGATATCGTCAATCGAGTATGGGAGATTGCCACACCGCACAAAATGAGCGAAACGCGTTACGCCGGGATGGCCCACAGTGGCATGCAGCACCCGTAGGCCCTCCAAAGAGGTGATACCCGCGCATGTAGCCAGTCGTGATAAGGCATCGGCGGCCCGGTTATCCTTCCCCGGGCGATATTTGATGGTGTAACAGAAGTCGGCGAGTTCGATACGCCAGCGAGTGATTTTCTCATTCTTAATGCGCTGGGCGTGTAAGGTGTCGTACATGAACGCAACGCTTTGCTGGTCCGTGATGATTTGGAAGCTCCGCCCGAGTAAGTACGGGCGCCATCGCCGAATAGACTCGACGATCGCATACGCTTCCTTTTCGACGGACGAGTGTCTCTGCTCAGCGGTGGTAAGAGTCCGTGAAAAGAAAGCCACGGGACGCCCCCCTTGGGAGAGGGTCGCCGCGATGGCCTGATCCGAGGCGTCACTTTCGAGGACGAAAGAGCCGCTCTCGTCGATTGTCGCCACGGCGGCTCGGGCGATGTTGGCCTTAAGGCCTTCAAAGGCCGCCAATGCGGCCGGACTCAGTGGGAAGGTGTCGCAGGCCACGAGGGGGCGAAGTTTCGTGGAGAAACTTTGCACCCATTTGGAGTAATGGGTGAACAGCCCAAGGGCGCGCTTCAGGGACGCCCGATCACAGGGAGGGGCCATGTCGAGCAAAGGTCGCAGACGCTCCTTATCCGGAGCGACAGAGCCATGGGTCACGGTGTACCCCAGAAGATCTATCGTGCGTAGGGAGTATTGGCACTTATCCTCGTTCATAGTTAAGTGATACCTCTGCGTGACCTCAAGGAAGCGCTTCAGATTAGCATCATGGTGCCCTTGGTCATATCCACAAACCGTAAGATTATCGAGGTAGACGAAAACATCGGTTAAGTGCTCCCGCACAATGAGGTCATCCATGGCCCTCTGGAAACAAGCGACCCCGTTCGTTACCCCAAAAGGCAATCGCGTAAATTGGTACAACCGCTGCCCCAACTCAAATGCGGTATAGATACGATCCGCCCTAGAGTTAGGGATCTGGTGGTACGCACTACGGAGATCGAGAGTGCTATAGACCGAATACTGGGACACCTGTTGCACCAGCGCGTCCATCCCCGGAAGGGGGTAGGCATCCAGCTGTGTAAAGCGGTTAATCGTTTGGGAATAGTCGATTACCATGCGTCTGCGATGGGCCTCGCTGCGCACCACCAAGACCTGGGTGCGCCACGGCGACCTACTAGGTTCTATGATGCCGTCTTTCAAGAGCTGAGCCGTTTCGTCCGCAATGAATTGCATGTCTGCGCGAGAGTAGCGCCGTGATTTCACCGTGACAGGGGTGCAGTCGGAGGTTAGATTGGGGAACAGCGAAAGCGGCTGGACGTCCATTTGCGCTAGGGCGCACACCGCAAGCGCGTCGTCCGCCCCCACAACAAGCGTGTCAGGCCCACCAAACTCCATTACCAGACGTCCATGCAGCTTAAGAAAATCGTGTCCTAACAGAATATCAGCACATAATGCGGGTAAAACCATAAGGTGTACATCAGGGAAAACCCGTCCCTTTAGCACGAGTTTCAATTGGCATTCCCCCTTCGTGCTGAGTCGAAGCCCCTGGGAAGCCATGAAGATCCGTCTCGTAGACCTCCAGATCCGCCATCCATGCCTGAGCACAAGTCGCTGGTCGATAAAACTATCCGTAGACCCTGTATCCACCAAGGCCCGAACACAATGGCCTTCGACCATGAGGGGAATAAGAGCTTGAGCCAGGCCAGACGAGGCTGCTGGGAGTGGGACTGAGCCCCCCGAATGGGTCGGACAAGCCTCGCGGGTGGATCCTATGCCATCAGCAGTTTTGCGGTCGTGGCCGGAGTCTGCGTTGACCATGGGGAATCCATTAACGCCATCAGAGGGCTTTCCCAAGCATTCCGGTGTTTCGCAATTCAAAATCTGACAATTCTGACGGGAAAATGCCTCCGTAGTATTTGAAATCGCCTTTTGACACTTTTGGCAGAAAAAGGCCTCCGTAGTATTCGAAATCGCCTTTTGACACTTTTGGTAGAAAAAGGCCTCCGTAGTATTCGAAATCGCCTTTTCCGGGGTGAGGGCCACCGTTAGCTCGTGGACGACACGAGGAGAACGTTCCGCTGGGGCTTGGCGAGGCTTCAGAGCCCCTTGCGTGGCCCGGAGTTTGGTCAAGGACACGTACTTCGTGCCCGATTGAGGATGGGACTGTGGTGGCTGTCCGGTGACGCCCGCCAAGGACGTCTGAGCGCCCAGGGGCCCGCAGAGAGGGGCCCTCCCCTTCGAAGTCGGGTAAGGTGCCGGGTTTCGGGCTCGGCTCGCAGGCTCCGCAATGAGCCCATTCAAGGTCGCCGCGCCCGCGCGACCGCGACCGCGCGATTCAATGAGCCGTTTTCCTGCACACTTTCGCGTAATGTCCTTTTTGCGAGCACAAATGGCATATAGCGTCTCGTGCCGGACACACGGGCCGGGCATGGCGTGGCCCCCCACAGAAAAAGCATGCGGCCCCGCGTAAGGCCTTGGGTCTGGTCATAACGGCAGCCGTCAGGATTGGGTCTTCCTCCGGAGCATCCCGGAGTTCCGCGAGCAGGTCCGCGTCCTCGGCGGTAGCACTCTCCGGCCGGGCGTGTAGTGTAGTGCCCGCCAAGAGGCGCGTGCGATCATAGGTGTTCGATTGCATCCGCGCTTCGGTGTATACTTTCCCTTGCTCGAGTGCCGTAGCGAAGGTCAGGTCGGTCTTCTCTAAGAGCTTGAGCCTTAGTTCCTGGGAGGAGACCCCTGCAATGAAGGCATCTAAAAGAAGATCATCCTGAGACTGCGCGGGAGTCCGTGGCTCCCTGGTGCTGTCCAGCAAGAGCTGCCGGAGCTCCTGGGCGTAGTGGTCCATTGCCTCGTTGGGTTGCTGACGTCGCGTTTGCAGCAAATATCGTGCATACACCGGGCTTTTTTCCTTTATGTACAGCCGTTTGAGCTCCGCGATCGAGAGGTCATACGTCGCGCATTGAGCGATGGAATTGTACACCTTGTAGTCGATTTTTGAATGAAGTGTTGCTAGCTTCGCGGCAGCCGTCGGCGCGGTCTCAGGCTCGTCGAAATGATTCTCCAATGTTCTGAGCCAGTGCTTCAGTTGCAAGCCACCATCCGGGGCTTGCGGGTCGGCGCAGAATACGGCAACCGCCAGCGTCTTGTTGCCAGCCATGTCGGTAGATATAAATGGAATTAAGTGTTGTGGAAAACCAATCAGGTCCACACAGCTTTAGTCCAACGGGTGGTTTAATTCCATTTAGATCATAACATCATCCTGTAATGCAGGAAATACAATAAGTATACGATGTGACATCACATGGGACCATTCATAACATTCAATGCAAGCAAGCTGGATATTCTATGCTGGCGTACCGTTAGCGAGTCTACCAGATGTAACGTGTCACAGGAGAAATCTCGGAGCACCGTCCGCAGCAGCGGGTCTTATAGTCACGCCCCTAGCGGTGTCAACGGGCAGCGAGCATCACCCCCGGGTTCAGTACGAATACGATTTCACTACAAGGCTCAGGTCCAAATTCAGATCTGGCCTATCAGTGGGATACAAAACAAACTGTTCAGCCTGGCGCAGGTATGCGCTCTACCGAGTTCCGTTCTAGTTACTCCCGCCAGGGAGTAATGCATTCGATCGTGTCCGTCCGTGTGTGTGTGTGTTCGTGTGTTTGTGAACACGATATCTGGAAAAGTTCTGAACGGATATGGATGAAAGTTGGTGGGATGATTGCCCTTGAGATAAGGAAGAATTGTTTAGTTTTTGGTGAAGCTCAGGATATTATTCCGGATCCAGGAATTTTTTGAAGGTTTTTTTTACCATTGGAAGATAGGGCTAATTTTTTTTTTTTACATTATCTTCTATATATTCTATATTTAACATTGCGATATGAAAATAGTTTTCATATTTGTTGTAGAGGTAGTTTAAACTCGTGGTTATGCGTTAGAGCGGTGTATTTTGTTAGCAGCGTCGTCTTCAAGGTTCATTTTTTAATTTATAATAAAGACATATTCTGTCATTTTAAAACCACCAAAGTGTGTATTAGATTTCCCCGTTTCATAAAATGTATCGTTTGATACGTATAATGCTTTAAAACTGTTTTTATTTTTTTACCTCAGAAGAGATATCACCATTTGCCACAGCGAATGTCAATCACGGTGTCAGTATTTGATGAACTTATAGAGACTTAGGTGAGTTATAAGTGTGACAAGCATGTGCACGGGATTCTTCCCAGAAGAATGAGTGATCGCATTAGCTTGTACGACTTAAAATGAGCGAGTTTTGTTTTGACGTTTGGGCCAGTTTTACATGTTGTATCCCTAAGGAATGAAACGAACGTTTTCCTGGCTTACAATTTTATTTGAAGTCACACATGCCTCAAAATACACTCACTTATATAGGATTGAACGCTGAATCCGAAAATGTAAGTGAAATTGCCTTGTTTCTTTTAAATTATCTTATATATATATATATATATATATATATATATATATATATATATATATATATATGTATGTATGTATGTATGTATGTATGTATGTATATATATATATATATATATATATATATATATATATATATATATATATATATATATATCTGTGCAGTGTCTGTCTTGTGTTGTCTTGTCTTGTGTTATCGTTATCACTGAACTACTCCCTCAAACTTTTGTGAAATCGTACTATTCTAACTTGACCCACGGCGGGAGTATGCGCTCCACTGAGTGGCGTTCCAGTTTCTATCAGTTTTGCCCATCAAAATATTGAATACAAATATTTATTCCCTTTCAGAGTTGGGTTGCTTCCCTTTCAAATCACTCCACTAATTCTGTAATGGACCCAATTATGCTCCCATTTTGGGGTTGGCCGGTAAAGATTTTTTTTTGTCCCAAGTTTTTACGAATCGCTGGCTAAGCCAGGTAACTTTTGACTGAAGGTAACATGAATTTGTAATTTGTTCAGGTGGTTTTCGATAACTCACCTCCTCTTTACCAAAGGCATCACGAGATATTCTTCCTTCACCATCCAATGCTTGTATACACGATACCCATCAGAACATTCTTCTGGGAGACGGGACAATTTGTGATGCAAACACCTGTTTGCGAAGCACCAATCCAACAATTTATAGTCATATCGTGAATCGAACACAGACGAGACGACTCAAATGTAAAACTATTAGTTGCCAATGCCAAAGCTCTTCCTCTTTTAACCTCAATGCTCATATCTTGCCAATGCTGTTCCTCTTTTTCCTCAATGCTGATATCTTGCCAATGCTGTTCCTCTTTTTCCTCAATGCTGATATCTTGCCAATGCTGTTCCTCTTTTTCCTCAATGCTCATGTCTTACCAATGCTCTTCCTCTTTTTCCTCAATGCTGATATCTTGCCAATGCTGTTCCTCTTTTTCCTCAATGCTCAAGTTTCCAAAGCACTTCCTCTTTTTGATCAATGCTCATATCTTACCAATGCTCTTCCTCTTTTTCCTCAATTCTCATGTTTCCAAAGCTCTTCCTCTTTTTCCTCAATGCTCATGTCTTACCAATGCTCTTCCTCTTTTTCCTCAATGCTCATGTCTTGCCAATGCTCTTCCTCTTTTTCCTCAATGCTCAAGTTTCCAAAGCACTTCCTCTTTTTGATCAATGCTCATATCTTACCAATGCTCTTCCTCTTTTTCCTCAATTCTCATGTTTCCAAAGCTCTTCCTCTTTTTCCTCAATGCTCATGTCTTACCAATGCTCTTCCTCTTTTTCCTCAATGCTCATGTCTTGCCAATGCTCTTCCTCTTTTTCCTCAATGCTCAAGTTTCCAAAGCACTTCCTCTTTTTGATCAATGCTCATATCTTACCAATGCTCTTCCTCTTTTTCCTCAATTCTCATGTTTCCAAAGCTCTTCCTCTTTTTCCTCAATGCTCATATCTTACCAATGCTCTTCCTCTTTTTCCTCAATTCTCATGTTTCCAAAGCGATTCCTCTTTTTCCTCAATGCTGATATCTTGCCAATGCTGTTCCTCTTTTTCCTCAATGCTCATGTTTCCAAAGCGATTCCTCTTTTTCCTCAATGCTGATATCTTGCCAATGCTCTTCCTCTTTTTCCTCAATGCTCAAGTTTCCAAAGCACTTCCTCTTTTTGATCAATGCTCATATCTTACCAATGCTCTTCCTCTTTTTCCTCAATTCTCATGTTTCCAAAGCTCTTCCTCTTTTTCCTCAATGCTCATGTCTTACCAATGCTCTTCCTCTTTTTCCTCAATGCTCATGTCTTGCCAATGCTCTTCCTCTTTTTCCTCAATGCTGATATCTTGCCAATGCTCTTCCTCTTTTTCCTCAATGCTCAAGTTTCCAAAGCACTTCCTCTTTTTGATCAATGCTCATATCTTACCAATGCTCTTCCTCTTTTTGATCAATGCTCATATCTTACCAAAGCACTTCCTCTTTTTCCTCAATGCTCATATCTTACCAATGCTCTTCCTCTTTTTCCTCAATGCTCAAGTTTCCAAAGCACTTCCTCTTTTTCCTCAATGCTCATATCTTACCAATGCTCTTCCTCTTTTTCCTCAATTCTCATGTTTCCAAAGCTCTTCCTCTTTTTCCTCAATGCTCATGTCTTACCAATGCTCTTCCTCTTTTTCCTCAATTCTCATGTTTCCAAAGCTCTTCCTCTTTTTCCTCAATGCTCATATCTTACCAATGCTCTTCCTCTTTTTCCTCAATGCTCATGTTTCCAAAGCTCTTCCTCTTTTTCCTCAATGCTCATATCTTACCAATGCTCTTCCTCTTTTTCCTCAATTCTCATGTTTCCAAAGCTCTTCCTCTTTTTCCTCAATGCTCATATCTTACCAATGCTCTTCCTCTTTTTCCTCAATGCTCATGTTTCCAAAGCTCTTCCTCTTTTTCCTCAATGCTCATATCTTACCAATGCTCTTCCTCTTTTTCCCCAATGCTCATATTTTACCAATGCTCTTCCTCTTTTTCCTCAATGCTCAAGTTTCCAAAGCACTTCCTCTTTTTCCTCAATGCTCATATCTTACCAATGCTCTTCCTCTTTTTCCTCAATTCTCATGTTTCCAAAGCTCTTCCTCTTTTTCCTCAATGCTCATATCTTACCAATGCTCTTCCTCTTTTTCCTCAATGCTCATGTTTCCAAAGCTCTTCCTCTTTTTCCTCAATGCTCATATCTTACCAATGCTGTTCCTCTTTTTCCTCAATGCTCATGTTTCCAAAGCACTTCCTCTTTTTGATCAATGCTCATATTTTACCAATGCTCTTCCTCTTTTTCCTCAATTCTCATGTTTCCAAAGCTCTTCCTCTTTTTGATCAATGCTCATATCTTACCAATGCTGTTCCTCTTTTTCCTCAATGCTCAAGTTTCCAAAGCACTTCCTCTTTTTGATCAATGCTCATATCTTACCAATGCTCTTCCTCTTTTTCCTCAATTCTCATGTTTCCAAAGCACTTCCTCTTTTTGATCAATGCTCATATTTTACCAATGCTCTTCCTCTTTTTCCTCAATTCTCATGTTTCCAAAGCTCTTCCTCTTTTTCCTCAATGCTGATATCTTGCCAATGCTCTTCCTCTTTTTCCTCAATGCTCAGGTTTCCAAAGCACTTCCTCTTTTTGATCAATGCTCATATCTTACCAATGCTCTTCCTCTTTTTCCTCAATGCTGATATCTTGCCAATGCTCTTCCTCATTTTCCTCAATGCTCATGGTTCCAAAGCTCTTCCTCTTTTTCCTCAATGCTGATATCTTGCCAATGCTCTTCCTCTTTTTCCTCAATGCTCATGTTTCCAAAGCTATTCCTCTTTTTGCTCAATGCTGATATCTTGCCAATGCTCTTCCTCATTTTCCTCAATGCTCATGGTTCCAAAGCTCTTTCTCTTTTTCCTCAAAGCTGATATCTTGCCAATGCTGTTCCTCTTTTTCCTCAATGCTCATGTTTCCAAAGCTCTTCCTCTTTTTGCTCAATGCTCATATCTTACCAATGCTCTTCCTCATTTTCCTCAATTCTCATGGTTCCAAAGCTCTTCCTCTTTTTGCTCAATGCTCATATCTTGCCAATGCTCTTCCTCTTTTTCCTCAATGCTCATGGTTCCAAAGCTCTTCCTCTTTTTGCTCAATGCTCATATTTTGCCAATGCTCTTCCTCTTTTTGCTCAATGCTCATATCTTGCCAATGCTCTTCCTCTTTTTCCTCAATGCTCATGGTTCCAAAGCTCTTCCTCTTTTTGCTCAATGCTCATATCTTGCCAATGCTCTTCCTCTTTTTGCTCAATGCTCATATCTTGCCAATGCTCTTCCTCTTTTTCCTCAATGCTCATGGTTCCAAAGTTCTTCCTCTTTTTGCTCAATGCTCATATCTTGCCAATGCTCTTCCTCTTTTTGCTCAATGCTCATATCTTGCCAAAGCTCTTCCTCTTTTTTCTCAATGCTGATATCTTGCATATGCTCTTCTTCTTTTTGCTCAATGCTCATATCTTGCAAATGCTCTTCCTCATTTTGCTCAATGCTCATATATTGCCAATGCTCTTGCTTTTTTTGCTCAATGCACATATCTTGCCAATGCTCTCCCTCTTTAAAATAAGTAACATGTCCTTTTTTGCATTTGCAGGTCCTATTTGATAAGGGGTTATTAATATATATATTAAGTAAGCACCTGATGAGGAAGGGGGTGGAAGGGAAGATCCAGGATTTCAGGGGAGGGGCGATGTTCCAAAATTATGCCAATATTGGACATTAGCCAATAAATGGTTTCTAAGTACACCTACATACCGAATCAAGCTTTCAAGGCAGTTATGGCCATGAATTGCAGATCGAAACGAAGCATCATTACACAGCATGCAAGGTTCATTGCTCCACATGGTGGGAGGGAGCTTGGTGCATAAGTACAAACCATTAGACTGCAGGGTCGATTTTTATGGGCCTTTTGTAAGATTTTGTAGCGTATAACATCAGTAATGGTCGGGCGGTCTACTTGGTGTCAGAATCCAAATGCTTGCTTCATGATGTAAAGCCCTGGAACGATTTTCATGCCCTGTTTGCTAATTTAGGGCTGTCAGCATAGCCTAGACGTATGCGCACTCACCTCTGCTGTCCAGACTGGATTTGAATCTCGACCCAGCTATAAACAGTCATCCAGGTGTCACAGGCAGGGCGATCAGGCATCAATGTGCCCACCCACCGTCGATTGTATGGACGGTAAACTGGGCGTCCTGTTTGTTGGCCTTAGTTTGTGGGCGTTAAGAAAATGGGTCTTCGTCTAATATATATTGATAAAACTCAAAATCATGAAAATTGAACGAAAATTATTCAAGTTATGATCAAAAAGGTGTTTTTAGTTAATTAAGTCAAATCCGGAAAAAGTACTGGAGCTTCTCATTTTACTATACTAGGGCATGCCCGTACTATATATAAGCTAGGACGTGCCCGTACGTGGGTGCCCGTTCCTTGCCAAAAAAAAAAAAAAAAAAAAATTTGTGTAGGGGTGTGTGTGTGTAAACATCCTAGGGCGTGCCCGTACGTGGGTGCAAAAAAACATGCGTGCAAACAACAACAACAAAAAAAAACTTTGAAACCACGTGGCAGTAACGACCACAGAACCCCCCCCCCCTCTATTTACATGAATGGTTTGGTCCATTCGCAACGACCACAGAACCCCCCCCTCTATTTACATGCAATGGTTTGGTCCATTCGCAACGCCAAAGCGAACGGCGAACGGCTAAATCGCCATAGCTCGGTAAGTACTTGTCCGATTAATTTCAAACCTTGAAAAGGCACATCCTCGGGTCCCCAGCAATATACCTGGCAAGTTTAAAGTATATCGGACCCGTGGTTGTCGAGAAACAGCGGTCACAGACAAACAAACAAACGTACAAACGTACAAACGTACAAACGTACAAACAAACACACAGAGATTACTGGAATTATAGATATATATATATATATATATATATATATATATATATATATATATATATATATATATATATATATATATACTAGCAGAGGTACCCGGCTTTGCACGGGAGTGGGAGGAGGAGGGGAGGGGGAGGAGGAGGGGAGGGGGAAGAGGAGGGGAGGGGAATGGGGGGGGAGGGGGAATGGGGGGGGAGGGGGGAGGGGAAGGGGGGAGGGAAGGGTGCGGGGGTGCCCAGGGGAAGAAGGGCCCCTCCCCTCCCCCTCCCCCCCCTTTCCCCTCCCCCCCCTCCCCTCCCCCTTCCCCCCACCCCCTCCCCCTTCCCCCTCCCCCTTCCCCCTCCCCCCTCCCCCCCCTCCCATCCCCTTCCCCCTCGTTCCCCTCCCCTTCTCTTCCCCCTCCCCTCCTCCTCCCCCCTTCACACCAGGGGGGTTGACTCAGCCTGTCATCCCACCGAGGTCGGAAGTCGGAACTCATTGTCGTCAAATAAATGTAGCCTGTATGTTTCACTCTTTGTCACATGCCGTTGGTCCCATGTCAATCGGATGAAGTTGAAAAAGTAACGTTACGAAGGTTCTCTGGGACGTACTGATTCCGAATAATGAAGTTGAAAAATTAACGTTCCGAAATACGCTAATTACGCTAACAGAAGCGCTGGAGGGAGCACTGCGCTCCCTCCCTTAGATTCCCTCCCTCTTCTGCTAGCGCTAATTACGCGTAACACACTAATTTTAAAACCCGAAGTTTTTTTAATTTTAAGGTGTGCTGTAGTCAGAAGCGCTAGAAGCGCTGCGCTCCCTCCCTTCGAATCCCTCTCTCTTCTGCTAGTGCTAATAATACGCTAATTTTAAAACCCGAAATTTTTTAAATGTTTATGTCTCCGTGACATTCCTGGGACCATCCCGAGTCGAACAGTACTTTCCGCTCGCAAATCCGTCCACGGGTTCTCGAGATCTTAGAGATCGTAGATCGATCAGGATACAGACACAGAGGCCAACTCTACTTTATATATATAGATATATATATATATATATATATACATATATATATATATATATATATATACATATATATATATATATATATACATATATATATATATATACATATATATATATATATATATATATACATATATATATATATATATATATATATATATATATATATATATATATACATATATATATATATATATATACATATATATATATATACTGTATATATATATATATATTGTAACGGTTTTGAGAAGTGTAACGAATTTGAGAAGTGTAACGGTTTTTGAGAAGTGTAACAATTTTGGAGGAAGTGTAACGAATGTGAAAAGTATGGGTTTGTTATGTGTAACACCCTCGTAATGTAAATAATGGTCGCAGCCGTCCTCCTAGTTAATTCCATGAAACTTACACGCAGGCCACGATATATCTTTTTAAATAGTGTATTTCCTTATTCTATGTAGGCTAAATATGTGTTTCCCACTAGATTGACTTTGCATTGTATCAAACAAAATAAGCGTAGGCCCTTCCCATTTCCCCAATCATCTCCGCTCTCCAAAGTTCCTTTCAAAAGGGGTGCGAGTGGTGTTCAATCCCGCAAGCCGCCATTGCCCATGTGCTAATCTCGGAGAAGAAAGGCGTGTCTCCACCTCGTCATAGAGGGGAGGAGTGAGCCAACCCCACTTGGCCAACCAGCACCGCGGTTAGCGACCCGGTAGGCGTGCCCTCGCAGCCGGCGGCTTGATTCCGCCCAAAGTAATAAAAGGGACTGGAAGGGACTGCTTCACCAGATGAGAGATGAGAGATGAGCGAAGAGGTGACATACGAAAAGGAGCTGTGAGCTGAGCTGTGAGAGGCGAGATGCTCCAAGCCAAAGAGGAGAGGAAACCAGCTTTGGAGAGACGCGCTGAGAGGAGGGAGACGGCTCCACCAGAAGGAGAGGAGCAGGTGTGACCGAGCCAGCGCGTGACGTCTACAGCATCGGCAGCGGATCCGCGACGGAGGGTTTTCCCGCCAAAACCGCGAGGAATTGAGAGCTGCTGCCTCCGACCCTGCCTCCCTCTCCAGCAATCCACCTCAAGCCCTACCTGCCTGCAATATCCCCCGTGTAAGTGTGAACGTCGTCTGTGAACGTCGTCGTTGTCTTGGGGTTAAGTAAAATGAATAGTTTAAGCTAACGATGCACTGTGTGACTGCTTCTTCCATCCATTGCTGTAAATAATTTTGGTCGCTCTTTCTTTTTTTGCTTGTGTGTGTATAATAAATCTGTTCTTCCTCCGTACTCTGTCTTCTTCTCTTTTCATTCTCTTTCGGTCGCTTTAGAGGTTTCCCGATTGAATATCTGCGGTGCGATCTGGTCAACGTCGGGTGGAATCGGGTTCTAATCGGGGAGTAACTGTTCGGACGCGGTAATACCAACCGCTCGGTAAAATAACATCTTAATCCGCGATCCGTAACAATTGGTGTCTGGGAGTGGGATTCGAGGCCCGAACCAAATTTTTAAAACGTGTAGAAAAAATTTTTTGGTCAAAATTACGAGCTGACGAAATTTGTTTTGTTTTAAAGCAAAACCCGAATTTTGAGATCGCGCCATGGACAATCAAGGCGATCGGATGTCGGTGGGAGAGATAGACAGGGTGGAATCGACCCAGGACCTCGGGGAAATGTATGTGGAGGAAAGGGAGGAGGAGAAAAATAGCAATGTGGTTGCGGGGGTATCAGACGCACAAAATGGCGCTCTCGCGCACGAGGTTTCAGGCGCGCAAAAAGGCGCCTCGCACGAGCGCGCGGTAGCCGAGCCCGCTGTATCAGCGGGCTTTAACATGCAGCCGATTGACATACAGGCCCTCATTGCGCAGCTACAGGCAGCTGTACAGATGAGTATGGGAGACCAAATTGGAGGTTTGAAAAACAGTATGGGGGCAATGAGGGACGAAGCGAGGGCTGATAGTGAGCGATTGAGGGACGAGGTGAGGGGTACCAACGCCCAAATTGGGAAGTTAGACAATAATTTTGAGGGATTAGACAAAAAATTTGAGGGGTTAGACAACGGGATAAAAGAGGTGAAAAATGGGTTAATGGGGTTAGAAAATAGGATGGAAGACAAATTGCGGGAGATAGGGGAGCAATCCGCCCGAGAAATTAAACAAATGGGAGAGCAGATAGAGGAGGTGAAAATCGGGGTAGAAACCAAACTGGATGCTCAGAGGGATGAATTGGGACAGATGAGGGCGGCATCTACAAAAGAAAGGGAGGAGATGAAGGAGGAGATACGACGAGGTGTAAGTGAGGAGGTCTCGGGGGTACGCGAGGAGGTAAAGCGAGGCGAAAAGCGTATAGAGAAAGAGGTGAGGAATAATACGGCTAGGTTACAGGGGGGCATAGAGGGTCTGACGAAGGGAGTAGAACAGCTGACAGTGGGACAAAAGGAACTCGTGGACCAAGTGGAAAAGAACACTGCAATAATCGGGGGGTTAAAAGCGACACAAAAGGATATAAAAAATGAATTAATAGCGACACAGAAGGAATGTCAGATGGTACATGAGGGGTTGACGAAGAAGTTGGAAGAGGTGACAGAAGTAATAGAGACGAAGGACCGAGAGGTGAGGACGCACATAGAAACGGTTAAAGTGGCGTTAGAGGAAGAGATAGAGGGGGCGCACAGGGAGATGAAGGAGGTAAAGGAAAAATTAGAGGAGGTGGAAAAGGGGGTGAGTGAAATTAAGAAGAGACGGAGGGAAACTAAGAGGGAGATAAAGGAGGAAGTCATGGAATATGTACAAGGCCTGTGTTCAAATCATGATGAGGTGCTCACTAACCAAATAAAAAGTTTGCAGGTGGCAAAAGAGGTGCGGAGACGAGGTGCCAAGGTGAGTGGCGAAATATTCGGCAATGTACATGATGTGAGGAAAGCTTCAGTCGGCTTGGGGATTGGTTTGGATCCGGGTGTTCGTGAAAGGCCGTTGGTGAAGTGTGCGACAGGTCTGGTGTGCGAAAAAAGAGGTGTGCGAGAATGTCCGACCATGGGGTGTGTGAGGAAAAAGTGCACGCCGAGGAGTGAGTGTGCCGTCAAGAGTGAGTTGGTCGAAGCGCGTGTGCGAGGGGGTACATGGAAGCGCGGTGTGGTGAGAGTTACAGAGGATGTAATGAAAGAGTGTGCGCAAGAGGAGGTGCGAGAAAGGTGTGTAACGGACGGGTGCATGAGGAAAGAGTGTGCTGTCGAGAGTAAGGGTGAGTGCGCTGTCAAGAATGGAGGTGAAAGTAGCGAGAGTGACACGGAGCGTGAGTTGGTTGTGACAGGTGAGCGAGGATGTACACCTGGAATGGAAGGATGCACACCTGGAATGGTAGAGCATGTGTGGGAATGCACACTTGAGTTGGTCGTGAGGCACGTGGTTGGGTGTGCGAGTGAGGGCACACCTGTGATTGTCACAGAGGAGGTGACCGAGGAAGGGGCGCGAAGAGGTGTGTTGGTGAGGTGTGCGAGCGACGAATGTGTGCCAAGGTGTTCGGTGGTCAGGTGTGTGACCAAGTCTGTGAGCGGAATGAGTGTACCGAGGTGTGTAAGGAAAGGTACGAGGAGCATGGGAACAGCTGGAGGTATGAGCAAGAAAGGGGTAGCGTATGCATGTAAGCATCCAGGTGAGGCATCGACGGTAACCGGGTTAGAGGTTAGAACGACTTATAGCCGAATCGGGCCCTCGGTGCGCGTCGGGCAGCTTCGCGTGCCGCGAGGACCAGCGGGGATCCGAACCACGGCGGTTTCGAAAGAACCGCCGTACGCGATCCACGCCGGGCCGCGCTTTGAACGGCCGCGTCCGTGCTCCATTAAGCGGAGCGGGCAGCCCGATAGGAAGGGTCGTCATGGCGACCACTTTTTGTTGAGACGTGCCGGCAGGTCGAGATCGGGACATTGGATGGCTCCACGCCGAGGTGGTGCGTGGGATCTCGGCCCGGGTAAGCCCCCGTCCCTGCCCCGACTGCGGGACGTATCCAGCCGCTGGCACAAAACAACCCGCATTCATTGCTCGGCTGTACGAAGCCGAGCTGTAGACGTGAATTGGCGCACCGAGAGGATGTAATAAGTAGACGGGTGATGAGGATAGTGTTTTGGCCCCGAAATTAGGAAAAAAAAGCAAAATTTGATGATGGTACGGTGATTAGCAGTAAATGACAAATTTTTGATTTGTTGGATTTGGACGAGCGAAATTGATAGTAGGACCTCCCCGATGTGGTGGGATGGCAAATCCACCATCCCTCACAGCGGTGGGGCAAATGCGCTATAGTTTATGGGGTGTATGGCAGTGAAAACTAGCCCGGGTGGGTTAGGTTATATTGTGTGTAGGGATCTAGCGAAGATGACATTAGGTAACGTTAAGGTTTAGATAGTGACTGATACCTGTAGTGGGGACGCAGGTAGATTAGAGTGGATGATAATGACGAGGGAGCGCAATAGTTTAAAGGGACGACTGGGAAGCGCAAGTTTCAGAGGGGAGTAGTTAGCTGAGATGATGCCGTGTGTGTGAGGATTGAACAGGTGTGATTGAACAGGTGTGATTGCACAGGTGTGCAACTGAACAGGTGTGTGGAGCAGTGTTTGAGTGATAGTAGTGGTGATTGTGTATTGTGATGACCAAATGGTCCAGGAAGAAAGGAGGGTGCAGGTGGCACCAGGTATGATTGCACAGGTGTGCAACGACAGGTGAATGGAGGACAGGTGTATGGAATAAATGGTATGGAGTATTGGAATGGATGGTCGTGGAGTGAGTATGATGGAAATTGTGGAGTGGAGTGGATGGTGCGAAGGTGTGAATGGGGGAAGAATGGACCCCCATCACGGATACCCGGGGCAGGTAGTGTAAGTGTTAGGTAGAGGGTACAGGTAAATTGTGGTTGGATATTGGCATCTGTGGTGCGGGTGAAAGAATGGTCTTTGGATGGGTGCATTAGTGTTGTGGAAATGGCTGGGCGTGTAGCCTGTTAGTGTGTGTAGTTGGTTGGGCGCTCCACCACTGTGAGGATGTCGGCCAGGTGAGGCCGCAGGTGGGCTCTGGGAGCCGGTAGTAGTTGTTGTGGATGGGGCCCGAGGATCCGGAGGACGGACCCGGGTAGCCCAGTGCCAGAGGGCACCGAGTGGGGTGACAGAGCCAGGAGGGGCCTGCCCCAGTTAGATAGGTTAGGGTGAGGAGCTAGGTAAGCTCGGGTGGCAACTACAGTGGCGGAGGTGTGCAGGTGGGTAGACCTGCTGGGAGAGCTACACGTCGCAGCCCAGAAATTGTGCAAGGGCACCGGGAGATGAATCGGGGGAGTGAGACCCCAAATTGAGAAGCACCACAGTTTGGTCAATGGGAATTGGTTTTTAGAACCCATAGTGTAAGTTGGCCAATGGATTGGCAGGGAGAGACCCCGGGTAGTGTAAAGTGTGTTAATGTCATTTAGAAAGTAGTTAGGATGAAGTCTCCTCGCACCATCCGCATCCACTCACCTGAGGTGACAGGTACTCCACACCATGCCATGGTTTAATTATTTTTGATGCAAATGTTTTGGATTGTGAGACGCATCATGACGTGGGTGTGACATTGTGCTTTGATGTTCCATCTCTTCCTCCTTATGAGGATTGATGACGAGTTGGGTGATGGCAAATTTTGGTTAGAGGGATTGGAGACGAATTTGGTATAGGAGAAATATGGGGAAGACGTGACAGTCGTGACGAATTTGTAAATGGGTAGATTTTTGTACATATGGGGTAAGGGCAAGGGTAGTGTAGGTGACAGGGGGGTGACGTACGGTAGGGACGAGCTTTCTCACTTCGCCCTCCGTACGCATTTCGCCTTGCATTGCCTTATTGATGTGTACCCTTGTGACCTTACCCCTCGCTCAATTGTCTCTTTTGTCTCCCACATGACCTGTGCGCCATTGGGGGCCGAGGGGAGCGTGCGTGAGGAGGCCATTGTGCGCACGAGATTCCCAGAACCAGCATGCATTGCGTTGATGTACCACTTTATGGACCGCTGTTCTGCGGCCAAGTACCACTTGATGGACCCCAGGTTCTGGGGCAGGGCACCTCTGTTGGAGACCGGCCATAGTGGCCAGGGAATCTTGCTTGCGGACCTCGGTAAGGTGGCACCTATGCCAAACAGGTGGACCACCCTTAGTTGGCCCCTGTTGCCCTAAATAAAAATGGACACGGTTTGTGCTTTTTATATTTCCAAGTAGGCCGCATGAAGCCAGAAGACGTCGGGAAGAACATCGGCCCAGCAGAGAAAGAGAAGACCACCACCAGTTGTTTTGTTGTGTTTATTATGAACCATGGTGGCTGCACACCGAGTGGTGCTTTTGGTGCTTTGTGGTGCTTGTGGTGCTTTGTGGTGCTTTTGGGTGCTTTGGTGGTATTGGTACTGGTGCATCGATGCAATGCGTGCTGTCTCCTCCCTCCCAACAGGAATTTCTTTTTCTTGTTCCCTAAAAAAAAACAAAAAAAAACACAGGTCCTGGGTTGCGTTGTAAATAAGAAATAACGTTACTGTAAATAATGCTCCCCACCGTAAATGTATAGTTTGAGAATAATTCCGTAATTCGGTTAGCTGTGGGCTTGAGTCTGTTAGACAGGGTGCAATGCAATAGGGGGACATACTTATTTGTGTTTTAAGATTGTCACACTCAGGGTCAGGTTAAAAGTAGAGGGAATTACACCTACGTGTCACACTAAGTTAAAGTTTTGTAGGCCCGAGATTGGGCCTGAAGAAAGGAGGGTGCAGTGTAACGGTTTTGAGAAGTGTAACGAATTTGAGAAGTGTAACGGTTTTTGAGAAGTGTAACAATTTTGGAGGAAGTGTAACGAATGTGAAAAGTATGGGTTTGTTATGTGTAACACCCTCGTAATGTAAATAATGGTCGCAGCCGTCCTCCTCGTTAATTCCATGAAACTTACACGCAGGCCACGATATATCTTTTTAAATAGTGTATTTCCTTATTCTATGTAGGCTAAATATGTGTTTCCCACTAGATTGACTTTGCATTGTATCAAACAAAATAAGCGTAGGCCCTTCCAATTTCCCCAATCATCTCCGCTCTCCAAAGTTCCTTTCAAAAGGGGTGCGAGTGGTGTTCAATCCCGCAAGCCGCCATTGCCCATGTGCTAATCTCGGAGAAGAAAGGCGTGTCTCCACCTCGTCATAGAGGGGAGGAGTGAGCCAAACCCACTTGGCCAACCAGCACCGCGGTTAGCGACCCGGTAGGCGTGCCCTCGCAGCCAGCGGCTTGATTCTGCCCGAAGTAATAAAAGGGACTGGAAGGGACTGCTTCACCAGATGAGAGATGAGAGATGAGCGAAGAGGTGACATACGAAAAGGAGCTGTGAGCTGAGCTGTGAGCGGTGAGAGGCGAGACGCTCCAAGCCAAAGAGGAGAGGAAACCAGCTTTGGAGAGACGCGCTGAGAGGAGGGAGACGGCTCCACCAGAAGGAGAGGAGCAGGTGTGACCGAGCCAGCGCGTGACGTCTACAGCATCGGCAGCGGATCCGCGACGGAGGGTTTTCCCGCCAAAACCGCGAGGAATTGAGAGCTGCTGCCTCCGACCCTGCCTCCCTCTCCAGCAATCCACCTCAAGCCCTACCTGCCTGCAATATCCCCCGTGTAAGTGTGAACGTCGTCTGTCCTACTCGTTGTCTTGGGGTTAAGTAAAATGAATAGTTTAAGCTAACGATGCACTGTGTGACTGCTTCTTCCATCCATTGCTGTAAATAATTTTGGTCGCTCTTTCTTTTTTTGCTTGTGTGTGTATAATAAATCTGTTCTTCCTCCGTACTCTGTCTTCTTCTCTTTTCATTCTCTTTCGGTCGCTTTAGAGGTTTCCCGATTGAATATCTGCGGTGCGATCTGGTCAACGTCGGGTGGAATCGGGTTCTAATCGGGGAGTAACTGTTCGGACACGGTAATACCAACCGCTCGGTAAAATAACATCTTAATCCGTGATCCGTAACAATATACATATATATATATATATATATATATATATATATATATATATATATATATATATATACATATATATATATATATACTAGCAGAGGTACCCGGCTTTGCACGGGAGTGGGAGGAGGAGGGGAGGGGGAAGAGGAGGGGAGGGGAACGGGGGGGAGGGGGGAGGGGGGAAGCGGGGGAGGAGGAGGGGAGGGGGAAGAGGAGGGGAGGGGAGAGGAGGGGAGGGGAAGGGGGGGGAGGGGGAAGGGGGGGAGGGGGGAGGGGAAGGGGGGGAGGGAAGGGTACGGGGGTGCCCAGGGGAAGAAGGGCCCCTCCCCTCCCCCTCCCCCCCTTTCCCTCCCCCCCGCTCCCCTTCCCCTTCCCCCTCCCCCTCCCCCTTCCCCCCTCCCCCTCCCCCTTCCCCCTCCCCCTCCCCCCCTCCCATCCCCTTCCCCCTCGTTCCCCTCCCCTTCTCTTCCCCCTCCCCTCCTCCTCCCCCTTCACACCAGGGGGGTTGACTCAGCCTGTCATCCCACCGAGGTCGGAAGTCGGAACTCATTGTCGTCAAATAAATGTAGCCTGTATGTTTCACTCTTTGTCACATGCCGTTGGTCCCATGTCAATCGGATGAAGTTGAAAAAGTAACGTTACGAAGGTTCTCTGGGACGTACTGATTCCGAATAATGAAGTTGAAAAATTAACGTTCCGAAATACGCTAATTACGCTAACAGAAGCGCTGGAGGGAGCACTGCGCTCCCTCCCTTAGATTCCCTCCCTCTTCTGCTAGCGCTAATTACGCGTAACACACTAATTTTAAAACCCGAAGTTTTTTTAATTTTAAGGTGTGCTGTAGTCAGAAGCGCTAGAAGCGCTGCGCTCCCTCCCTTCGAATCCCTCTCTCTTCTGCTAGTGCTAATAATACGCTAATTTTAAAACCCGAAATTTTTAAAATGTTTATGTCTCCGTGACATTCCTGGGACCATCCCGAGTCGAACAGTACTTTCCGCTCGCAAATCCGTCCACGGGTTCTCGAGATCTTAGAGATCGTAGATCGATCAGGATACAGACACAGAGGCCAACTCTACTTTATATATATATATATATATATATATATATATATATATATATATATATATATATATATAAATTAGCTTGGCTCGATTCAACACGTGTCGCTACAGAGGAACGGGCTTGTTTTAACTGAGGATAATAACTGTACCTGAGTTGCTGTGTTGTAATGATTTACACCAATCATAATACAAACAATTATTTTGCACAAATTTATTGGTAGTGTTTGTGATACTAGGGCATGCCCGTACTATATATATATATCTAAAATTATATCCCCCCCCTCTATTTACATGAAATGGTTTGGTCCATTCGCAAAGCCAAAGCGAACGGCTTGCGAGTACGGTGACAATCCCCCCCCTCTATTTACATGAGCGAACGGCTTGCGAGTACGGTGCCTTTGGTCCAAAGCGAACGGCTTGCGGAGTTTGGTAAAGAAATCGCCATAGCGTGCACAAACGCGCATGAAAGCGAAAGAATCGCAAATTAGTTTTAATTAGTTTTAAAACATAGTTTAACGCCAACATAGCGGCAACATAGTTTGCCAACGTGAAATAAATGAATACGCTCTCAAATGTGCCGTCCGAGGCAGAGTCTGTTCGCCACGTTCGGCACACGTGATAGCTCGCTGCTCTCTGATTGGTTGAATCGTTTTTTGGACATAGCTCGGTAACTACTTCTCCGATTAATATGAAACCTTGAAAAGGCACATCCTCAGGTCCCCAGCAATATACCTGGCAAGGTTCAAGTATATCGGACCCGTGGTTGTCGAGAAACAGCGGTCACAGACACACAGACATACACACACACATACACACACACATACACACACACAGAGATTACTGGAATTATAGATAGATTACGTTTTTATAGGCAATTTTGGTTGAAGATTTAGGTTGAAAAAAAAAAAATAATAATAATAATAACCCATCAGCACATACATACGGGAGGGGTAGGTGCAGACTGGAAGTTTGGGACGATTAGTCCTCACCACCACGAAATTAAAAACACCTCACCACCAAGTAATTTAAAACACCTCACCACCACGTAATTCAAAACCCCTTACCCCCACGTAATTCAAAACACCTCAGCACAAAGGTAATTCAAAACACCTCACCACCACGTAATTCAAAACACCTCACCACCACGTAATTCAAAACACCTCACCACCACGTAATTCAAAACACCTCACCACCATGTAATTCAAAACACCTCACCACCACGTAATTCAAAACACCTAACCCCACGTAATTCAAAACACCTCACCACCAAGTAATTCAAAACACCTCACCACCAAGTAATTCAAAACACCTCACCACCAAATAATTCAAAACATCTCACCACCACGTAAATCAAAACACCTCACCACCAAGTAATCCAAAACACCTCACCACCATGTAATTCAAAACACCTCACCACCATGTAATTCAAAACACCTCACCACCACGTAATTCAAAACACCTCAGCACCACGTAAATCAAAACGCGTCACCCCCAAGTAATTCAAAACACCTCACCACCACGTAATTCAAAACACCTCACTATCACGTAAATCAAAACGCGTCACCCCCAAGTAATTCAAAACACCTCACCACCAAGTAATTCAAAACACCTCACAGCCACATATTTCAAAACACCTCACCACCACGTTATTAAAAACACTTCACAACCACGGAAACAAAGGTTTGAGGGAGTATTTCAGTGACAACACAGACACTGCCCAGATATGTAGATATATAGATAGATAGATAGATGTCTGTACCTGAGTGCAATTATTTTGCACAAATGTATTTGTAATGCACGTGATATTACATTTTATTAACAAATTAAGTCATAGATTTACATTGCAAAAAAAAAATACTTTCACATTTTTTTTCAAAAATGATTTTAAATAAAGAAAAGAAAAAGGAATACCCTTAGGACATACACACATGAGAGATAGGTGCATACTAGAAGTTTGGTACGATTTCACAAAAGTTTGAGGGAGTAGTTCAGTGACGAGACAAGACAACACAAGACAGACACTGCACAGACATATATAGCTGTAATTAGCTGTATAGCTGTAATTTGTATGTTTGAGATGTTCAAGAAAACAAACACGACATCTTATTATAATAGAGCAAACGTATATGATTATTGATTATGTACGTTTGCTTATATGCGTCCAAAACGTCTTCATCTTCTTCAAATAAAATTAACACCCAAAACACAGTCCGTGAACTCTTAATTACGTTTAGACTGCTGAGACCCCTCAGACCTTTGATGACCCTTTACGTCCCCGTCCCCCAAGACCTTTATGACCACCAAGACCCCTGAAGACCCAAAATACCCTTGAAGACCCAAAAGACCCTGAAGTCCCAAAATACCCCGAAGTCCCAAAACACCCAAAAGCCCCTGAAGACCCTGAAGACCCCAAAGACCCAAAACACCCCAAAGATCCAAAATACCCTTTTTTTTCTTTCTTTTTTTTTGTATACAAGATCGAGGCTCGTGAAAGAGCGAACATTAATCACACAGAAAGACAAACAGACACACAAAACAAATAACATCGGGAGCGGTAGACAAGATGGGGAGAGAGGGGGAAGGACACAAACACAACATTTGAGAGCAGGGACCGAGAGACATGGAGACATCGAGAGAACTGTGGGAGGGAGAGGGCTTTGGGGGGAGGCATGGGAAGGGGGGGGGGGGGTGGGAGAGGTATAAAACATATGGACACTGCCAAGACTTCCAGGAAAGAAGTTGGAATTTCAAACAAGGTGGATCTGGGGTGAATTAGTGGGGGTAGAAAAGATCAAGGTTTTGGATGGGGGAAGATAAGAGATGGTGGTGAACAGCTGTTTTGAAGACCTGGAGGGAGGAGTGTAATTGAAGTGAGTGTGGGAGTTTGTTCCAGAGGCGGGAGAAAAGAGGAATGAAAGAGTGAAGGTGAGCAGAGAGCCGAGATTTCGGCAGTTTAACCATCAGAGGGTGGCTGGCAGATCTTGTGCGACCTGTAGGAATATTTGGGGGACAGAGCACAGAGAGAGCTGGGGGAGCAAGGCCGGAGAGGAGTCGGTAGAAGACAGAAAGACCACCTACCTGCCTGCGGTGAGTGAGTGAAAGGCCCTCAGAGATAGCTTCATCGCGGGAGATTCCAATGATTCTGAAAGCTTTGGATTCAACAGCGTGAAGCCGAGCCAGGTGTGAGGCAGGAGCACCAGCCCATAGGGGAGAACAGTATTCTATTGAGCTGCGGATGAAAGCCTTGTATGTGATGAGGAGCTCAGGTGTGCCTAGGAAGGACTTCGCACGACGGAGGATGCCCAGTCGGCGACTGGCTTTGGAGGCCAGCTTGGAAATGTGGTTTTCCCAAGAAAGATCATGGCAGATGGTGAGACCCAAAAGCTTGAGCGACAGAACTTCTTGGAGAGGATTGTTGAGAAAGTAGATGGGAGGGTTGTCCAGTCGATCTTTTCGGAGAGACATAGTAAGAGTGTGAGATTTGTCAGGATTGAAAGACATGTTCCACATGTTTGACCAGTCTGTGATTTTGTCCAGGTCTTCAGAGAGTGAGGAGGCTGCAGACTGCCGATCTGAGGGAAGAGGAATGGAGCGGCAGAGAGTGGAGTCATCAGCAAAGAGATACAGAGGATTTTCCAGAGAGTCGGAGAGATCATTGATAAAGACCAGAAAAAGCACAGGGCCCAGCACACTGCCTTGGGGAACTCCAGCCTGAACGGGAAGGGGAGATGAGAGAAATCCATTCAGGGCCACACGTTGACTACGACCAGAGAGGAAGTCCGCAAGCCATGCATGGAGATTTCCATGGATACCATAGGAGGAGAGTTTGGTGAGCAGAGCTGGGTACCAGACCGTATCGAAGGCACGTGATATGTCAAGGGAGACAGCTCTGATTTCCTGTTTGGCATTGAGGACCTCCATCCATTGTTGAGACAGCAGAAGCAGCATGTCCAGAGTAGAGTGACCTGGTCTGAAACCAAATTGATGATCAGAGATCAAGCCATTGGAGAAGAGGAAAGATTTCATATCCGAAGCAATGATGGATTCCATGACTTTGCTGATAATTGGGAGCAGACTGATTGGTCTGTAGTTGCAAGGATCTGTTTTTGCACCTTTTTTGTGTAAAGCGGTAATGTTTGCTGATTTCCAGGATGCTGGCAGATGACCTTGAGCAAAAGATAGGGTGAAAAGAACAGAGAGAGGGTGAGATAGAGCGGCAGAGCAGGATTTTAGGACCCGTGGGCTGATGCCATCTGGTCCAGTTGCAGAATCAGAGTCGAGGTTTGACAAAAACTCCTCCACCTTGTCAGGAGAGAAGGTCACAGAGTCCAGGAGCAGTTTGGTTCGACTGGGAAAGGTGGGAACAGAGAGAGATGGGTTTGGGACTAAGGATTTTGAGGCAAACACAGAGTTGAGGCATTCGGCTTTGTCACGTGCGATGTCAACTGTGTGGCCATTTGAGGTAAGGGAGGGGATGGAGGGGGAACAAACACCAGAAACGGATTTGACCAGACGCCACCAGGATTTGGAGGAAGGAGACAGGTTTGAGAGTTCATTCTTGAGTGAGGAGAGATAGTGCTTCCTGGCACTCCTGAGGGTAGACACACACTTGTTCCGAGCTTGGTGGAAGGAACTGAGATTTCCTTCAGTTGGATTAGCCTTCCAAGAGGCAAAGGCAAGTTGTTTCAGGGCAACTGCCTCACCACAAGATTCAGTGTACCATGGACGGGAGGAAGGGTAAGACAACTGAAGGCGAGATGGGATAAATCTGTGCATGAGAGAGATCAGTTTGCTTTGGAAGAATTCCCAGGAAGAATTGATGTCAGAGGCAGTGGAGATGGGAGACCAATCCAGACGATTGATGGCTGCTTGAAGACCGTCCCAGTCGGCCTGAGTGAAATGCCAGACTCGTCGACGCTGAGGAGGCTCTCTGAGAATGGCCAGAGAGATGTCCACTTTGACAAGCACATGATCAGAAGAACCGATTGGAGCAGAAGAAGAGCAGCAGACATTAGCAGGGAAGTTAGTCATAACCAAGTCTAGAAGAGAAGATACTCCATTGGCTGAGATCCGGGTCGGGAAATTGACAGATTGTGTCAATCCCAGTGAGTCACAGAAGTCCTTTGCTGAGGTGCCATGACTGGTGAGAGAGGAACCCACACCCAACCAGGTGGCATGATGACAATTGAAGTCACCACATATGAGGAAGAGAGAGTTGGGATGAGTGGATAGAAGTTGGTCCATGTTGTCAGACAGTGAAATGTAGATGGAGTCATCACTGTTTGGGGGACGGTACAGAACACATATGAACAAAAGGTGGGAGCGGAGAGGAAGCCGTAGCCAGAGGTACTCCTGTGGGTGAGGAGGAGAGAGGGCAGTGCAAGGAGAGTGAGGAAGAGAGTTTTTGATAAAGATAGCCACCCCACCACCAGGCCGAGGCTCAGGTCTATCATACCGGAGGAGGGAGTAACCAGGAAGAGATATTAAGGAATCAGAGACATCTTGAAGGAGGAAAGTCTCTGTTAAGCAGATCAAGTCTGGATTGTCAGAAGCAACCTGTATGGAGAGATCAGTCAGGTTTGAGCGAAGGCCCCGGATGTTTGAGGTCCATACCGTTAATGAAGAGAGAGGGGTAGCATCGGGTACAGGACAGGGGAGGGGAGGAGTAGGGTAAGATGAAGGATGAGAGGGGGAGGTAGGGAGAGCAGTTGTTAGTGTGTCAGCGATTGCAGAAGAGTTCCAAGAAAGGGAAGGATGAGGTGGATGAAAGGTTTGAAGGTGAAGGGATGAGGCACAGTGAGGGGTTGTTTGAGGGGGGGCAGAGGAAAGAAGAAGGTTGGGGGGGGGTGGAGGTATTATTATTATTTTATTTTATTTTTTTTGTTTTTTTTGTATACAAGGTCGAGGCTCGTGAAAGAGCGAACATTAATCACACAGAAAGACAAACCGACACAAAAAACATATAACATAGGGAGCGGTAGACAAGATGGGGAGAGAGGGGGAAGGACACAAACACAACATTTGAGAGCAGGGACCGAGAGACATGGAGACATCGAGAGATCTGAGAGAGGGCGAGGGCTTTGGGGGGGGGGGCGTGGGAAGGGGGCGGTGGGAGAGGTATAAAACATATGGACACTGCCAGGACTTCCAGGAAAGAAGTTGGAATTTCAAACAAGGTGGATCTGGGGTGAATTAGCGGGGGTAGAAAAGATCAAGGTTTTGGATGGGGGAAGATAAGAGATGGTGGTGAACAGCTGTTTTAAAGACCTGGAGGGAGGAGTGGGATTGAAGGGAGTGAGGGAGTTTGTTCCAGAGGCGGGAGAAAAGAGGAATGAAAGAGTGAAGGTGAGCAGAGAGCCGAGATTTCGGCAGTTTAACCATCAGAGGGTTGCTGGCAGATCTTGTGCGACCTGTAGGAATATTTGGGGGACAGAGCACAGAGAGAGCTGGGGGTGCAAGGCCGGAGAGGAGTCGGTAGAAGACAGAAAGACCACCTACCTGCCTGCGGTGAGTGAGTGAAAGGCCCTCAGAGATAGCTTCATCGCGGGAGATTCCAATAATTCTGAAAGCTTTGGTTTCAACAGCGTGAAGCCGAGCTAGGTGTGAGGCAGGAGCACCGGCCCATAGGGGAGAACAGTATTCCATTGAGCTGCGGATGAAAGCCTTGTATGTGGTGAGGAGCTCAGGTGTGCCGAGGAAGGACTTCGCACGACGGAGGATGCCCAGTCGGCGACTGGCTTTGGAGGCCAGCTTGGAAATGTGGTTTTCCCAAGAAAGATCATGGCAGATAGTGAGACCCAAAATCTTGAGCGACAGAACTTCTTGGAGAGGATTGTTGAGAAAGTAGATGGGAGGGTTGTCCAGTCGATCTTTTCGGAGAGACATAGTAAGAGTGTGAGATTTGTCAGGATTGAAAGACATGTTCCACTTGTTTGACCAGTCTGTGATTTTGTCCAGGTCTTCAGAGAGTGAGGAGGCAGCAGACTGCCGATTTGAGGGAAGAGGAATGGAGCGGCAGAGAGTGGAGTCATCAGCAAAGAGATAGAGAGGATTTTCGAGAGAGTCAGAGAGATCATTGATGAAGACCAGAAAAAGCACGGGGCCCAGAACACTGCCTTGGGGAACTCCAGCCTGAACAGGAAGAGGAGATGAGAGAAACCCATTCAGGGCCACACGTTGACGACGACTAGAGAGGAAGTCCGCCAGCCATGCGTGGAGATTTCCATGGATACCAAAGGAGGAGAGTTTGGTGAGCAGAGCGGGGTGCCAGACCGTGTCGAAGGCACGTGATATGTCGAGGGAGACAGCTCTAATTTCCTGTTTGGCATTGAGGACCTCCATCCATTGTTGAGACAGCAGAAGCAGCATGTCCAGAGTAGAGTGACCTGGTCTGAAACCAAATTGATGATCAGAGATCAAGCCATTGGAGAAGAGGAAAGATTTCATATCCGAAGCAATGATGGATTCCATGACTTTGCTGATAATTGGGAGAAGGCTGATTGGTCTGTAGTTGCTAGGATCTGTTTTTGCACCTTTTTTGTGCAAAGCGGTGATGTTGGCTGATTTCCAAGCAGATGGCAGTTGACCTTGAGCAAAAGAGAGGGTGAAGAGAACAGAGAGAGGGTGAGCTTGAGCAGCAGAGCAGGATTTTAGGACCCGTGGGCTGATGCCGTCGGGTCCAGTTGCAGAATCAGAGTCGAGGGTTGACAGAAACTTTTCCACCTTGTCAGGAGGAAAGGACACGGAGTCCAGGAGCAGCAGGGTACGACTGGGTATGGTGGGTACAGAGAGGGATGGGTTTGGGACACAAGATTTAGAGGCAAACACAGAGTTGAGGCATTCAGCTTTTTCACGTGCGGAGTCAGCTGTGTAGCCGTTTGAGGTAAGGGAGGGGATGGAGGGGGAACAAACACCAGAAACGGATTTGACCAGACGCCACCAGGATTTGGAAGAGGGAGACAGATAAGAGAGTTCGGTCTTGAGAACGGAGAGATATTGTTTCCTGGCTCTCCTGAGGGTGGACACACACTTGTTTCGGGCTTTGTGAAAGGAAATGAGATTTCCTTCCGTTGGATTTGCTTTCCAGGAGACGAAGGCAAGTTGTTTCTGGGCAACAGCCTCACCACAAGATTCCGTGTACCATGGACGGGAGGAAGGGAGACGAAGTGGGGAGGAGGCAGCTTTGAGGAGGAGGGGGGAGGAGGGAGAATTGGAGAGGAATGGTATGGGGGGAGATTTGAATGGGAGGGGTTGGGGGGGAGTTTTGAAGGGGAGGAGTGAGGGGGGAGTTTGGGAGGGGAAGGGCAAGGGGGGAGTTCAGGAGTGGAAGGGCAAGGGGGGAGTTCAGGAGTGGAGGGGCAGGGGGGGAGTTTAAGAGTGGCGGGGCAAGGGGGGAGTTTAGGAGTGTAGGTGCAAGGGGAGGGATTTGGATGGGAGGGGCAAGAGGGGAGTTTAGAAAGTGGATGATTAATGAAAGACGAACATTGAAAACAAATTGGGTTTGTTGTGATTTTCAAGTTAGCAATCCGGTTCAGAATGATGGAGGAGGGATGGAATGAATGTGAATTTAGACCATGTAGTGAGGGAGACGTATAAGATATTGAATTTCTTTTTTTTGAGGTGGAATGAGTTGGAGAGGAAATTGAGAAAAGCCTTTTAAATAGGAAGAAAAACAGCGTGTTGTAAAATACCACTGAGTAAAACACTGAAGGGGAAAGGTTATACATATTTAAATAATATTTAAACACAACCGTGAACAATCTTATGTGCACAAAAATACCAACGGGGGGAGAGCCGAGAGGGACCACCACGAGTCACGTGAAGAGCAAACGGTGGATGGCAAGGAGTTCAAGGCCTTGAGGCTCCAAAATACCCTGAAGACCAAAATGGCCCCAAAAACCCCAAAGACCCAAAACACCCTGAAGACCGAAAAGACCCCGAAGACCCAAAAGACCCCGGAGACCCAAAATATCTAGAAGACCCAAAACACTCAGAAGACCCAAAACACCCAGAAGACCCAAAACACCCAGAAGACCCAAAACACCCAGAAGACCCAAAACACCCAGAAGACCCAAAACACCCAGAAGACCCAAAACACCCAGAAGACCCAAAACACCCAGAAGACCCAAAACACCCCGACCTATTTCTGGTCGACCTATTTCTGGTCTTCATCAATGATCTCTCCGACTCTCTGGAAAATCCTCTCTATCTCTTTGCTGATGACTCCACTATCTGCCACTCCATTCCTCATCCCTCAGATCGGCAGTCTGCAGTCTCCTCACTCTCTGCAGACCTGGAAAAATCACAGGCTGGTCAAACAAGTGGAACATGTCTTTCAATCCTGACAAATCGCACACTCTTACAATGTCTCTCCGAAAGGACCGACTGGAAAACCCTCCCATCTACTTTCTCAACAATCCTCTCCAAGAAGTTCTGTCGCTCAAGCTTTTGGGTCTCACTATCTGCCATGATCTTTCTTGGGAAAACCACATTTCCAAGCTGGCCTCCAAAGCCAGTCGCCGACTGGGCATCCTCCGTCGTGTGAAGTCCTTCCTTGGCACACCTGAGCTCCTCACCACATACAAGGCTTTCATCCGCAGCTCAATGGAATACTGTTCCCCCCTCTGGGCTGGTGCTCCTGCCTCACACCTAGCTCGGCTTCACGCTGTTGAAACCAAAGCTTTCAGAATCATTGGAATCTCCTGCGATGAAGTTAACTCCGAGGGCCTTTCACTCACTCACCGCAGGCAGGTAGGTGGTCTTTCTGTCTTCTACGACTCCTCTCCGGCCTTGCTCCACCAGCTCTCTCTGTGCTCTGTCCCCCCAATATTCCTTCAGGTCGCACAAGAGCTGCGTGCAACCCTCTTATGGTTAAACTGCCAAAATCTAGGCTCTCTGCTCACCTTCACTCTTTCATTCCCCTTTTCTCCCGCCTCTGGAACAAACTCCCCCACTCCCTTCAATCCCACTCCTCCCTCCAGGTCTTTAAAACAGCTGTTCACCACCATCTCTTATCTTCCCCCATCCAAAACCTTGATCTTTTCTAGCCCCGCTAATTCACCCCAGATACTTTTTTTTTTGTGGAAATTCCAACTTCTTTCCTGGAAGTCCTTGCAGTGTTCATATATTTTATACCTCTCCCACCTCCCCCAAAGCCCTCACCCTCCCACATTTCTCCCGTTGTCCCTGCTCTCAAATGTTGTGTTTGTGTCCTTCCCCCTCTCTCGCCATCTTGTCTGCCGCTCCCCTTATTTTTTGTGTTTTGTGTGTCGGTTTGACTTTTTGTGTGATTAATGTTAGCTCTATCACGAGCCTCGATCTTGTATACAAAAAAGAAAGAAAAAAAAAAAGACCCAAAACACCATGAAGACCCAGAAAGACCCCGGGGACCCAAAACACCCTGAAGACCCAAAAGTAGCCCAGGAGCATTAGCCAAAAATGAAGGGGAAACCTAGAAGAAATTAGTAGAAAGCTGATGTTTTGCACAGAGCTCCAGAATGTCATGTGGATACCCACAGTACAAAGTCCCACGAGTCCCACCTTGTGGCATTTTCAAAATTCAAGATGGCCGCCGGTTAGACCGAAAATGCATAAATTGCGATAACTTCAGCCTAGAACCTCATAAAAGTATACTTTTTATGTCTAAATATATTTTTTAGCATCCTAGGATTTCAATAGAATATCTTTCAGTGACCTCAGATAATGATATGCAGAGATAATCCAAGATGGCCGACAAAATGGCCACCGCCGTAATGCAAAAAACATTAAAATCACGATAATTTTGTTCTTTTACCACATAGAGGTGTACTTTTTTGTCTGTTTCAGCATACTGGAATTGCAATCAAATATTTCTGAATGACCATTCACAATGAAGTGTAAATAACATCCAAAATGGCGGCCAAGATGGCTGCCTATTGTACTATAAAACATTGCAATTATCATTATTCTGCTTATATACCTCATGTAGTAATACCTAGCTTTTTCTGTCAATATATCTGTTATGTCACCCATGTATTTCAAATGAATGTCCTTGTATGACCCTTGACATTGATGAGTAAATATAATCCAAGATGGCTACTATTATTATTATGAGAGCCATAGCCTATGTGAATGTGTATTCTGCTATTTTTAATGCTTGCTGTTTTCTCTTCTACAGACTTTCGGCGTACTGGCCAAGAGTAAGTGATGGCTGAGCTGTGTGGCATTCCCACGTGTGGTGAGCCGATTTCATCTGATCGTGCTTTAGTTCATGAAAAAGGACTTGATGGTCTCATCCGAGCCAGTATTGAGAGGGATGATGGTTTCCAACCTGTATTTGAAGGCAAGAGATCAGAATTACCTCTAGTCATCCATGGCAAATGCTGCAAGGAGTACACCCGAGCCAGCAATATAAACTCTTACAAAAGGCAAAGGAAAGATGAGTTGGCCTCCACTAGTGACTCCTCAGCTTCAGTACTGCGTTCAAAAACCCCGACCTTCAGCCTCAAAGAAGACTGCTTGTACTGTGCTCAGAAACTGAGAGACTATAGTGTGGAGTCAAAGATACCCCGCCACCGAAGGGAACGGTCACATGATGCTATGACCAAGGAATCTCTTCAGTGTTATCAAGAAAGCTGATGATCGTGGTGATGAGTGGGGTCAGACTGTCAAACTTCGCATTTCAAATGAGTATGATCTCGTTGCCGCTGAGGTCAAGTATCACCATGACTGTCAGGTCAACTTTTATGCTGGTAAACCACGTCCCAATGAAGATAACGTGGATGGCCAGCAACATGCCGGCCGACCTGTTGATGCCAAAAAACACGAGGCTTTCGAAAGGTTGTGCCAGCACATACGTGACAATGATGAATGTCAGTATTCACTCTGTGAACTTGAAACATTAATGAGTGACTACTTAGTTGGAGCAGAGGGTTATGACCCAAAGTGGCTGGGGCAAAAACTGGAGGAACATTTTGGGAAGGACATTGTACGTACTCATGCGATTGGAAAGCCTACCATATATACTTTCTTTGATGAGAGCAACCGCATCCTCAGAGAGAATTATGAGAAGGGTACCATGACTAAAGACTCAATCATAGATATGGCAGCGGCACTCATACGGGATGATATAAGGTCAAAGGCATATGTCAGTTCTGAATATCCAGCAATGAACAAATTGCAGGACAGTGACAAATTAGTGCCTGACTCTCTGAAACGATTATTGAGTGGTATTATCAAGTCCAAATCTGAAAAGGTTGAAGTCTGTGAACGCCGGCGTATGGCAATTGCACACAGTATCATATCTGCTTGCCGACCTCGATCCTTCATATCGCCCATATTGCTAGCAATAGGTGTGTACATTACCCGAAAGTACGAATCTTGTGAATTTGTTGATATACTGAGTAGTTTGTCATTTGCAGATGATTACCGGGAGGTTCAGCGTCTATATGGTGCTTTTCTTACAATGAGCAGTTGTATGATCTTGCTGGCGAGTTTGTAAATTTCATTTTTGACAATGCTGACATCAATATAAGAACACTCACGGGGCATGGTACGTGGCATGTTCTAGGTGGTATTGCATGTGTTACTCCTACAGGTGAGGAACCGGCCACTACCAGTAGAGAGGGAGTTGACAAAAATGTTGCCCAAACTGGTCAATTTGGACAAGTGCCAATCAAAGTGTACAAAAAGAAAACTGCACCAGGGTTCAAGTCCATCAAAATAGGGCCCAATGAACCTCCCAAACCCAAACCACCCCTCCTCAAATTATCTGAATGCTTGGATAATATCTGGTTAGTAAGCTTCTCTCTGGGTATCCCTGTGTCACAATGTCCGTCATGGAGTGGCTTTCTGCAATGTGCTGTGAAGGGAGAAAATCGCGAAATGAGTAAGATTCATATTCTGCCATTCATTAACCAGGATCCATCTCAACCTGACACCATCTATTCTGCTTTGTGTTTCACCCAGAAGCTGTCTGAAAAGTATGGACTGGGTCTTTGTCCTGTCACATTTGACCAACCCCTCTATATCAAGGCAGCTGAAATTGTGAAATCCTCTCACCCAGGTCTGAAGAATATTGTTGTAAGACTTGGGGGTTTTCATCTACTCATGTCATATATGGGCGCAATTGGATATGTAATGGGTGGTAGTGGTTTAGAGGATCTGTGGGAGACCGTGTATGCTCCAAACACTGTGATTCATATGATGACAGGTCATGCATATGCTCGTGCACTCCGTGCGCATCTTTTGTCTTCAGTTGCCATAATGTCAAAATGACTTGACCAACCTGAATGTCTCAGTGGTGTGGATCTGCCCCCATCTTAAGGCTATTCACAAAGCCCTGCTGAATGGGGAATGCCCCACGTCAAGTGCGGAAGATGAGGAATGTGTCAACCAGCTCAGTGATATCATGGATGCTCTCTTGGTAAAGGCAGAAAAGCAAGGTAGAACCGGTAAACTATGGATTGAATATTTGAAGCAAGTGTCCATGATCAGGCGTTTCATCCGAGCAGAGCGCACTGGGGATTGGGACTTGCATCTGCAGGCAGTCAGTGAAATGATCCCCTGTTCCATGCTGCTGGTCACCTTGCGTATGCTAAGTCTGCCCGCCTCTACCTTGACCAGATGAAAGACCTTGAAAGTACCATGTCTTCAGTGCAGTTCTATAACTACACAGAAAGAGGGTTCTTCACCATTCGACGGACAGAAAAGTTCTGGAGTGGCAATTTCAGCGACCAGACAATCGAACAAAAGGTGATGCGATTGCTGAAAACATCTGGCGGTCTGGCTCATGGTCGTGGAATCACAGACAGCACAATAGCCAAATGGGTTCATGCCATGCCCTGATGTATCCCAATGTGTGATGCGTTGGAAGATTTCACTGGGGTTCACAGTCACACGTCTGACCAGCATGTGGACCTGCGCGCCAGCAGCACAGCTCGTGACAGGAAAGACTATGAGACTTTCTTGCAGTGGCTCGAAGTGCACTCTCCGTTCTCATATGGAGAACATGACTCCCTAGTCAACATAGCAAGTTGGGTGGTTGCCGGCAAAAATGTAAATGCGGATCAAGCGGTTACGGTTGGCACCAAAGCAGCTTCGGCGATGACGGGCAAAACGTATGCCGACGTGAAGTTAAAACGAAACGATCGAGTGACTCGTATCAGTGGTGACAGAAACAAGATCACTGTTCGCGGCGTTGAGGTGGAGGTGAATAGCACATTACTATTCCTAAGGGTCACATGCGTGATTAAGGAGAGTGCTGAAATGGAGGGATATCTCCTTCATGAATTTGCCAAGCAACCACCCTCCTTGTTCGATAAAGGGCTTATGAGAAAGAATGTGAAGAGTGGCCTGGCAAGTATCCTGAAGTCTAAAGTGAGTGTCCACCTCAGCCTTCCTGATGGAGCACGCTTCATCCTCGATGGGGGTCACCTCCTTCAAAGCTTGCCCTGGCCTGAGAATGCCACATATGATCAGGTCTGTGACCACTACGTTTTGTACGTACTTGAACATTATGGGACGCAGACCATAATCGTGTTTGATGGGTATGGCAGTGACTCATCGACAAAAGTAGCAGAACAGCAGCGACGAACACAACAGAACACATCAGCTGATATTCTGTTTGAGCTGGAAATGAAAACCACCACAAGAAAAAAAGCATTTTTTGGTAATGGCAAGAACAAGGATTTGCAGCCAAAGGTGATGAATGTCAAGCAGAGCACTGCAGATGCAGATTGCCTGATTGTATCAACGGCCATGGACACTGCCAAAGCAGATACAGCACCGGTTGTTGTTGTGGGGACCGATACCGATTTGCTTGTGATGCTGGTAGCACAAGCTACCACAGACATGGACCTCCATATGCTGTTTGGATGGAACCCATTGCAAGTGTACTCTATAGGTGCAATTCAGGCAGCCTTCCAGAACATCCAGCAACACCTGATGTTTGTTCATTCAATAACAGGATGTGATACCGTCTCTGCCCTCTACAATCAAGGGAAGAAGAAGGCTCTTGCAGTGTTGGATAATGGTGACAACTGGGATTGCCTGAGTGTTTTCTCTCGATCTAAAAGCACTCAACAAGAAATAGCGAGAGTGGGAGAGCTGTTTCTGCTGAAGCTGTATGGAGCAGCTCGATCAAAGTCACTGGACAAACACCGATATCTCATGTACTTCCGATCAATCCATAGAACATCTTTGACGTCATCTGGTTTCAAGCTGGAATCACTCCCACCTACTTCGGCAGCCACCAAATTCCACAGCTACAGAGCATACCATGCTGTTCAGCAGTGGCAGGGGAATGAACTGCTGCCAACTGAGTGGGGGTGGCAGTACAGAGAGGGACTACTTGTTCCAATCGAGACTGATAGGCCTGTCGCCCCTGAGAAAGTGCTGAAAATGATATCTTGTGGAAGCAAGGCGGGGTGTGGAAAACGATGCACTTGCTACAAGTCTGGTCTGGAGTGTACCCTCTTGTGTACTGTTTGTAATGGCCATAATTGCAAAAACTCTCGGGACATTGATTTAGAGGTGATAACAGTGTTTAAGTCAGGAATAAGAAAAGTGACATTCAGTTAACACGGTACTGTCCAAAACACTAGAATCAGGTTGGGATGACTGGGATCAAAGAGTTGGTCTGCTTTTGTGTCGTATTGTAATTAAATGTCAAATCCCCATGTGTTGTTTACCTCTTGCAGGCCTTGTGGTCACAATGTGAAACATTTTGCATTAAATAAAATAATAGCAAATTAAACTTATCATGATTTTGATGTTTTTTTGCATTACAGCAGTGGCAATTTTGTCAGCCATCTTGGATTATATCTACATATCATTATCTGAGGTCACTGAAATATATTCTATTAAAATCCTAGTGTGCTAAAACATATATTTAGCCACGAAAAGTACACGTTTATGAGGTTCAAGGCTGAAGTTATCCATATTTATGTATTTTCCATCCAACCGGCGGCCATCTTGAATTTTGAAAATGCCACAAGGTGGGACTCGTGGGACTTTATATTATGGGCATCCACATGGTATTCTGAAGCTCTGTGCAAAAAATCAGCTTTCCACTAATTTCTTCTAGGTCCTAACCTAATGCTCCTGGGCTAAAGTCCCGGAAGACCCAAAAGACCACAAAGATCCAAAATACCCCGAAGACCCAAAACACCCTGAAGACCCAAAACACCCTGAAGACCCAAAAGACCCTTAAATAACCCCAAAAAAACAAAATACCCCAAAGACCCTTAAAGACCCAGAGGAACCAAAAGTCTCTGAAGATACTGAACACCCAAAAGACCCCGAAGACCCCAAATACCCCGAAGATGCAAAACACCCCAAAGACCCAAAATACCCTTAAATGCCTAGAAAATCCAAAAGACCCTGAAGACCCAAAAGACCCAAAAGACCATGAAGACCCAAAAGGCACCAAAATGGTTTCCAAAACCAAAATAGTTTTGGACCAAAAATGGACCAAAATGTTTTTTTCAGATGATAAAAAATTTGGTTCGGGTCCAAATCCCACTCCTGACGCCAATTGTTGCGGATCTCCAACGTCGGCCTTTTCCCCTTACCAAGTGGGGGGGGGGGGGGGGGGTTAATCCCCTTGTCTTTTTATCTGGCCGACCCGAGTCCTGGGGGTTATAACGTCCTTCCCGGCATGGCATTAGGTAGGGTTTGTGAGGCCTAGGGGTTCACTACTACCTAAGTACTAACGCCGGCCGGAAACGAGGGAATAACTCCGGCTCGAACCACGGATATGATGGAAAATGCCGAGCGGATAGCAATCCGCGATCTGAGCTATTAAAAAAGTGACTAGACCCGATTATAGCGGTTCCAATCGTGCAATGTTTACCCAATGAGAGAAAGGACGGATGCGATCGGATAAGAGGAAACCAAGAAAGAACAAGGCAATTTATTCACAAATATACAGAAAGAAGATGAAACAAAAGAATCTACAGGACAGGAAGAGGAAGAAGCAGCACACAGGGCAGTCTTAAAACAGTCCTATTCTTAATACCCCAGACAAACATACACACTCACATGGGGATTGTAGATGGTTGATGGAAGGTCCGGCGGTGGGGTCCAGGCGCCGGTCCAGCGGCGAAACCGGCAGGCAGCTCCGCGTATATTGGAATGCGTCCGGACAGTTTTTTATAGCGGGGGGAAGCTGGCGTCCTATGGCATACGTAATATGTGCACCCCCGTGCCAAACACACCCTCTCCAATGTTTACTTTAACAGCGCGCCGTATATCTCTTCTTCAAGTCCTTTGATCAGCGCCGTGTGCCAGCGAGTCCTTTAAGAGTCCTGTGTAGGCGAGCTCTCTCATGCAGTCCTTTTACAACGCGCGCGCCTCCAACCCGTCCTTGTAACGAGCACGCCTCCAACAAGTCCTTTCTCAAGAGCGCTGGTGAATAAGTCCTTTCTCAAGAGCGCAGCTGAATAAGTGCTTTCTCAAGAGCTCCTATGAATAAGTCCTGTGAAAGGGCTTTGCGTTCACGCTTATATATCTCGACCAGCAAAACGCTCCGCGAGCAAAACTGCCATGCCTGCCAGCGATGTTCCTTCAGCCCTGGTTGGCTGGTGAGGGCTTACCGGCTCCGCCCTTGATGGCTGGATGACGTGGCCACACCTTCTTCTTGGCGTTCCGCCCCCTTTCTCGGGTCTAACATCGTGGCTTATGGCGGCTGGGGCGAGCGCTAAGGCAGCGAACGCTGCTAACAAAGGCGCAAAGTAAATTGGGAGAGCCATGAGGCGCCGACTGTAGGGGCGCGTAATGGCGTCGCTTGGAGAGGGAGGTCGCAAAATGAACAGATTGGGGACCTACTCTTATTTGATCGACACAACGCAGATTCAACTATTGGAAACACTGCCTTATCTAAAACACATATTAACGTTGACTACACGTGGAAATCATGTGGAAATCTCCACACATAACCACACGTTGACTACGACCAGAGAGGAAGTCCACAAGCCATGCGTGGAGATTTCCATGGATACTATAGGAGGAGAGTTTGGTGAGCAGAGCTGGGTGCCAGACCGTATCGAAGGCACGTGGTATGTCAAGGGAGACAGCTCTGATTTCCTGTTTGGCATTGAGGACCTCCATCCATTGTTGAGACAGCAGAAGCAGCATGTCCAGAGTAGAGTGACCTGGTCTGAAACCAAATTGATGATCAGAGATCAAGCCATTGGAGAAGAGGAAAGATTTCATATCCGAAGCAATGATGGTTCCATGACTTTGCTGATAATTGGGAGCAGACTGATTGGTCTGTAGTTGCAAGGATCTGTTTTTGCACCTTTTTTGTGTAAAGCGGTCATGTTTGCTGATTTCCAGGATGCTGGCAGATGGCCTTGAGCAAAAGAGAGGGTGAAAAGAACAGAGAGAGGGTGAGATAGAGCGGCAGAGCAGGATTTTAGGACCCCTGGGCTGATGCCGTCTGGTCCAGTTGCAGAATCAGAGTCGAGGTTAGACAAAAACTCCTCCACCTTGTCAGGAGAGAAGGACACAGAGTCCAGGAGCAGTTGGGTTCGACTGGGAAAGGTGGGAACAGAGAGAGATGGGTTTGGGACTAAAGATTTTGAGGCAAACACAGAGTTGAGGCATTCGGCTTTGTCACGTGCGATGTCAAATGTGTGGCCATTTGGGGTAAGGGAGGGGATGGAGGGGGAACAAACACCAGAAACGGAATTGACCAGACGCCACCAGGATTTGGAGGAAAGAGACAGGTTTGAGAGTTCATTCTTGAGTGTGGAGAGATAGTGCTTCCTGGCACTCCTGAGGGTAGACACACACTTGTTCCGAGCTTGGTGGAAGGAACTGAGATTGCCTTCAGTTGGATTAGCCTTCCAAGAGGCCAAAGGCAAGTTGTTTCAGGGCAACTGCCTCACCACAAGATTCAGTGTACCATGGACGGGAGGAAGGGTAAGACAACTGAAGACGAGATGGGATAAGACAACTGAAGACGAGATGGGATAAATCTGTGCATGAGAGAGAGCAGTTTGGTTTGGAAGAATTCCCAGGAAGAATTGATGTCAGAGGCAGTGGAGATGGGAGACCAATCCAGACGATTGATGGCTGCTTGAAGACCGTCCCACTCGGCCTGAGTGAAATGCCAGACTCGTCGACGCTGAGGAGGCTCTCTTAGAATGGCCAGAGAGATGTCCACTTTGACAAGCACATGATCAGAAGAACCGATTGGAGCAGAAGAAGAGCAGCAGACATTAGCAGGGAAGTTTGTCATAACCAAGTCTAGAAGAGAAGATACTCCATTGGCTGAGATCCGGGTCGGGAAATTGACAGATTGTGTCAATCCCAGTGAGTCACAGAAGTCCTTTGCTGAGTTGCCATGACTGGTGAGAGAGGAACCCACACCCAACCAGCTGGCATGATGACAGTTGAAGTCACCACATATGAGGAAGAGAGAGTTGGGATGAGTGGATAGAAGTTGGTCCATGTTGTCAGACAGTGAAATGTAAATGGAGTCATCACTGTTTGGAGGACGGTGCAGAACACATATGAACAAAAGGTGGGAGCAGAGAGGAAGCCGTAGCCAGAGGTACTCCTGGGGGTGAGGAGGAGAGAGGGCAGTGCAAGGAGAGTGAGGAAGAGAGTTTTTGATAAAGATAGCCACCCCACCACCAGGACAAGGTTCAGGTCTATCATACCGGAGGAGGGAGTAACCAGGAAGAGATATTAAGGAATCAGAGACATCTTGAAGGAGGAAAGTCTCTGTTAAGCAGATCAAGTCTGGATTGTCAGAAGCAACCTGTATGGAGAGATCAGTCAGGTTTGAGCGAAGGCCCCAGATGTTTGAGGTCCATACCGTTAATGAAGAGAGAGGGGGAGCATCGGGTACAGGACAGGGGAGGGGAGGAGCAGGGTAAGATGAAGGATGAGAGGGGAAGGTAGGAAGAGCAGTTGATAGTGTGTCAGAGATTACAGAAGAGTTCCAAGAAAGGGAAGGATGAGGAGGATGAAAGGTTTGTTGGTGAAGGGATGAGGCACAGTGAGGAGTTGTTTGAGGGGGGGGGGGGGTGCTGAGGAAAGTAGAAGGTTGGGGGGGGGCGGGGGGGTGGAGGTATGAGATAGAAGGGAGATGAAGTGGGGAGGAGGCAGCTTTGAGGAGGAGGGGGGAGGAGGGAGAATTGGAGAGGAATGGTATGGGGGGAGATTTGAAATGGAGGGGTTGGGGAGGAGTTTTGAAGGGGAGGAGTGAGGGGGGCGTTTAGGAGGGGAGGGGGGAGGGGGGAGTTTAGGAGTGGAGGGGCAAGGGGGAGTTTAGGAGTGTAGGGGCAAGAGGGGGATTTGGAGGGGAGGGGCAAGGGGGGGAGTTTAGGAGGGGAAGGGCAAGGAGGGAGTTCAGGAGTGGAGGGGCAAGGTGGCAGTTTAGGAGTGGAGGGGCAAGGTGGGAGTTTAGGAGGGGAGGGGCAAGAGGGGAGTTTCGAAAGTGGATGATTAATGAAAGACGAACATTGATAACAAATTGGGTTTGTTGTGATTTTCAAGTTAGCAATCCGATTCAGAACGATGGAGGAGGGATGGAATGAATGTGAATTTAGACCATGTAGTGAGGGAGACGTATAAGAGATTGAATTTCTTTTTTTTGACGTGGAATGAGATGGAGAGGAATTTGAAAAAAGCCTTTTAAATAGGAAGAAAGACAGCGTGTTGTAATATACCACTGAATAAAACACTGAAGGGGAAAGGTTAAACATATTTAAATAATATTAAAACAGAACCGTAAACAATGTTATATGCACAAAGTACCAACGGGGGGAGAGCCAAGAGGGACCACCACGAGTCACGTGGACAGGGCAAAGGGTGGATGGCAAGGAGATAATGGGGGTGGGGCGAACAGCACACCTGGACAGAAAGTACAGGATGAGAGAAAGCACATGTGGAGAAAGGAAAAATAAATGTTTTTGGTTAATTTTTTGTTTTTTTTGTTTTGGGGGTGGGGTATTTTAAATAAACGTATTTAAAACGTTTGACAAAGAGTATTATGTTCGGGGTAGAAGGGAAAAAACTAAGAGCCAAGCAAAACACGATATAGGGGTCTTAAGTAAACAAACACCGATGGGGGTACAAGGCCGCACACGAGGAGCAGAACACGATTAATTAATTATGAGTTAAAGGAAATTCAAACCAAAACTAACTATAAACAAACAATAATGCATGGACGATAAAATAACGAGTTGAAATTTGACAAACACACGAATGAAAAAATAACCGCTTTGGATGCCCGGAGAGAACCAAGCCTCAAGGTCGGAAGCTTCAACAACTAGGCCGCGTGGCGCGAAATACTCGACTATTTTTTACAGGTATGAAAGATTAACACCGATAATCTCCCGAGGGACACGCAAAAGGTACACACACGTAAGATAAATACAGTTTCGGCAAAAATACAAATGTGACAATTACTTAACTTCGAGCGTGCGTGAAGATCGTGGAACAGCTTCGAAAAACCGTCAATTAACCGAATTATGGAATTGGTCTTCAAACTACACATTCAGCCGGTGGGGAGCATTATTTACAAGACTCTACTAATTAATTACACTGTAACCCAGGACCTGTCTTTTGTGGGAAAAGAGAAGATGTTTTTGAGAAGAGGAAAATGCCATTGCTATGCACTGCACCGATACACCATACCCATATGCACCAATATGCACCATAATAAACAAATGCACCAAAATGCACAAAAAGCACCAAACATTTCAAAAATAATAAAATGATGAATGATGTCTTCTTCTTGCGCTTCCCTGCTGGGCCGATGTATCTTGCCTTGATCTTCTTGCTTGATGTTAATTTAATAAAAAGGGCACACACCACGTCCGCTTTTTTATTTGTGGCCAGCAGGGCCAACTCAGGTGGTCCACTGCTGGGCATAGATGCCACTTAAAACAGTGGTCCGCAAGCCAGATACCGCTGGCAATAATGGTCGGTCCCAGCAGAGGGGCCAGGCCACAGAACGTGTGGTCCATAAGTGGTGCCAGGCCACAGAACGTGTGGTCCATATGGTGCATCAGTGCAGGCAGGAGGCAGCAAGGGTGCAGGCGCACAACTGCGGACACCTGCACATTCCCCTCGGGCACAAAAGAACATGGTCCATGAGTGGGGAAGGAAGACAAGGCAGATTAGCGGGGGGAAAGGGCGCAAGGGTACACATAAAAACAAGGCAATGCAAGATGAGGGAAGGAAGACAAGGCAGATTAGCGGGGGGAAAGGGCGCAAGGGTACACATAAAAACAAGGCAATGCAAGATGAGGGGCACGGGAGAGCGAGCTGAGAAAGCTCGTCCCTAGCCGTACGTCACCCCCCCATGTCACCTACTCTACCCTTGCCCATACCCCGTATTTACACAATTTACAATTCGTCTCTATGTCTTGTCTTTCCCATCCCCTCTAATTCCAAATTCGTCATCAATCCCTCCTAAGGAGGAAGAGATGGAATAACCACAATGTCTCCCCCACGTCAAGATGCGTCTTTCATTCCAAATGTCTGCAAAAACTGGTGTGGAGTTCTATCACCTTAGTGAGTGGATGCGGATGGTGTGAAGAGATTTTCTCCCTAACTATTCTTCTTATTGACATTAACCATTTACTCTACACAGGGTCTTTCCCTGCCAAACCAATTGGCCATCTTACACTATGTGGTTCTAAAAACCGAATTCCCATTGACCAGTCTGTGGTGCTCTACCAATTTTGGGTCTCACTCCCCCAATTTTTCTATACTGTGCCCTCGCACAATTTCAGGACTGGGTCGTGTGGCTCCCCTAGCAGATCCAACTTAACTGCGCATCTCGCCACTGAACGTCGCCACCCAAGCTTGCCTAGCTCCTCACCCTAACCTACCTGGGGAAGGCCCTCCCTGGCGCTTACCCGCTCGATGCCCTCTCTGGCATTGGGCTACCCGGGTCCTCTCCTGGGATCCTCGGGCCCCGCTAAACTCTACTCGACACTACCTGGCTCCCAGAGCCTACCTGCGGTCTCACCTGGCCGACAGACTACCAGTAGCGGAGTGCTCAACCAACCATACGCACTAACAGGCCACACACCCAGCCATTCCACACACTAATGCACCCATCCTAGCAGTACTCTGCTACTTTCCGCACCACAGATGTCAATATCCAACCACAATTTACCTACTCCCTCTACCTAACTTTAAACTACCCTCCCCGGGTATTCGTGAAGGGGTCCATCCTTCCCCCATCCACTCCTGCACCATGCACTCCACTCCACTTATTCCACACACCATTTACTCCACACCATTTATTCCACACAACCCTTCTCCACTTGCACACCATGCAAGTCAATCACTCAACACAATGACACACATCCTCAATACTCCATTCATACACTTTTACACACACACACACATCCTTCTCGAGCATTGCCTCATGCACTCAAATTTTCCAACGCTCAATGCCTCATTTCACCATCACTACCAGGAATCTCATTCATACGCAATGCCTCATTTCATCCGAAACTTAAAGCTCATACACACAGCATCATTTAAACTAACTACTCCCTTCTAATGCTAGGGCTCCCCATAATCCCTTATACTAAGCACTCCCTCGTCATTATCATCCAACTACTCTACTCTACGTCCCCACTACCTGTACAATGTCACTACTTAAATCTCAAGTCACCTATGGTCATTTCTAGATCCCTAACGATTATCCTAGCCCACCCTGGCTAGTTTATACCGCCAAACTCCATAGGTCTATAGCTCCTTCGCCCCAATGGTAGTGAATGGTAAAACTACCATCCATCACTACCGCTATCACAGTCCAATACACTTGAGCCTCTCGGTACGTCATTACATCATTTTCACAGCTCGGCTTCGAAAAACCGAGCAATGCATACGGGTGGTCTGTCTCCTGCAGGTTGGATCCGTCCGGCATTCGGATTCAGGGGAGGAGGTTTTGTCGGGCCAAGGCTCCAGGCACCATCGCGGCGCAATGCTTTGCGCTCCCAAGCGTGATGGCCCAGCCTTCCCCGCCCGGAGCGCCGCCACCGCAAGGGGGCGCCGCTCCGAACCCTCCTACCTCCCGTCGAACCGGGCTGGTCGCCTTGCCTGGCAAAACGCGGCCCGGATCGTGCATGGCGCTCCTTGCGAGATCGCTGCGGCAACGATCCCTGCTGGTTCCCGCTGCACACCAAGCCCGTCACGTACCGAGGGTTCGCGTCGGCTATACGTCGGCCTAAACGCTAACCCCCCGATCTGGGTCGATGCTTGAGTCGCATTCTCACATGCACACCTCGCGACCTACTCTTCTCTCGCACATCGATGCGCTCCAGTGCTTCCCATACTCACAAATCCCATACACTCCCTTATCACACACTCCTGTTACACACCTTTCTTCCACGCACTCCTCCCGTGCATTCTCCCCCATTATGTACTCCGTAACCACCCCGGGTGTACACTCTTGCATCCACCCACTCAGCGCACACACCTACCCACGGGTGTGCAATCTCCTGTCACACACCCAATCACGCGCTCTGGTGTGCATCCCCGCACACTCGCCACAACCAACTCAGGTGTGCATCCTCGCACACGCTCTCCACCCATATCCATCTCACACTCTGTGTCGCTCTCACTCTCACACCCATACTCTGTATCAAACTCACTCATACACTCCATGGTGCATTCTCCCTCGCACTCGGTGACACACACTCTTCTGCGCTCACTTTTTCCTCACACGCGCGTCATTTCCATTCACACAGAGCACCACGGACCTTCTACGAGCGCCCGGGTTACACCGGGATCCCAAGCGCGCGAAAAATCCTCTCGCGCCAAATCTTTTCGCGCCATATACAGCCTCTCGGTACGTCAGACCAAAAGACCAAAAGACCCAAAAGACCGACTCACCTTGGCGCTTCCTCTTCTTCGCTCCACCACCTGCAAACTTTCCACTTGGTTATGCAGCATGACATCAGGATGCAAATACAGACTTTGTACACATTCCATCTCCATCTCCGATAATGCCTCTATGCCTGCCGTCTTCTTAATCCCAATTTCCACTATTTCGTTTTCTTTAATTTCTTTTTCCTTGTTAAGCTCGACGACCGCTGGTGCTAATAAAATAAAATTCTTTAATTCAGCGGTCGTCGGCTTTTTATACCCCGGGTCACGATTTCTATCCCGGTCCAGTTAACTGTGCCTTGCTCCAGCTCGCTTTTCCCACGTTCCTCCAGCTGCGCTACCCCATTGTGTACAAATGCGACCTCCTCGCTCAACATGCGATCAATGGTCTCCCCCATTCTTTCTATACTGTCACCCATTCTGTTCCCAAACCCTTCAATTTGACTTCACAATTGCTCACTATCGGCCCTCATTTCTCCCATCTCCTTACTCAATCCCCCAATTTGGCTTCCCAATTGCTCACAATTGACCCTCATTTCTCCCATCTCCTTACTCAATCCCCCAATTTGGCTTCCCAATTGTTCCCCCACTATTTTCATGTCTTCACCCGACTTGACCATAAAGGCCCTCATTTGTACCATAAATAGGCCCCAGTCCGTTGGCACCGCGGGCTCCGCTGCCGCAGGCATGTGCGAGGCGCCGTCATTTTGTGCGCCTGCAACCCCCACTACCGCACCTTCTTCATTTTCCTCCTCCCTTTCTCCCACTTCTTCCCTGGGGTCCTGGGTTAATTCTAATTCTTCTTCTACCTCCTCATTTACCCCCACCGGCATCCGATCGCCTTGGTTATCCATGGCACGATTCAAATTTAGATGTTAATAAAAATTTCGGCCACTAGAAATTTTGACCAAAAATTTTCAGATGATAAAAAATTTGGTTTGGGTCCAAATCCCACACCTGACACTAATTGTTACGGATCTCGGACGTCAGCTCTCCCCTTATCAAGGGGGGGGGGCTTAATCCCCTTGTCTTTTTATCTGGCCGACCCGAGTCCTGGGGGTTATAACGTCCTTCCTGGCGCGGCGTTAGGTAGGGTTTGTTAGGCCTAGGGGATCACTACTACCTAAGTACTAACGCCGGCTGGAAACGTGGGAATAACTCCCACTCGAACCACGGATATGATGGAAAATGACGAGCGGATAGCAATCCGCGATCCGAGCTATTAACAAAGTGACTAGACCCGATTATAGCGGTTCCAATCGTGCCACGTTTACCCAATGAGAGAAAGGACGGATGCGATCGGATAAGAGGAAACCAAGAAAGAACAAGGGAATTTATTCACAAATATACAGAAAGAAGAGGAAACAAAAGAATGTACAGGACAGGAAGAGGAAGAAGCAGCACACAGGGCAGTCTTAAAACAGTCTTATTCTTAATACCCCAGACAAACGTACACACTCACACGGGGATTGTAGATGGTTGATGGAAGGTCCGGCGATGGAGTCCAGGCTCCAGTCCAGCGGCGAAACCCGGCAGGCAGCTCCGCGTATATTGGAACGCGTCCGGACAGTTTTATATAGCGGGGGGAAGCTGGCGTCCTATGGCGTATGTAATATGTGCACCCCCGTGCCAAACGCACCCTCTCCAATGTTCTCTTTAACAGCGCGCCGTATATCTCTTCTTCAAGTCCTTTGATCAGCGCCGTGTGCCCGCGAGTCCTTTAAGAGTCCTGTGTAGGCTAGCTCTCTCACGCAGTCCTTTTACAATGCGCGCGCCTCCAACCCGTCCTTGTAACGAGCACGCCTCCAACAAGTCCTTTCTCAAGAGCGCCGCTGAATAAGTCCTTTCTCAAGAGCGCCACTCAATAAGTCCTTTCTCAAGAGCGCCGCTCAATAAGTCCTGTGAAAGGGCTTTGCGTTCGTGCTTATATATCTCGACCAGCAAAACGCTCCGCGAGCAAAACTGCCACGCCTGCCAGCGATGTTCCTTTAGCCCTGGTTGCCTGGTGAAGGCTTACCGGCTCCACCCTTGACGGCTGGATGACGTGGCCACACCTTCTTCTTGGCGTTCCGCCCCCTTTCTCGGGCCTAACCTCGTGGCTTATGGCGGCTGGGGCAAGCGCTAAGGCAGCGAACGCTGCTAACAAAGGCGCAAAGTAAATTGGGAGAGCCATGAGGCACTGACTGTTGGGGCGCGTAATGGCGTCGCTTGGAGAGGGAGGTCGCAAAATGAACAGATTGGGGACCTACTCTTATTTGATCGACACAACGCAGATTCAACTATTGGAAACACGGCCTTATCTAAAACACATATTAATGAAATAACTGAAGTTCCATGGTGACCTACGTGTTGCTTGTGGACTAACTAGGGGTGCTACCTTTAACCATTTAATAATGTCATATTTACAAGTGTGGGTTCTAAAACTGCAACAATACCCTTAAAGGCCCAGAAAATCCAAAAGACCCTGAAGATCCAAATGGCCCTGAAATCCCAAAACACCATGAAGACCCAAAAGACCCAAAAGACCATGAAGACCCAAAAGGCACCAAAATGGTCAAAGGTGCCTATCCCTCTGAAATGACGTGTGGTGAGGCACATGGCGCGCCGAGTCACACTAGTCTATATATAATGGAGCAAGTGTTTGTATGTATGTAAGTATGTATGTCTGCTCTTCACCCATTGGTTGGACAGCTGACCTGACTCTACCCACAAATGTAACCTGAAATACTTAACCTGATGTACCCAGAGGACCCAAAATACCCGCCCCCCACCCCCCAAACACCTCGAGGACCTACAAGCCCAAGAAGACCCAGTGGACCTAAAATACTCTGAAGACCTAAAATACTGAAAAGACCCAATGGACCCCAAAGACCCAAAATACATGGAAGACCCAAAACACCCAAAATACCTCGAAGACCTAAAAGACCTCAAATACTGAAAATATTCCAAAGACCCTTAACAACTCCGAAGAGCCAAAATACCCCAAAGACCTTGAAAGACCCCAAAGACCCAAAATACCCTTAAAGGCCCCGAAGACCCAAAATACCCCGAAGAAAATACAAAATACCTACCGGAACATTTGGGGTGACCGCTTCCGTTTCCCCGGGTGAGGTTGTGTGTCTCTGAGCTCGTCCACATCGATCAAAGTTAAGTTGTTTTTTTCTCAAAGTTAAGTACGTATGTTGTTTTGCTGTGTTTATGTCTACTGTGTTTCTGGTTTGATCGTCTTTGCATTTCGTGCACAATTTTGTATTGGTCAGTCTGTTTGTTCGTTCGTGTTTTTGAGGCCTGGTTAGCCTCGAGGCCGAGAGGCCTGCCCAGTCACGTCGTATGGTCTTTTGTTTATCACGTTCGATCTCTCTCTGGATTTTTTTTTCACCCCCTATTTTTTCCCTAACCTCTTACCCTTTGTTTGATGTCTTAAATACATAAAGAAATTTTTTTTTATAATGATAATAATTACCTTCTCTCCTCGTGTTCTTCCTGCCCCTGGAAAGGTGTTCTTCCCTCCCCCACCCGTGTCCATGTGTTTTTGCAATGCAATATAGTACTCTATTATATTTATACCCTTCGCTTTAGAATGGAACTAATAGGGACGAGCAGAAGCGTTCCGTGGAAACCCTCCCTTTTTGGGTGGTGTATAGGCAACAAAGTGCTGCCACACATGCTCCAAGAAGTTTATGTTTTGGCAATATTGGCGAATGTGAACATGACAGGTTCCACTTAAACTACATGAAAATCAAAATGCCGGTGGATGGAGTCAACCTTCCTATAAAGGAAGAAGTCCAACCAATGGGCGGAAAGAGAGAAACAGATGGACAGAAGAAACCTGCCGCTGCTTCAATTCAGGGGTTATGATGTAATTCAAGCATAAATATGCTTACTCTAAGGCTAGGGTCTCCAAAAGAGGGCAATTTCGTTCTGATTGGATAAACCTTAGTCGAGTTATGGTGAAAAATGTTAAAATGTCCATAATTGGGTCATGACCTTAAAATTAGGTCAAGTTCAAAATAATTATGTCCACTCCACATACTTTCTATTCCCATTATTGAGCAAAATTTTATTCCAAAAGTTCCAGCCGGTCCAAAGTTACAGCTTGGACATTGGTAGGAAAACTAGAGCTTCCAGGGAAGCAGAACTCAACTGAACTGATGGTGGCCATTTTGTGACGGATCGGGTTGGAATGAAATAGCAACCTAGCTTGTGTGGTAAGGGTTAAACATTCTAAGTTTGATCAAAATCTGTTAATATTTGTGAACGCTAGAGTGTTAACGTCGTTTTCATGACCAAAAACAAAATGGTCGCCTATGTCCGCCATTTTTCAACGGATCTGGCTGAAATGTAATAGAAACCTGGTGCTTGGGGTAAGGATGCTGCATGTCAAGTTTAATCAGAATTGGTTGATATTTGTGGACGCTGGAGTGTTAACGTCGAAAAGTTAACGGACGACAGACGACGACGACGATAGACGCCGGAGGGTGCAGCATTTGATGGACTCAACTGGACGGTAGTCCAGTTGAGTTAAAAAGGAAATAAATAAATATATAAGTAAAAATCTAAATGGTGGTTTAGTACTCCTCGGGATTGAACAATTGGGTTTCTGTTTGTGTCATGTATGAAAGTGCAAATATTTCCCGTTTTATCCCGACACCGTGACCACGGGTTTATTTCTGTTTCCGTAAGTTACGGCTCAGCTCGGATGGCGCTGGGGTGAATCTGGCCTGTATCTGCAGAGTCAATAAATGTGCAACAATCGATTGTAGTCTGTCGAGATACCTTACATGGCGACGAGGATAAACATCTAGACCATGACTTCTTTCGGCCATATCGATGAATTCGACACTTATGAGGGGGATTTTGACACGTATTCTGAGCGGTTGTCTTTCTACTTCGAGGCGAATGACATCGCGATGGAAGAACGGATGAAGGCCGTCTTCCTGTCCGTTTGCGGGGGAGAGACGTTCACACTCGTTAAAAACCTGATTCGTCCTCGGACAATCCAGGAGCTCACGTATGCAGAACTCAAAGCCGCTTTGAAGGAACATTGTAATCCATCTCCTTCAATCATCCTGTGTCGGTTTATTTTTTTACATGTGCAGACAGCATCAAGGTCAGTCGATCGCAGACTTCATTGCACACCTCAAAAAACTGTCACATCTGTGTGAGTTTGGGGATACGATTGACGCCATGCTCCGTGATTTGCTGGTGGTTGGCATGTCCGATGACCGCACTCATAGGCGCCTGCTTGCTGAGAGAAGACTGACTTTCCAAAATGCCAGAGACACCACCATTTCCATGGAAAGTGCTGAACGCAATGCTACAAGCATCGGTGCCACTCGCCCGTCTGGTGCCAGTCCTGCTGTGACTCGGTTGGATCATGATCAGCCAAATCGTTGGAACAAGTCTCCTCGTCAGAGGCCAGTGCAGTCTCAAACCCACAACAAATGTTTTCGGTGCAACGGAAAGCATCCTCCGTAGATTTGTAGGTTCAAAGATGCCACCTGCCATTTCTGTTCGAAAACTGGCCATATTGCCACACCTTGCATCACTCGCAAATCGGAAAAAGCATATTGCAATGAAAAGAAAAGCTTCAGTGCATAATTCAACTGAAGTGGAAAAGCATTCATCAACTCTGGGCAGCCAACGTTTCTGCTACTGCAGCATACACACTCAGAAATGTGCTGGATACGTACCTGGATGTCTTCAAGGATGAGCTTGGAACCTTGAACATATGGCTAAACTCAGTGTTGACCGGGATGCCAATCCTATATTTTGCAGAGCTCGCTCAGTCACTTTCGCCCTGTGGGGGCGGATTGATGAGGAACTGGATCAGCTTGAAAATCTGGGGATCATCAAGCAAATTCAGTACGCCGAATGGGCGGCGCCCATCGTTCCGGTCATAAAATCGGACCAGGCCATCCGCATATGTGGAGATTATAAAATGACCATGAACAAGTGTTCTTCATTGGATAAATATCCGATCCCGAGGATCGAAGCCCTCTACGCTCGTCTCACGGGAGGCAAGACTTTTACTAAACTCGATCTCAAATCCGCCTATCCACAGCTCCGCTTGGACGAGAATTCGAAACAGTATCTATCCATCAACACACATCGTGGGTTGTACAGGTACCACCGACTCAGTTTTGGAGTAAAATCTGCACCGGGCATTTATCAACGTGTCATGGACAGTTTGTTTGCTACCGAACGCAACGTCGTTTGTTACCAGGATGATATTCTGGTTACTGGTCGTACGGATGCTGAACATCTACAAAACCTGGATAGAGTTCTGAAGAAGATTTCCGACTCCGGCCTACATTTGCGTCAATAAAAGTGCAAGTTTATGGTGCCATCAGTCACGTACCTGGGTCATACGATTGATGCCGAGGGTCTACACCCAACAGATGAGAAAGTCCGAGCTATCAAGGATGCTCCTGCTCCACGAGATGTAACCGAATTGAAGTCATACCTCGGTTTGCTTCAGTTCTATGGTCGTTACATCCCGAATGTGACTGACGTTTTGGGCCCCCTTTATCATCTTTTGAGGAAATGAGTCTGCTGGAGCTGGGGGTCCACTGAACAATCAGCATTCCAGACCTCCAAGGATCTGCTCAAATCGTCCAATATTCTCGTTCGTTTGATCCAGAGAAGGATCTTGTGCTGACATGCGATGCCTGTCGGTATGGAGTGGGGAGTGTATAATCACACGTGATGCCTGATGGTACAGAAAGACCTATTGCATTTGCTTCCAGAATGTTGTACCCCGACAGAGAAGAACTATTCCAACTTGACAAGGAAGGACTGGGAATAGTTTTCGGCGTCAGCAAATTTCGCCAGTACCTTATTGGGCATCATTTCACGATTCGCACTGATCACAAGCCGCTGATCAGTCTGTTTGGTCCAACTAAGGCGACGTCTGACACACTACTGCCCAGGATCATCCGATGGTCCCTGTTTCTCGCTGCTTATGACTACACCATATGTTATAAGCCTGGTTCATCTATCACAAATGCAGATGCCATGAGTCGGTTACCCCTTCCAGAATCCGTTGATGATTCACCTACACCAGGATCCATCATCACACTGATCATCTGGAAGATTATGCTGTCGACGCCGGTCAGATTTGCACCCATACTCGACGAGACCCCATTCTATCCAGAACTGTCCAGGCTGTGCAGCTTCAGCTTGGATGGCATTCGATACCTAAGGGTGACCCAGCTTTTGCGGCTTTTAAAGCACATAAAAACGAACTCAGCGTGGAAAATGGTTGCCTACTCTGGGGATGTCATGTCGTGATCCTGGAAAATCTGCATTCCAGGGTCATGGATGAAATCTCTCTTCACAAGGCTTGCTGTCTCTTTCTTCACAAGGCTTGCTGTCTCTTCCTCTCACTTATGGCTTGCTGTCTCTTTGCCGGATCTCCCGTCTCGCAACTCTCAGGACTCCTCTCAAAGGCTTCCGCGCGCGCTTATATAACGCCTCGGGCGATCAAGCCGCTGGCCTCCAGGACACGCCCATCGGTGAGCTCGTCTCGGCCCTGATTGGTCGCGAGGGCTCACCGATCCCGCCCTTAGAGGAGGCGTTGGCAAGGCCACGCCTTGTTCCCGGCGCTGGGCCGACTCCTCCCACCTTCTGCTCCGAGATGACCTCGTGGCTAATGGAGTCTTGCAGCGAAAAACCACAACCCCACAGCAGCAGCAGAATGCAGCAAACTGCCCAATGCAGTTGGCAATTGACGAAAGGGGAATGTGAAGGGAATCTACCTTGTTTGAATTTGGTGCAATGGAGTGTTAATTAATGGAAGACACAGCCTTAATCTAATACACATAATAAGGAGATAACTTCTGAACAAGGAGGAAATCTATGATTTGCTACGTGATTGTATATGGAATAACTACGGGCACGACCTTTGACCTTTATACACCAAATGGAGGAAGGAGGGTGATATCTTACAACAACAATAAAAAACACAATTCCCCAATCCATAACAATATTATTACAAAAGGGACAGATCACCGATACCATGGCATCCAAACGGTTTACAAAAGTGTTTGTTGGCAATACCCCGTGAGCCAGTCTCCATTGTAAATCACCCGACCTTTTTGATACGGGTGTACCATACATTGATTTCCATTCAGGTTCAGAAGGGGGGCCATTAGGGAAAAGAGCTTTCCATCTCATAACTCCTGCTGCAGAGGTGTTTACATTAATCAATGAAAGACAGAACTGGTAAATAGATTTACTCTCAAGACTACTAAATAAACAAGAGCCAGTACTGACTAGGACCAAAGTAGAACCGGTGAAAGCAACAAGTAAGTTAGGAAGCAAAGGATTATGGGATGCCCATTTAACCGCAGTACTCCACTGTAACCCAAGTCTAAAGGATGTACGAATGACTTCGACAAGTACCTGACCTACAGCTCTCATTGATCTGGTACCAGCAATCTCAGCGACTTCCTTAGCAGATCTCCAACCACAATTTGCTGAGTCACGAAGATGCCAGACATTTCTGATGTCACCTGAAATGAAGTTTTGGGCAAAACAACGGCTTTTGGAAACCTGGGGAATAGAGGTTGAGGAATAGAGGTTCTCCCGCAAACATTTTAACATCATAGGACTCATTTTGGCGGCTCACCACTACGGCTTGCCAAGCATTCAACAAGCTCTGGTAGAACAGAGGAAGGTGGGACACATCAACTTTTTGGGGTTCGATCAAAAATGTCTCAAGGCCGTAGCCGAGCATTCCAGCTTGCCTCAATATTCGTTGTGCTACAGGGCGCCAGGGCAATTTTTCAAAATTGAGCAGACGTTGTATTGACTTCAGCCGAAACGACATCAGCCGACACTTTAGGTCAATGAGCCCTTGGCCACCAAGAGACAAGGGGCGGCAAAGTACGTCCATCTGCAACCAGTGGTAACCTCCCCAAAAGAAATTTACCAGTGTCTGTTGAATAGCCTTAAGCAAGCCTTCTGGTGGCTGCAAACAGATAAACTTATGCCACAGGACAGAGGCGACCAAAGTGTTAATAATCAGTATTCGGCCTCTAAAGGACATTTGTGGAAGGAACCTTTTCCATTTGTTAAGCCGCTTGGTTGCCTGTTCTACCACTCCTTCCCAGTTAATATGGGAGTACTGATTGGGTCCAAGATAAATACCTAAGTATTTAACCCCTTCTCTTGTCCACCTTATGTCTTTCGGAAGAGAATGCGGGGGGAGGATGGGGGGGAGGTGAAGGGACGCCTACCGGATGTACCGTGAGCTGAGGACACCCACAAAGCTTTGCTCTTTCACCAATTGCACTGCAACTGTGAAGCAAGCTGAAACCTGTGTAAGGACTCAACAAGAATAGTTAGGTCCTTATCATTATTAATGACTACACAGACATCATCAGCATATGCTGATACCATGATGTGGTTCTCTTCTGGAGAAGGCACAAAGCCGGAAAGAGAGGCTCTAAGACTTATGAGTAGTGGCTCAAGAGAAAGGCTAAAGAGCAACCCTGACAAAGGACAGCCTTGCCGAACACCCCTCTGAACCTGAATGGGTGAACAAAGACGATTATTTACTTTGCACAAACTAAATATATTGTTGTATAACAATTTCACACAGCCTATAAACTTTTCACCAAAACCAAGCTTTTGCAGAACATGAAACATGTAAGTGTGATCAATGCTATCAAAAGCCTTTTCAATGTCTAGGAAAATCAACCCAAGCCCCTCTTCTTCCTTGAGGCCACAGTCAATGAAGTCTCTGATTAAAAAGACATTATCAGAGATTGATCTTCCCGGAATGCAGTAACTCTGATCAGGATGAACAACAGTGCCAATGACGACCTTTAGCCGATTGGCCAACAATTTGGAAAAAGGTTTGTAGTCAGAACACAGTAATGAGATGGGGCGCCATTTCTCTATCCGACGGAGATCACCACCTTTTGGGAGAAGGCATACAACTGCTCTTCTACAGCTGAGAGGTAGTATGCCAGAGCGTAGGCTTTCTTGTAGCACCAGCAGTACTTCTGGACCTAAAATGTCCCAAAATGCTGCAAAAAATTCCACTGGAAGGCCGTCGATCCCAGGGGCTTTCCCGTGTTCAAAGCTGCGCAGAGCTGTGCTTAGCTCCTCCATAGTAAACGGCTCTTCAAGACCTTGACACTGGTCACAACTCAACGAAGGCAGATCGTTCGTCATATCATCAACAATATCTTTACACACAGCTTTCTCCGCAAATAAATCAGAAAAAAACCTTTTCACAAGCATCTTAACATCACTTTCATTTTGTGTAATATTCCCCTTAGCGTCCAACAAGGAAAACATTTGCCTTTGGGACTTCTTAACCCCTTCGAACTGGAAAAAACTTATTTGGGGTGTCAGAGAACTTCACATTTTGGATTGTGAGTCCAACTGACATCCCCAGTCTAACCAAACATCCCCACTTTTTCATGAATCAATTCTCTTAAATAAGCTTTTTTCTCCAATAATAACTGGTTTCCTGCCATTTTGAGACTTGGCCAAGTCTTCCTCTAAGTGTAAAATTTCAGTTTCTAAGAGAGAAACAGCAATCTTACTCTTGCTTGTGGAAAAGGACTTAAAATATTGACAAAAGACGCGAATCTGGGCTTTCACGTTATCCCACCATAACTGAACAGAAGAGTAACACGGTTTTCTTTGGATGAGTGTTTCCCAAAAACTACGAAAAGCATCCTTAAAACAGCAATCCTCCAACAGGCTGGTATTGAAAGTCCAATACGCACTTTTACGAATTGACTGAGAAAAGGACAGACCAAGCACAACCAGGTGGTGATCAGAGAAAGTAGACGGGAAATGATTACAAGACACGAGTACGTTTCTAAATGTGGAATTAATATACCATCTATCAAGCCTTGCAATTGTTATTAACCCACTAGCACAACGGCACCATGTGTATTGAGATGTTGTAGGGTGCTGTATACGCCATGCGTCAAGTCGACCAATACTTCGGCAGTTAAGACCGAAAAATAGGGCATATCTTTAATTTTTTCAGGAAAGCACCAAATTTGGCACAGATGTAGTATGGACCTATACAATTGTTTTCCTGAGGGGCGCCCAAAAATTCAGAACCCCTGGTGGCCGCCATATTGAATTTCAACATGACCGCCCTCTGTGACCTATTTCCCTCAATAACTTCTATACTATGAGCGATAACACCACAGTTCCAGTGTCTAACCCCATGTTTTCATGGTCTCTGAATCCAATGGGATCAATTGCATAAAGATTGGCATCCATAATCTTTAATTTCAAGATGGCCGCCATGGTGTTTCCATTTTCCTTGAATCTCTCATAGTATTTCAGGTAAAATTTCAATTCCAAGTGATACACATTGTTTTATTGGTCTCTGATAACAATGGAATGGTATTAATTAATCAAAGTTACACACAGTTGCAGTTTTAACTTAAAATATTGTGGGCACTTGAAAGGTGGAGGCTCTCACACAGACGCGTAGTACTACAAGCACTGTCCATCGCAGTCACACAGTGATGTGCAGGGCAGATTTGCCCTGGAGCATTTACAGTTGCCTTTACAGGCCGACTTACAATGGCAGCTTGTAAGCTCTGAACATGCCTCCTGTATCAGTGGTATTGTGGTCCAAATTGGTGTCCAGGAAGTTCCTGTTTTCATCCAGCCACAATCAGCTGGTGATGGAAGTTCTGGGTAGGGCACAAGTGCCTGACTCCATACGTGTCCAGCCTGAAAACATGCACGTTTTAGGTGTTGTTCGAAGGCGTCTGCTGTTGGGGGAATGTGATCAATTGTTCTTGCCTTCTTCGTGAACAAGTGTCGGCGCATGTCATTCACTGTCTTTATCTCAGTAGTCCGGTCATAGAGGATGGCAACATATCTTTCTATGCTCTGTAGTTCCATAGTAATAGCGTCCACAGTTGGCCTATAAGCGAGAGCATGAAAGGTCTGCGTGATGCTGGGGTATGCCTCCCAAGCCCTCCAGGCTGTCTTTTTCCCAATTTGGGCAAAAAATGACACCGTGTCGCAGCCAGTGAAGGCATGAAATAATGGCAAAGACTCGGACTTCCTGCGGCCAAGGCTGGTGGCAATTTTATGGATAGCAAGGTAGCGGTAGCTTTTACCAGTGCCAATGGCAATCCAGAGTTCCTCCACACCATGTGACTGGTAGGTAAAGTAGTGTGCTATTGCCAAGACCACAATATCAGAATCTACAGTTCGAATCAATACCAGTTTTCTCCCCTTTTTCACGGCATCCAGGACATTTTTTTGGATTTTTTGAATTTTCTGAATTTTGGGCGCCCCTCAGGAAAACAATTGTATAGGTCCATACTACATCTATGCCAAATTTGGTGCTTTCTTGAAAAAATGAACGATGCTTCCTCTTAACTGCCTAACTACAAGTGATGAAAAACAATTCAATAGATCTTTATGAGATTCTGGATGTGATTCTGGTGTATTTCTATCTAAACTAGGTTCAAAGGTGCTATTGAAATCTCCTCCAATACAGATACAATGATCAAAGGCTACTGTGTGAAGGTAATTGGCCAGACGTGTGAAAAAATCTTTACGAGCTAAGCTGCTACTCGGAGCATATACATTGAGTAGGGTGAGGTGAAAACCTTGATGGACCACCTCTAAAGATGCTATGTGTCCTATAACTATTTCATCAAAATTACATGAATCAGGAACAAACCCCGGACGAAGCAAGAAAGCAATTCCCACAGAAACAGAGGACAGATTGCTAAAGAAGCACTGCCCAGTATTAAGGCGAAGCCAGTCAGGCTGTGAAGTCTCTGCTATGTGTGTTTCCTGCAATAAACATATATCGATATGTTTCTGAAACAATAAGTTTTTAACTTGGAGCTGACGTAAATGGTTAGCACCACCGCCATTCATGTTTAAGGTGCCAAACAGCACTTCCTTCCTTTTCATGCCTTATCAAGGGGGGTTTAGCTGCTGTTGAGACAGTTCCAACTGAGACAGTTCCAACTTTGCTTTTGTAATGAATTTCCTCAGTCGATGAATTTGTGCTCTTGTTACTTCAAAATCTTTAGAATTTCTAACTATGCACTTTGCAGTCTGCATGAAGGAAAGCAAGTCAGGAAAATGTTTTTGAATCATGACATTTCGCTGCCTAAATGTCTCATTTAGAAAGGTCACAATAACCTCGGGGGGTATTTTTAACTGCTCAGATGACGACTGTGACTGCTCAGTCACCTCCATGTCATCATCTGAAGCAGACAGCCCAGATAGCATTCCACCAGGTTCGTAAATTTCAGTTTGGATCTTTACCAACTCGTTTATAGACTGGTCTTGGGTCTGGCGGAGCCTGGGGGGGTCTACTTCGACATGAGATGGGGCTGTTGCACCACCCTCTTGTACAACTACGTCGGGCACCTCCGTCGGGGCTACACAAACTGCATTCTGATAATTTGTTGCAGAGGGAACATTGGGAAGGATTGACGCACTATTTTGTTGAGGCTCTGGCAGTGGTGATGATGATAATGATGATGGTGATATCTCCTTACATTCAACCAACGTCTCATCAATAATAAATAGACCCTTCATTTGTACAACTATTTGATGGAACCGTACCACCTTGTGCACTTTGGATTAAAATTCCATCATTGGAAGGTAATCCATCTTTTTCCTCACTACCTTGAGGTTCCTCAGCTACTGCACCACTCGTATCCAGTACAACTACTTTGGGGGAACTAGTGGAGCCACGAGGAGCGGAGGCGCTACGTTTTTTTGACACAGTCACAAAACCCTCCTCACTCTGTAAGGACACAGTGTCAGCGGAAACATTTGAGACACTGGGTGTCACCTCCTCCACCACACGAGGTAGTGGGTTGTTTACCGTTTTACAATCTTGATGAACGTGTCCTGCTTCCCCACACGTTGAACAAGCAGCTTTCGGACAAAATCTCTTTAAATGCCCAAAACGTCCCACAGAGAAAACATGTTAAGGTCACTGATGAAGCGTATATTTGATAATCACGGTCATCAATTTTAATCTGAAATAAAATCTTTAAACCCGTATCATCCCCACGGTCTGGAAGAACCATGTGGAGCTGCCGTCGAAAGCTCATCACGTGCTTCGCTTATTCATGGCGGCACCCGAGGGGCATCATCGAGATTCTCGAAACGATTGTACCATATCGAGACAAAACAGACACGAGTTTTTCATTGGACACGAAGGGAGGACAATTTGAAACGATTATTTTCATTGCCGAGACAGGCCATAACAAAGTGACCACTCTCTGTGGTTAACCCGGAACTCACGACATCGTGAACCAGATGCTCATCCGCAACGAATACCACGACCTTCTGGTTCATACGTGGCGCAGCACGTACATGTTCGATTCCGATAACCTTTCCAACCGCCAAGACGATCTCTTCGGTCGGAATCCATTCAGGAGGGACACAAAGTAGAGCATGTTTATGGGTTAACGATTCAAACGCAGTGTCTCGCTGCGAACGAGTCGTCGCCATGACTAAAACAAAGGAACTCCGTTTTACCCGAACAACTCGGGTTGAGGAGATTAAAAAGAAAAAAGGAAAGGGTCGTAAATATGATTTAAAGTGGAACGTCTATACTCCGGCAAGATGCAGGATATAACTAGAATCCGGGCACTCGGTAGAGCGCATACCTTCGCCGCAGCTACTGTTCTGTACTTGGCATGGGAGTGTATGCGATGTGAAACTTTATGTGAAATGCGATCGATTTTTAAAAATCAGAATTTGAGCAAATCTGTTTCATTCGTCTGTTAATATGCCTCCCCGATTGACAAATCTGCAATTTGAATTTCATTTGAGGTTGAAATGATTGCGGGAGATCGCGTTATAGTGATGACGTCTTGGATGGACATCCTCTTCTTCAGTCGCTCATAACTTTGAGTGAAATACGATCGAGTTAAAAATAGTCAGAATTTGAGCAAATCTGTTTCATTCGTTTGTTAATATGCCTCATCTCTTGACAAATCTGCAATTATAATTTTTTTTGAGGTTGAAATGATCGCGGGAGATCGCGTTATAGTGATGACGTCCTGGATGGACATCTTCTTCTTCAGTCGCTCATAACTTTGAGTGAAATACGATCGAGTTAAAAATAGTCAGAATTTGAGCAAATCTGTTTCCCAAAATCTAATCAAATGTGTCCCGTATAATAACCAATCATCCCACCAAATTTCATGCAATTCGGTTGAATACTTTTTGAGTTATGCGATTAACATACACACACACAGACATACAAATAAATACACAGCGATCAAAACATAACCTTCCGCTTTTGCGAAGGTAACTAGAACGCCACTCAGTAGAGCGCATACTCCCGCCGTGGGTTTAGTTGGAATAATACGTTTTGTTTAACATCCCCTCTCCCCAAAACAATAAATGAAAAAGAAGGTAAGCCCTAACTGTCAGATAATTTATTTTGATATATCTCGGAATTAGAGGAGAAAAACATCATTTAAGAATAAGAATAAAAGCTTTAATGCAATAAAACAGAAAAAATATTTCCCAAAAATAAATAAATAAATAAATAAATCCTGGATCCAGAATAATATCCTGAGCTTCACCAAAAACTAAGCAATTCTTCCTTATCCCAAGGGCAATCATCCCACCAACTTTCATCCAAATCCATTCAGAACTTTTCCAGATATCTTGTTCACAAACACACGAACACACACACACACGGACGGACACGATCGAATGCATTACTCCCTGGTGGGAGTAATAAACCTGAAAATCGTTGAGCCAGAACCAGAATTATTTATTTGGTCTGGGAAGCCCATACGAGGTTTCTTCTTCTTCAGCCGCTCACAACCCTGGGTGAATATGCGATCTTTTAAAAAAAAGTTGGAATTTTGCCAAATCTGTTTTATTCGTTTGTTAATATACCTCAGCCATTGACAAATC